>NC_090445.1:1423223467-1423526159 GCF_031143425.1 Pleurodeles waltl
AACACTGTCTTACCTAACTATAAAGGCACTTTAACCTTTGGTATACAAAAGGGGCTTTAACTTACATTAAAAAAAACTGAATTTCACTGGAGAATCCAAATGCTAAAGGAAAGTCATAGTTAGGTCACAATTACAGTTATAGAGTGAAATTTTAAACCCAAAACCACTGAAAGTTGAAGTTTTAGTTAATCAAGCTAATCATAATTTGCAACCCCCATCATGCACTGCGTATAACCTCATGTGTTTCCTCACTCGTGACATGTTCAATGACATCACCAGTGACATCCTGATGACATCTTAAACAACATAATTGATGACATCAATGATGACATCCTCCAATGAGTGTGGCAATTTGCTATATGCTTATCACACCGCAAGGTATCTAGCGAGTTACATCAATAGCACATTTTCTAAAGCTTCTATATTGCTAATGAGTGTAAGCTTTTGCGATATAGTTGGGCTCCTATTCGGGCTTGTCTGGAGGGAGTGGATTTTCTGGTTGTGCACAGGACTTAGGCTGTGTGTTGTAGGGGCTTGACTTCCTAACATGATTTAGGAACATGGAGGTAGTGGCTTATGTGTGAAAAGTTGTGCACATGGTGAAGACTGTGCATAGTAGGGCCTTGAACAGCTAATGGAGCTTCAGTGCCTGAAAGGAATGGGATTTCCGTGAAGAGTTGTACACATTGTGAAGGTTCTGTATTAATTAGGCTTGGGTGCCTGGAGGGAGTGGGATCTCCGTCATCAGTTGTGGATATGGCTAACGTTGTGTGTAGCACGAGAAAGACCACTTAAGGGGGGGTTGAGTGTCTAGAAGCAGTGTGCTCCCTGAAGAGGTCCTCATGGGTCAAAAGCTATGCATAATAGGGACTTTGGCACGTAAGAGGGCTTGGGCATTTACAGGAAGTGGGCTGTTAGTGGCAGACAAAGGCTGAAAGTAATAGGTACTTAACCACCTAGGAGGCTTAGGATGCCTGGATGGAGTGGATTGTCCATGAAGAGTTGAGCACAGGGCAAAGGCTGTACATAGTAGTAGTGTCAGCACTTAACATCACTTTGGTGTCTGGAGGTGGTGAGCTCTCAATGAAGAGGAATACACAGGCCAAAGGCTGTGCATAGTAGAGGCTTAACCATCTAAATGGGCTTAAGTGTCCCTGAAGAGTTCTCTAATGGGCAATGGTAGTGTGTTTTAGGGGCTTGGTCAACTAAAGGGCCTTGAGTGTCTGGATGGACTGGGCTCCCTGTTAACAGCTATATACGTGGCTGTAACATATCTGTAAGTATATGAGAATATTATTTGTACTTGTAATTATAAAGTATTGTTAGAATTGAAAACTTGAGTTGTAGTTGTAATGGCCTCTATTTAACTTTTATAATAAATAATAACACTTGTCTTCTGTTCATAACTGTTACTATTTTATATGCTTACATTGAAGTAATTTATACTTCCCTTGATTCTGTGCCATTTAGTATTTATTTACATCTGTGAAATGGTTTGCTATGGTTTACTAGATCATACAGTAAACTGAAGACTTCTGTACTGGGCAAAGGTTGTGTGTTGTAGGGGCTCGGCCTACTAAAGGGTCTTGTGTGTCTGGATGGAGTGATCTCTCTGTGAGCAGTTGTGTATGTGGCTGTAACATATCTGTTCTACTGTTAGTATATGTGCATTTTTTTTATTTGTAATTATAAAGTGTTGTTAGAATTTAAAACTTGAGTTGTAGTTGTAATGTCCTCTATTTAAATTTTATAACAATTAATAACACTTGTCTTCTGGTCAAAACAGTTATTATGTAATATATACCTACATTCAAGTAATTTATACCTCACTTGATTCTGTGCCATTTAGTATTTATGGACATTTATTAAATGGTTTACTAGATTATAAAGTAAATTCAAGAGCACTAGTTTGGAAAATGTAATTAAATTATGTAATTTGAGATGTCGCCAGGGTTGTCATCAATGTCATTGAACATGTCATGAGTAACGTAGTATATGAGGTCATAAGAAGTGCATGCTGATTGTGCAAGTTATAGTTAGCTTGCTGAGCTTTAACTGATGAATTTCAGTGGTTTTTCAGGTTTCAATTGTCACACTAGGGCTTGTATTGTCACCTAACTATAATGTATTTTTAACATTTTTGTTTGTTCAGTGAAAGTTTATGATTTTCTTTTTAAATGTAAGCTAAGGTCTTTTTTAATACCTAACTATAACATCACTTTAAACTTTTTTTTATCAGTGCGTTTCTAATGTAGTGAGTTTCTAATGTTTTGTTAATGTATAGTAGCATTCAATAATCAAAATGAACTGTAAAGTTGATTTTGCCTTCAGATATTTTAGTGAATTTTCAGCAATATGCTTTCATGTTAACACTTAATGTATGTTATTAATGTTATTATTTTTTTAACATTCCATTCTTCTGTAGTATTTCCGCGATACTCACATGAGAGCCTCATAACCAATGGAAAACCCTCATGGGAGATCCATGGGAGTTTTATTTCCAGTTCCTGGTCCTCCAGGAATGATGTGTGACTGCCCAAAAAAAAGTTGTATTTAGTATGAAAGAATGATTTTCATTTAAGTTTGAGCCTAGAGCTTTTCTGACTGGGTCAATTAATGTAGAACCCCTGAGTCTTCTTGTAAAAGTCCCTTGTTTTTGCATGTTTGGGCCATGCAGTACCTGAAAAATAGTACAGCGATACATATTCACACACATAAAAGACATCTGATTTATTCAATTCAGTGTCTTTGTCCATTTATAAGAAGTTCCCACCCTCACAACCTCATTTGGGAGTAGTACATAGGTGTGATCGCGTCTTGTGAAAGGCCCTCTGTGGTTTTTTTTTTGTATTTTTCATTTTTTTGAGGAAATAAACATCTATAATGGGATCTGCAGAGGGAGGAAAGACAATGAGACGTTGACTACTCGTGCAGGTTTTGTTACAGAATGAAAGCTATGCAGAGTAGATCCTTGACCACCTAAGAGTGCCTCAGTGTATGGATACAGCAGAGGTCCCATTTAAAGTTGTGTACAGGGCAAATGCGGTGCTAAGTAAGGGCTTTGCCACCTAATATGGCTTCTATGTCTGGAGGGAGTGGGCTCTCCATGAAGATGTGTACACAGAGTGAAGTCTGTGCTTAGTGGGGGCCTGACCACCAAAGTTTGTTTGGGTGTCCGTTGGGAGTGGGCTCTCCATGAAGAGTTGCATACAGGGAAAGCACTCACATAGTAGGAGCTTGGCCCCTTAATGTGACTTGAGTGTTTAGAGGGAGTGAGCTCCCTATGAAGATTTCTGTACAAGACGAAGACTTCTTGCTGTGGGGCTTGGCCACCCATGTCTCGCTGATTGTCCATAAGAGGTCACCTACCCTCAAAGGGTCTGGTACAGGGTGAAGGCTGTGCATATCAGGGGGTTGGCCATCTAATAAGACTTAAGTGTCTGGAGGATGTGGGTTCTCCTTGAGGCCATCTGTACAAGGCAAAGGATGTGCATTGCAGGACCATGGCCACCCACGCCTCACTGACAGAGCAGAGGAGGTCACCTCTGCACAAAGGGTCTGGTACAGGGTGAATGCGCAGTGTAGAGGATTGGCCACCCATAGGAGCATGAGTGGAGGTAGTGCGCTGCTCATGAAGACTTCGGTACAAAGCACAGGCTGTGCATTGTAGGGGCTTGGCATCCTGCACCTCCTTGACTTCACATGAGAGGTCTCCTACCAACAAACGGTTCTGAACAGGTTGTGCTTAGTAGTGGTGTGGCCACAGACTGGGGCTCGAGTGTGAGGAGGGAGTGGAATCTTTATGAGCACAAGCGCTGGCTGTGTGTTTTAAGAGCTTGACCTACTGTGTTTCACTGATTGCCCACAAGAGGTAGCCTACCTTCAAAGAGTTTGGTACAAAGCAAAGGCTCTGCATTGTGGGGGTTTGGCCTCCCACCTCAAATTGATTGCACATGAGAGATCGCCTACCAACAAAGGGTCAATTACAGGGTGAAGGCTGGACTTGGCCATGTAATGGGACCTTGGTGTCTGAGGAGAGTGGGCTCTCTGTGAAGATTTCTGTACAAAGTGAAGGCTGTGCATTGTAGGGGCTTATTGATAGCCTACTAGAGGCCTCCTGTCCTCAGAGGGTCCAGTACTGAGTGAAGGCTCTGCATTGTCGGGGCTTGGCAACCTAATGGGAATTGAGGTTATGGAGGGAGTTGGATCTCCAGTAACACTTCTGTGCAAAGCAATTGCTGTGTGTGTTGTTTGGATTGGCTTCCATGATCTCAGTGATTGCGCGCAAGCGGTCACCTAGTCAAAAAGGGTCCGGTACAGTGCTAAGGCTGGGCATAGTGGGAGCTTGGCATCTTAATGGGGGGAGTGGGTTTCTGTGAAGAGTTCTGAACAAAGCAAAAGATGTGCTTAGTAGGATATGCATTACACAGGTTTGGCCACCCATGTCTCAATGATTACACATATGAAGTTGCCTACCAGCAGAGGGTCCAGTACAGAGCAAATGCTTTGGGATTTCGATGCTTGGTCACCTAAAGGGGCACATAAGAAGTCGCCTACCAGCAGAGGGTCCGGGACAGAGCAAATCCTGTGTGTTTTCGAGGCTTGGCCACCTAATGGGACTTGATGGTCTGGAGAGAGAGGGATCTGTATGAACAATGTTGTACAAATCAAAGGATGTGCTTTGTAGGGACTTGGCCTCCCATATCTCAATGATTGTGCGCAAGAGGTCCCCATCCACAAAGAAGGTGTGGTGCAGACTAAAGGCTTTGTGTAGAAGGGAGTTTGCCCACCTACTTGGGCTTCGTTGTCTTGAGGGTCTGGCCTCTCTGTGAAGACTACTGTACAAAGTGAAGGCTGTGCATTGGTTGGGCCTGGCCACCTGCATCTCATTCATTGTGCACAAGTGTTAGCCTGCCGGCATACAGTCTGGTACAAAGAAAATGTTCTGAATATTAAGGGCTGTGTTTACTGTCCAAGGAGGACTACTGTTTATGACATGAATTGGGTGTTAGAAAATACATGATCACATTTTTCTCATGCAATATTCTATGTAATACATTTGTTGCCCAAAGAGGTAGGTGACAGTGCTTGTTACCTTTTAGTTGTCCAGCTGTCTCGTACAGGGTTCGCCACACGTAGAATCACGAGGCCAGTTTCATTAATGACTTAAAGAAACCACACTCCATCTTGTTGATCTCAAAGAGGACATAGGTCCATATTTATACTTTTTTGCACTACATTTGTGTCATTGTTTGACGCAAAAGCTGTGCAAACTTACAAAATATAATTGTATTTTGTAAGTTTGTGCCACTTTTGCGTCAAAAAATGATGCAAATGCGGCGCAAAAAATGCATAAATATGGGCCATAGTGTCGAAATCATAATTCAGTTCAAGACATTGGGCAAAGTCCTTAAGGCATTGCCTGACCGCATTTAAGGGTAGCTCTCCAAGGTTTCCAGACCATGTCTTTCAGCTAGACAATTGAGGTTCCACAAGCTGCTCGCCCTTTGCCCATCTAGATGCAGCAGATTTAGTGTAAGATCTCTTTGCGTCTGAGGTTCTACGCTTTGGAATACTCTCCTCGAACAGTGTGGAGTTGACAGTGACCTACTAAATTTAAGCAACATCTGAACTCTTACCTATTCATCTTTTTTTTTTTTACTCTTTCCATTCCTCAATTGTCATATGGCAGAATAAGTTAGACAGCCCCCCACCCATCATCTAAAGGTGGAGAAAGAAGCAATTGTCCAACCAGCATCATTTCAATATACAAAGGTTTTACTGTTTAATGTCTAATGTTTAATTGCCACATGCAATCTTGCACAAACTCTGGGCTCGCACAACTGCCTAACCTCTTTGCTCCATTACAGAACTCCGAGGCAATCCAGGTAGCAAAATTCACCGTTAACAATAATTGTCATGTTTATAAAGCCATGGGTGATGTATATTACCTGTTAGAGGGTCAGGCAACAGTGTTCCGAAAAGCAGACCTGATTTTCACTGCCAAGCTTCTTGTGACATGAAACCGAGCACTGCCTGTTTCTCGCCGACGAGCCAGTGGCAGTTCAGTAAAATGACCGCACAATTGCAGTGTTCAGTGATTTGCGGCACCTTCTGTTATTACCTTTTCTCCCATCTTGAGATGGGCATCATCAATGAACGATAACACCTCATTATTTGTGGGCACGGCCTTGAAATGGCCTTTTCAGCACACACCTGCCACCCTGGCAGCGCTCCGTATGCCTACATTCATAAAGCCTGGCCATCGCAGGAGGTGTGGTGAGAAGTAGCCATCGCCCTTCCGTGCCAAAGCAGGAAGAGTCCAGCTTCACCCGCCCTCTCTGCGCTCTCCTCAGAAGCAACGCTAAAGCGAGCAGGCTGCGTGTCTGACAAAGAGCAGTTTTGCGGACAACACATCGTTCAGAAGCTTAGCCATCAATGGTGCAACAGGTGCAGTGGCATCGGGGCCCAGGGACCTGAGGGGCCCACATTACCCCCAATGAGTGGTTGTTTTTACTACCATACCCATGGGGTGGGGGCCCAAATTCCTTGTTGACATTAGGGGCTACGTCACTGAATGTCGTCTGTTCAGCAAGCCCCAACTCTGGTCATTTCGAACTGAAACCAATGTCGAATAAAACAAGCACGAGTGAACCATTTTTGGATAACACTGCACTGGACGCAACTAAGCGCTTACCTGCCGGCGAAAGATCGTCGTTTGCTAACATAGCTTCCCGAGATGCCTGGTTACGGAATGTCAACCTCTAACCTCTCCAGTGAGCTTAGCTCATCTGAAACAAACGAGATACGAAAGTGTTGGAACATAGCCATATGTAAGAACACATTTTCCAATAGACACAGAATGGGCAAAACAGCTTGCTACATCTGGCCCATAATTCCTTATATCTGCAGGTATCCGGTCTGTGCACAGATGAGCTCCTCTAATAAACGTTTTTTTTTCCACCAGAGAGACCTTGTAACACAATATAAGTACATTGGAAGACAAAGGGAACAACACTGCAAAAATAAAGGGGCAGCACCAGACTAGATAGACTGCAACACGATCTGCTTCTTTTATAACGTCGTACTAAATCATGACGTCGTACCCCACAGTGGCAAACGTTTCTACTGGACATTACCTCCCGGATCACAGATTGTGAGGGGAACGGTGGCACAATACGTATTATTACTAGAGTAATGCTTTATTGTACAATTACTTAAAATCTTTACAATTCCATCAGAATACAATTCAGGATAAGATACGGCCGTCTAAAATTAAAAACTTCTGAGCCCATTCAAAGTGAGCAACATCAAAGCACGTTCAGATTAAAATACACTCGTCTAAAAATTAAGAATTTACGAAAGGTTATCGAAGTGGGCAACACCGAGAACATTAGGCCCTTAATCTGAGTTATAAAAATACCACATCTCGGAGATTAAAAACAGTGGTGAGCTGAGCATTTCCACTTCTTTTAAAGTGCACGGAGCAAGGTTGGCATGCCTTATCCGCAAGCTCAGAACAGGGCCCAACGAAACCCAACAAGGGCTGGCAGCGGAGGTGACAAGCAGCATAAGTGACAGAAGTGCTAGCGCACTAAAGGAACAACTGCCAAACCAGGAACAATTGTGAGCAAGCTGGCATTTCAGAGTGCAAGGCGCAGATTCTCTAAAATGTCGCCTGCTGAGCCAATGTTTACAAAGTGCGACGGACCATGTTAAAGGACCATTCGCTAAAATGCCAGGTACCAGTGTGTGTCCTTCATAGTGCGTTGTTGTGGGGCCGTACACTAAAGTGAAACGTGCCAATTCAAACGCAATTTGTAAACATGCATGACATTCAAAGCATAGTGCCATGATGTGGGAAGAGGCAATGCCTGTTATTACCTAGCCAAATGCATGAAGCGAGTTGTAGGACCGAAAAACCAGAAAGGGAGTGTAGTGTCCAACGTCAGACCCAGGGCTGGTCCCTCCCGCCCATACTCCACGGGGGAGTTCGTAGACCACCCCTGGTGTAGACGGGACTGATGGACACACCCTGGGTGACGTAGGAAAAGGTTTTAAAAGTGAAAGTGGGAAGTGGAAAAAGGGATTCTGCCCCACGGTCCGTAGAGCGATTAATAAAGTATTAACGCCACCACTGAAAGTCGTGTCTGCGTCTCCTTTGTCGACTCGACAACTGGCAACGAGGGTGGGCCACCCGGTCCCCTGCTGCATCAGAGACTCCGGGTGTGACACCCCTGTGCACCTGCACCGCGTCTCGCCCAGCCAGGCCTCATTGACGCGTGTTCGCAGCAACGAGCCCTCCACTGGCCCCAAAACCTTAGCGGCCGCCTCCCAGCCCTGCCCCTCCGTGACTGCAGTAAGGCACGGCTCACCGGAGCGCAGCCTGCAGCCTGCCTCCTCCTTCCGTGCCGCAGGTGCTTGTGCGCCCGCCCCTCAGCTGTGCCCGTCCAGGCCTCCTGTCGGGCCCTCACGTGGCATTCCGCACGATAGAGCGGCAGCGACTCGCTGGGCCCCAGACACGCGGCCTCTCTGCCATCACCACTTGCCCCAGTGAGAGGACGACGCCTCCAGCTCTCTTCTACAGAGGCCCATGACGGTAGGAAGCTGCCCACAATCTACCCTATGACCAGGGCCCACGCGCTGCAACCTCAGACTATGAGTGTGCAACAAGTGTGTTCCCTGCAAGGGTCCTTTCTGCAATTGTGAGGTGAGAAGGCTGCTGCCCTCAAGGCACGGTCTGTGCAACGTGTTACCCGCGCAATCAAGAGACTACCCTAGTTTTCCCTCAACATGGCTGGCATTCCCGCCCTGGAGCCTTTCACCATCACAGAAGCCCCTCCCACGCAGTCTGCACGGTGGAGGGTGTGGGTGTGGGTGGAGCGCCTCAAAACCTACTTTGAGGCGATGGACGTTCAAGCTGCCCCTCCTCCTCCATCTCGGTGGGGCAGACATCCACAAAGTGTACAAGTCGGTTATTGAAGCACGACCTCATACGTATGACACTCTCAAGAGAGCCATTGCAGCTCATTTTGAGCCCTACACGAATCCTGACTATAAGCGTTTCCTTCTCCACCAAGCGCGCCAAACACCCGACGAGTCAGTAGACATCTTCTGTGGGCAATTGAGGGAGCTAGCCAGCACATGCACGCTGCCCGACGAGGAATACGAAATCTGGGCGCAGTTTATCCAGGGATGCTCCTCCTCAAAGCTCAGAGAGCGCATCCTTCAGCAACCTAACATGCAGATGAAAGACATCCTAACAATCGGACGGTCCCTGGAGCTGTCGAAGGCACGCGTCGTGCACATGGACCAGGCGCTAACGGCTCAGGTCAAGACAGAACCAGTAAATGCAGTGTCCATGAGCGCACCACGGACGAAAGAAGACAGCCACAGAGGGAGACTCAAGGACAGGCACTGCAAGTGGTGTGGAGGATCGCTACCGCACCCCGGAGGCTGCCCTGCACGAGGGAAAACGTGTAGCGCGTGCGGAAAACTGAACCATTTTGTAAAGGTCTGCCGATCCGCGCCAAGAGCTGCAGCACCCACGTCCAGGAAGATGGTCAGAGCACTGGACGCCGCCCCACCCCAGCACTCAGATAGTGATATGGACGACGACCACCACGCAGTCCATGTGGTACACGCCATCGGTGGTCGGCAGCTACCCACGTGCCAGGTGCTGCTAAAAGGCCTACCTGAACCTGCATTAGTCGACACAGGGGCCTCAATAAACCTCATGGTCACAGAAGGATACCAGAGACTTTCCAAGCCACCCCAACTCAAACCAACACAAGTACAGGTCTACGCTTTTGGCAACACCTGTCTGCTGGAAATGGCAGGAGTATTCACGGCAGAAGTTGCCCATGAAGACACCACGATACTGGCCAAAATCTACGTCTCCAAAGAGATGTCAGGGTTCCTGTTGGGCTGCCAGACCGCCCAAGAACTCAATTTAGTACGCTTCGCATTTAGCATCCATGCCAGCGATCAGGAAGACGTGGTACAAGAATTCGACTCACTCTTCAAAGGGATTGGTTGCCTGAAAGGACCACCCCTAAAACTCCACATTGATGAATCCATGGCCCCAGTCGCCCTCAGACACCCACGGGTGGCCTTCCACCTACGCCCGATGGTCGAGCAAGAACTATGGGCCTCATTATGACCCTGGCGGGCGGCGGAGGCCGCCCGCCAGGATGCCGCCCTCCAAAATACCGCGCCGCGGTCAAAAGACCGCGGCGGGTATTACAAGTTTTCCCCTGGGCTGGCGGGCGGTTGCTGAAAAACCGCCCGCCAGCCCAGGGGAAAACGACCTTCCCACGAGGATGCCGGCTCGTAATCGAGCCGGCGGAGTGGGAAGGTGCGACGGGTGTAGTGGCACCCGTCGCGTATTTCAGTGTCTGCAAGGCAGACACTGAAATACTTTGCGGGGCCCTCTTACGGGGGCCCCTGCCGTGCCCATACCATTGGCATGGGCACGGCAGGGGCCCCCAGGGGCGCCGCGACCCCCCCCTACCGCCATCCTGTTCATGGCGGCTTTCCCGCCATGAACAGGATGGCGGTAGGGGGGGTCGGAATCCTCATGGCTGCGGAGCGCGCTCCGCCGCCATGGAGGATTCACACCAGCAGCGGAAAGTCAGCGGGGGACCGCTGACTTTCCGCTTCTGACCGCGGCTGAACCGCCGTGGTCAGAATGCTCGTTGGAGCACCGCCAGCCTGTTGGCGGTGCTCCCGTGGTCGGTGGCCCTGGCGGCCACCGGCCGCCAGGGTCAGAATGACCCTCTATGTCTCCTAGAGAAGGCTGGCATCATTGAACAGGTGTCAGGGTCCACCCCATGGGTATCCCCGATTGTGGTCGCGCGAAAACCTAAACAACCGGAGGCGGTCAGAATTTGCGCAGACATGCGCCTACCCAATCAGGCGATCAAGAGGGAGAGACATCGAACCCAGACTATAGATGACATAGTAGGTGAATTGGCAGGATCCCGATGGTTCTCCAAAATGGACCTCCGATCAGGGTACCATCAAATTGTGTTACACCCGGCGTCCCGGCCGAATACCACCTTCTCGACGCACATTGGCCTCTGGCGATACACCAGGTTGAACTTTGGCATCTCTTGTTCTGCGGAAGTATTTCAGCACACCATAAAAGGGCTCCTCCAAGGGCTCCCAGGGGTCCTCAACATGAGCGACGACATCTTGGTGCACGCTTCTACCCTGGAAAACCATATGGCAAGACTGCGGGCAGTTTTTGTGCGACTCCAAGAACACGGGCTGACAGTTTACAGGGAGAAGTGCAAATTCCTCAAGCAAGAAATATGCTTCTTCGGCTACCGGTTCTCAGAGCAAGGCATTGGCCCAGACCAACACAAGGTAAAGGACATCCAAGAGGCCCTGGCCCCTACATCTGTATCAGGAGTCCGGAGTTTTCTGAGCATGGTCACATACTGTGGCCGGTTCATGAAAAAACTGTCTGACATCACAGGCCCCCTGAGGGCACTCACCCGAGCGGACAAACCCTGGGTATGGGGCGAAGAGCAGGAACGGGCGTTTCAAGACACCAAGAATGCCCTCTCGGCTGACACTACGTTAGCCTTTTTCGAAGCCTCATCGTGAATTGCAGCTATCTGTCGATGCCAGCCCTACAGGCCTGGGTGCTGTCCTGGCGCAAAGACAAGACTCAGGAGAATGGGTCCCCATCGCTTTTGCCAGCTGCACCCTCACGCCTACCGAATAGCGGTACTCCCAAACCGAACGGGAGGCCATTGCCATCAACTGGGTGTGTCGCCACTTCCACCTGTACCTGTACAGCAAAGCATTCTCAGTGGTGACAGACCACAAGCCACTACTGCCCCTCTTCAAAGGGTCTTCATCAAAACCGCTTCCGCGGATCGAAAAATTGATCTTACAGCTACAAGAGTTTGACTTCGCCATTGAATACCAACCAGGAACACGAAACCCAGCCGACTTCTTGTCCCGCCATGCCCTCCAGGCCACACCCCAGGAGGTGTCAGAAGCCCTAGAAACTGAAGAGTATGTTCGATATATTTTCGACTGAGCCAGACCACTACCCATGCCGCTTGAGGAAGTTGTAGCAGCTACGAGCCGGGACGAGTGCCTACAAATGGCCATAATGGCTAACCGGTCTGGCAACCGCTCCAACACCCCCAAACATTCTGCATGGCCGATGCCAAAGCCAGACTGCAAGCCCTCTTCAACGTGAGGCACGAACTGTCAGTAAGCGAGGAGGGGTGCCTGCTAAGGGGGCTCCGCCTAGTAATTCCCACAAGCCTGACCGCCTGAGCCGTGTCACTAGCCCATGGGGAGCCAAGGCATTGTTAAATCCAAAAATAGGCTCCAGAGCAAAGTCTGGTTCCCTGGTTTAGATCAGCTAGTAGAGGACATGGTCAAGGGGTGCCTTGTCTGCCAAGCCAGTGGAGCCCCGGATCCCCCAGAGCCAGTCATCACGGAGGAAGGCCCCTCAGCTCCCTGGCAAAGAGTCAGCACTGACTTCGGGAGCCTGACTGACAGCTCCCACATGCTTGTGGTAATAGACGACTACTCGAGATACACTGAGGTGGAACTAGTCCAGTCCACAGTGGCATCCACCGTCATCCCGAAGATGGAAAAGCTGATGGCCACAAATGGCCTATTTGGAGACGGCCGCACCGACTATGGACCCACGTTCAACAGCCGCAAGTGGGCAAACTTCATGTGCTCCAGCAACACAAAACATTGCAGAATTACGCGCCGGTGGCCTCAAGCAAATGGGGAAGTAGAGCGTTTTATTAAGACACTGAACAAAGCGCTTCGCATTGTCATGGCAGAGTCCCGAAATTTCGAAAGTGCCATTTATGCTTTCCTCAGAGAGTACCAGGTCACCCCACACGCCACCACGGGTGTGACCCCAGTCAACTGTGTTTCGGGCGAGCAGTGACAGACACTATCCCACATCACCCATCATGGGCATTTCAGCAGCCACCTCAGAGCCAGTCGGAAAGACGGAGGTCCCGCGCCAATGCCTACGCATCTCGGAGGTGGAGGGCCCGCAAAGTATCCATTCAAGTGGGAGACGCCGTTCTAGTAAAGGACCACTACCCTGGAGGCAAGTTTTGATTACCTTTTGAGGCACAGCCCTGGACAGTAACTGCTGTGAAAGGTACCATGATAACTGCACTCCGTGGGCCAGAAGAAGTAACCCAAAACACTGCCCAATTCAAACACCTACCCTGCCCCAGTCCCAGAGGCAGTGGGAGCAACAGTCTTGTCACAACTAGAGTCCAAAACAGTCAGGAGAGACGCCCGACCTTTCTAGAGGACTCAGAAAGGCCAGATGGCCCCGTCACAGAAGGGACCTCAGGAAGCCACTCAGAAATGGCATCCACAACAACGCCAACACCTGCCGTAGACACAGCCATGGAAGCAGGTACCTTCGGCCCAAACCCGAACCAGACGCCAACGTCTGGAAGGCCTGGAAGTGAGCGTTACCAGCTAAAGTCCAACTCTGGCCCGCCCAGGCAGTATGCAGACTTTGCACTTGGCTAAACTGAAACTTTCGTGTGGGAGTCCACGCATAACCACTGCTGTGGGGACATGTATGACGGAAGGTTATTGTATTTACCCTGGTTGAGCTTACGCTGTTGTTTGCTCCGTTTGGGGTTTTCATCTTTTAGTTGGGGAGGGATGTAGTGTCCAACGTCAGACCCAGGGATGGTCCATCCTGCCCATACTCTACAGGGGAGTTCGTAGACCACCCCTGGTGTAGACGGGACTGATGGACACACCTGGGTGACGTAGGAAACGGTTTTAAAAGTTTAAGCGGGAAGCCTGAAAAAGGATTCTGTCCCGCTGTCCGGAGAGCGATTAATAAAGTATTAATGCCACCACTGAAAGTCGTGTCTGCGTTTCCTTTGCCGACCTGACAGGGAGCACCCTGCCTCACACTCCAGCATGCAGTCAGCCCCAGTGCATCATGGTGAATGCAGTACAAGTTCGTTTTTTATCCATAAAGTAAACTAAAGTCTTTCACCTTAGTAGGTGCAGCAAGTGCTGTAGATCTCTGGACACAAGTTTCTGGGTAAGAAAAAGAACAGCAGTGGGAAGAAGATGAAAGGACAAAGCGCTCACAAATAATTCCAGACTAGTATACAATACAAGTAATATAAGGCACGGTGCTCCTGGCAAGAGGATCTCCCCCCTCCTCCAATGTTTCTCAAGAGAAAACCAGCATAATCAACAGAAGTCAAGGCACTCATGAATAAAATAACTCTGGGTCAGTAGTCCATGTGTACAAGAAATCAAATCCTCTTCCAAGCACTCAGGATAAAAGAAGATCATTCCCAAGCTATGATTGATACTAGTATAAAGAGAAGTCACATCAAGGGTTACTAGCATCATCCCTGGCTCCTAGTTGATGTCGGTAAGAATACTCAAAATATGTTTAGTGTCCTTGATAAAAGAGGGAAGGTTAATCACAAAGGGTTGTAAGAAGATATCAATGTATTCAGAAAGTCTTTCAGTCGGGCAGCACATACCCGAAATTATGGGCCTGCCTGGTGGAGAAACTGGGTTTTTATGGATTTTAGGTAACGCATAAATGCATGGATATCTAGGTCTGAAAACTCGTAGGTACATAAACTCATCCTCTGTCAGTAAATTTCGATCAAGGCATACTCTCAGGAATTTATTAATCTTGTTAGTAAGTCCCGGTATTGGATCCGATTCAATTCTCTCATAACAGGACGTATCCCCTAATTGTCTACTAATCTCCAATTCTCAGTGGTTTGTTCTCACGAGCTTTTGATGTATATAATTTTTTCATAAAGAACAGAATTTTTTTATTTTTCATTTTATATTTCTTTACATGAAATATAGTTTATTTTGTATTCTGAGCTATAATTGTATCTCTTACAGCCCTGAGGAAGTCACGGGGATCAGTTTCTCCTGCGACGAAACACGTGTTGGCTGTTGTCGTTTCTAACAATTATGAATATTTCATCTCAAGAATAAATTGGAGTTATGCTAACCTCTCACGGTCGTCTTTGATCCTGAGTGCTTGGAAGAGGATTTGATTTCTTCTACACATGTACTACTGACCCATTGTTATTTTATTCACGAGTGCCTTGACTTCTGTTGAAGTTTCTGGGTAAGCCCTTCATCAGCAGAGAGCAGCTTTGTCTGTGGGGTTGCTGGAAGTGCTGCCAAAAGTCCTCTCAGGTTTGTGTACCACTCACGCAGGTGCTTCAAACAGAGCTCGTCAGCTCGTTGGCTCCAGGGAGCCTTCTTAAACAGAAAAAACAGAAAGGGAGCACCCTACCTCACAATCCAGCATGCAATCAGCCCCAGTGCATCATGGTAAATGCAGTACAAGTTCGTTTTTTATTTGCCCGTTCATTAAAGTGCAACATGCTAATGCAAGAGCAGTCTGTAGACTGCTTGACATTCTAGAGCATAGTGCCACAGTGTAGAAAGACCCAATGTCAAATATTAGCTAGCCATGCAGTACATTATTAACAGACAAGACAGTGTCTTTGTTAAGTTCGTGCTTGGGGTTGTCAAGTGGCTGTCCCCAGAGGTGGGCAGGCATCTCTCAAAAGTCAACCAGCGACAGTAAAAACTTGATGAACCGAGATAGTTCTGTTGGGACATCTGATGTAAAGATGCAGGTCCTGGCCTCTTTGCATATTTTTTTGCCATTTTCCGGAAAAAAATTGCTTTTATATAAACTCACCTCTGAAGGAGCAGTGCTGGGTAGCAACTTTTGTACACAGCCAGTTCCGATGAGTATTAACATAGCTTACCCTTCCCGGAGTCTAGGGAGATGTTATTTCATTGGGACCTATATTTATATATGTTTCACCCGAATCACACTTAGGATCCTCTCTGCCGAATGGCTTTGCAAATTATGATGTAATTTACATAATGCATACATTGTTTTGGCTGTTTTTTCTACTAATGCTTTGGCATACAGAAATGATTTACTGGTATCTGTCAAGGTAGGTGTATTTGCAGGTCATGTTTATCTTTAAGGAGCCCAGCTCCCATTGCAGCTGTTGTTTCTTGGCTCTTTTACCACAGATCAGACTTTGGTTTTCGTGGCATTTGCATGTAGGGCGCTCTTTGTGTTATTTGTATGAAGTATGCCCAGAGCCCTCTTCATCCCAGTTTGTGTGTGATCCAGTAACACCAGATCATCCGCATACTGCAAGTTAGGTATTTTGGAGTGGCCTAATTTTGGGGGGAAGGTCTTTCCCTTCAGCAGCTCTACACCTAAGTCAGTTGTGTATAAATTAAACAAAGTTGGAGCAATGACAGCCCTGCACAGACCCTTGTTTGCATATATTTGTTACTCAAATGTGGATTTATGTTAAAGAAATGAAAGACAAGATGCGTTTGGCAAAAAAAGGAACAGTTGGTTTAATTAAACGCAGTGGCTGGGATGGCGCAGTACAGAGTCGGGGTCTGATGACTGTCTCTCAAAGTTGGAGGGTTCTGAGCACCCTTATATACAGTTCTTGAAGGGTTATAAAACAATTGTATACATTCTTCGCAGAAAGGAATCTGGGCCTTGTCACAATGTTGTAAAGCTGACCACCTGATAAATTGCTCAGGTGGATCTTGACCTTGGACAAAATGCGGGCCATTAAGTAACATGTCCAGATTTCCAGCATGAGGAGCACGTGATCGCGTTGTATTGTGTGTGTGTGTGTTGCGTTCTGATGGTTGAATGTTCCTAATTTCATGTGGCATCTAACTTTATGGTGTGAGCCAATCTCCTACAACTATCTGGATTTTTCATGTCATCCCACCTGTGTTCTCTCAATCAGTTGCTTCTGGCCTAGTTCGCAGGGCTTGCCTGACCACATATTTATGACTCAGGGTTGATGAGGAGGTCACATCCGGTGGAATCAACTATAGTAATGCAAGTTCATTGTTATGCGCACACATATCATGGCGTACATTTACATTGTTTTTGTCTCTATCAACTTTCCCCCCTCTAGTTGAATTTTCAACTACTTTATCTACTCCATACTTCATGACAGTCCATTATTTGAGATTTGACATGTTTCTGTTGTGTTCAATACTATTTCCATAGTTACTTGCATTCTACCTAATTTGAGGTTTGCATTTTTACAGCAGGAAATACCCACTTGTAGGAAACAACACGAAAACAGCACAAGAATAATCATTCACAACTTCTGAAATAGTCTGTCTTGCCTGGTTGCTTATTTGTGATGCCTTAACTGTGGCCTCAGTGAAGCTAGGTTTGGCAATTAACTACTCATCTTACTTTTCATGTTTGACTCCCTCAGTGCTTCTTTATTTTGGGTGTCATTTTATTGTCTTGTAGCGTCTTCACACTGGTGTCACTGTGCAGTCTAGTGCCACTGGACCCTGATTTCTGTTGTCCATTTGTAGGTCTGTTGCAGACATGGGTCTACCCTGTTCAGGGCCTCTCGGTCTGCCTACGACTGAAGACTCTTCATCCGCCATTTCCCCAAGCTCTTTTGGGATAAGTGGTATACCATTTCATGTAGAGCCCGTTTAGGTGTTTTTGCAATGGTTTATTAGTGTGGATAGCAATTCTGGCATTGTGGTTAACTGTCAATTATGGCATAGTTTGCTGCGGCATCACTGTTCTTATATTTGTTTGCCCAAGTATCTGTCTTCATATCCAGCATGTCCAGCTTCTTAACAAGCATCAACACACTCTGAGCCAGCATTTGAATTAGCTCCACTTGGATTTCTAGCTTGTGGGACTGCCAAGTGAGATCCTTGACCTCAGCTAATAAGAACGAGTTAATGGTGTTTATGATGGAGCCGTAGACGTTGTAGCTGGTTGCAATGAGACTCGGGGAATGGTCCCCTAAAGGCTTGGGACTCTGAGCACCCCTACATTCTGCCTCTGCGCTGGCAGCATGGTTCTCCCTGTCTATTAGTAGTTTGGTAAGTATTTGTTGAATAGTGTTAGGATTACACATTGACCATTTTGTCATCTTAGATCTATCCAAGGAAGTAGAATAGGTCTGATTAGTCCCCCTCGATTTCGGGGTTGTATTGGTGATTACTTGGTTGATGGACCATTGCTTCTGTTAGGATCGCTTGTCTTTTTTGCGGGTTTATGGTACTGACCACTTGCGGGTCATCTAGCTCTACTCTTGAAGTGCGGGTGGGCACAGTTGGTCCCCATCTCTGTGTGTTCTGCACCTCATCTTGTGTGGTGGCCTTTGGGCTTGTGTCTCCAAAGTTCTTAGTTGATGAGGTCTCTATGACCTTTATACCCTCTGTCTCTCCTGCAAAAGCTTGTTAAGCAATTGCTTTTTTTCCATCATCTCTGCAATTATTGACTCTTCAAGGCTGA
This sequence comes from Pleurodeles waltl, assembly GCF_031143425.1. Taxonomy (NCBI): domain Eukaryota; kingdom Metazoa; phylum Chordata; class Amphibia; order Caudata; family Salamandridae; genus Pleurodeles; species Pleurodeles waltl. The sequence goes on from NC_090445.1 coordinate 1,423,241,826, forward strand.
GGCTCGCTGTGCTGTTTGAAAGATTAAGGGGTTCCTCATGTTGCTTTGACCCTTGTGGCTCTGGTTGCTCAGTTACCCCCAGGATTTCCTCCATGCCTGCCCTTATCCTTGTAAAGTACTTGTTTATGTGTGAGTTTTGTTGTGACCAAGCCACGTACTGGGGCAGATGTGACCTTTGAGGGCTCAGTGCCTGTTTTGCCCTCTTTAGCCTGGGGCAGTCTTTTCACTGGCGTGCCATGGGACTCAGTCTCTGGCTTGCGTTGTGCAAGCATATCTCTATGCACTGTATGTTGCCCCAACCCGCATACTGCATTTCTAATTCCATTTTGAATTGCCGTCGTCTTTGCTGTGGGTCTCAAAACTACTTCTCTGTTCTCTCCTTGAATTGGCATTATGCCTTCGAGACTCAGATACTCTGTGGGAGAGTCTCCAGCTAGTGCAAAAGGGTGAGGGCTGTTGTTGTAGCTTGTGTGTCTGGTTTGATCACCCCTTCCTTGCGCTGAGTGCGCAAGTAGGACTCCAGCTGATATAGTTAACAGGGCATCACTCAGATAGGTGGTTCAGAAGCTGGCTAAGTTTGTATTTCTATTGCTGTTTCATTTGAGCTGATAGACAACTGATGGACAATTGATACAGGTGAACTCAGGAGGAGTTTACCCAGGCCTGGCAGTCTGTTTCTGCAGCCCGGGGCACAACTGTGTCATAGGACCTAGTTGACACTGCCGCTACTCCTGCCACTCCCTCTTCTTTTTCCCCTCTGCCTGGTGTGGTGTATTTGTCTTTATCTCCGGAGTCACTTCAGCCTGAAACCCCCTGCCACTTTCCCCTGCTGTGTTGCCTACCAGGTGGATCAAATTTGAATATGTTCAGGTTTTGCCTCTAGGGAGGGCAAGCAAAGCAGCGGACACAGATGGAGGGCAGTAGGTATGGGCAGTATAGGAGGTCCTGGCGAAGGTATATGCACAGGCACAGCCGCACACAATTATGGCAAGCGAGACAAGGATAGGAAGTGGCTAAACATCCCTTTTTTGTTTTTGGTGTGAAGAGGGTGTGTCCCTGCTCACCTTGCTCAACTTCCCCTGGATTCCTCTGGGTTCCTCTGGGTTCTGGGTCCTCTGGGTTCTCTGGGTTATTTGGAATATGGGTATGACTGAACACTACTTCCTGAGTGGCTGGCAGGCCCATGGGAAACACATGAAGCTCTTGAAGCTGCTGAAGTTCTCTGACTGATACCAGCGAGATGGATGGGTGAAAGGCTGAAGGGCTGAAGCAGAGCGGGAGCATACCAGACTGCCCTCCAAGCTGCACTCAGTCCTAACAGGGCCACTTCTGCAGGGCAGCTGGGCTTTCTCTGAGTGGATGCTATATACAGCCCCCACACTTGGTCTGAGCACCTCCAGAGGTCCCCTTTGTGGAGGAAGAAGAGAACGGTGCAGTAAGGTTCCTGGGCTCTTCTCTTTGCCTTATGTAGTGCCACCCTGGGCTCACAGAGGTACCCAGTGGCAGGAGCCGCCTTCGTAGTCTCCGTCTCTATGCTGCTAGGAAAGATGTTCTTACTGCGGCTAATGTGGTTGACTCTTCCAATTGGAGTCCTGAAGCTGAAGCACTGCTCACACTGCGGGCCCCATCCCAGTTCTCCAGGTCTTTCCCCCCGCCGGTCGCTGCAATTGCTGCAGCCGCGACTCGGTTGGCTGCAGCAACTCAGTTCCGCTTCCACCTGTCAACACCTCTGTGAATGTGCTGCGCACTATAACTATTAGAGCTGATTTTTCTTTTTTTACCACGTTCTTATTACCAACATTTTTCTGGGGGTAATGTAAAATGTTTTTACGTGCATTATGCAGTTTTACAGCATCAGTGAACTGGTAAAATGCTAAATTGTAAATATATGCCAAGAGGAATAAGTGTGGTAATTGGCATATCGCACAGCTTTTTCAGTGAGTACAGGCTAACGTTGCTCTTAAAATAAAGCCAAATGAGTGTGCAGTGACTTTTCATTGGTAGACTGTTCAGAGACCTAAGTTCTGGTGAATATGTGTTCTGTCTTTATAGGTCTGGCATTAGCCAAGACTTTTTGATTTTACTAATATTACAAGGGTCATATTTATCAAAGTTTTGCGTTGCCTTTGCACCACGCAAGGCAATGCAAGGATGACGCAAAATCTCAATGAGATTTACCAGGCCATATAAGGCCACCTTGCATGGCCCTATAAAGCTTGTTAAATCTAGAGTAACATAAGGCAGCGCAATTGCTGAGTTGCGTTATTCTGCCCCAGCTTAACTATGAGTGGTAGAGCTGGGAATGTGTCAAAAATCTATGCCTATCCAAGGGAGGTGAAACAAGGAGGAAAATCTTATTTCGCCTCATATTTCCTTCTTTGTAAAAAGAGGTGTCGCGTGGGCTCTCATTATTCTAAATGAGACTACTGGATTTCTAGGTAGCAGGATCTATAACGGTGTGGGGGACTGAGTCTGACCCACGTGTAAAGAACTCTGTCACCCTAAATCCGGTTTTTGCTCCGGCTAACTAGCAGTGCCTCATTTCTCCCATGTGGAAGAAATTATTTGGCAGCCGAGCGCATGACATCTTTGGAACTTCTCAGGGAAGTCGTGGTTACTCAGATCCAAACCAACTCTCTTATTTCCAATATAATCTCATATACAAATGACAAAGACAGTATAAGTTTTATATAATGTTTTTAATAAAACAACTGTATTTTAGATATTAAGGCGTGAGCCGCAATAACCAGAACGATACAACACAGTAGGATTGAAATAGTCACCAGGAGAGTAAAACATAAGAACAAAGCTATCATATTGTCTAACAGTTTCTACTCTCCCTCTGCTTGTTCTATTTAGAGCACAGCATGTTAAGCTTCTAGCTTGTCTATTAGAATCACTGTGGAGACATCAGCCCTCGTACCTGAGCAAAGACCTGTGATCTTGGTTCAGCATCTGCAACGAGGCAGTCAGCGTCTAGTTGTGGTTCCCTGGTCGGAATCTCCCTCTTGCGTGTATTGGGACAAGGAAGTGATTTTGTAACTAACATGTCATCGTGATCACAAAATGTCCCTGCCAAGTCTAAACTCTTACCACGTCTATCGGCAATGTACCAGACTGTATCCTTGACTGAAGCACAGAGTAAATATGTTATGGAGAACTCCAGTGCTGAAGTAGGCAAAACAGTGTGATTTGAATAAAAAAACAACACCGTAGAACTGGCTATTTGAAAAAATTACAGTACGAAGCCTAATAAAAAGCATGTAGAGCAAAGTGCACAAAGGCTCGAAGCTGTCAGCAAATGAATAAAATATATTCAGGGCAAAGTGCACAAAGGCCTAAAGCCTAAAGCTAAAGTGCAATGAATACGTAAAACTAACCACACTACACCCTCCCCTTGTCGGTAGCAAGTGGTTCCAATAATATAAAAGGATGCCCCAAATATAAACAATACCTAAAACAATTATTTCGACAAGGTGAGAAGACAACAAAGTCATAAATTTAGGTAACGTGATCATAAAGCCAAATTCAATATAGTGTCAATTTCGTAAAAATCCAATCGTCAGATAGAAGCAATAGAACGCAGGAGTTCCTTCACTTCGATATATGTCAATATCGGAAGATCCACGCCACAAAGTACCATGGAGCAGGTGTGATCCAAAGCCCCAAAACCATTCAGGGCGGCACCCCGTGCAGGGCCTATGAAAGAGACAATGCCATCTTCCTCCAGGAAGGGAATCTCATAAACTGCCTCACGAAGCAAGCGCATCCGTAGTGCACAAGTCTGGGAATGAGCCCTAATCGAGAACATCAACAGATCAGTATCGACCATTGGAGGGCGCTGCAATGAGAGACAGAGAGCCAGTGCATGTTCAAACGAGCACCAAAGGCATCGAAACACGGGTTGCACACAATCCAAAACCGGTCTGAATGACAGAGACCAGTCGCACTCCAAATGTCCCAGGAGTGTCGCTCCAAAATGCTGCATCATGCGTTCACGACACAGCTGCGCTGATGGGAGCAGCAATACAGGACCTCGTCGTGACGGGACAGCCATTGCGAAAAAATAGCAACAACAGCAAGACTCCAGCCAATAAAGCCAAAGTAATCGGGAAACCCCCAAAAATGCTTCCGAAAATAGAATGTATAGCCGAAGGTATCAATCCGAATATGGAAGAGAAGGTATGAGCAAAACCAACACCAACGACTTTGAAAAAATGTGCAATACCAGCAGTGCTGGAGGCATTAAATATACGTCCCACAAGTTCACCGAAGTGATTCGGAAAGTTAGTATTCAAAAGGGACTGTATCTCTGCCGATGACCTTGCCACTTGAAGTGCGTAGGTCTCGCTAGCAGATGTAAGGGCCACATGTTTTTGAAACAATAAAGCTTTTGGCCGACTCAACTTGTCGAAATCAACCTTGGAAGTAGCAATATGAGGCCAGATGTCCGCTACCTCCCTAAATTGAGTGGGGGGAAACAACACATTCCCGCAGCACGTAACGGCCTTGTTGACAACGACGATGTAAACCATTCCGGCACGCATGCCACAGCAGCGTTCGCTGTTAAGAACAATGTAACTGCCGTTAGAAAGCACCTGGAAAGTGTTTTTAATAACCGGGACTGGAACTCCCTTCAGATAACAAGCTAAGTTAGCAATCGAAGCGTTACACGCCCCGTGCAAGGACAGCTGTTTACAAACCATTGAATGGCTGACAGAAGCTTCGCATTCGCTGCCGCTAAGAAAAACCTCCTTCAAACCATTAACACATCTGTACTGAAAGGGAAGGTCCCACACCTCGTCTATGTAACTGTCTCCCCATAGTTCATATCTACCCACCGGAATGTGCTTCAAACACGAAGTGAATTGCAAAGTGGAGATAGGCAAATTAATAACCCCATGAATCAACCACTCAGCTGATGGAATCTCAGCTACCGTGAAAGGCAGTTTCTCTAATTTCTCAATATTCAACATAACATATGTCGCTTCCTTTTTAGCCATCAGTTGTTGCTGACGAGTCAAATTAAAAGAGATAAAGATCTCTCTGGCACGAACGTGCTGCCATGGAACGCGACCCGCCTTCAAGGTCTGAAGAGTCCAACCCAGCTGCATGATGGACCGCGTCTGACTCTGCCCATGATATAAAGAAGACATGTCCGATTTAATAATGTCAATGGCAGAGGAAACAATGCTGTCAATCGTGTAAACATGGTCAGAAAGGGTATGCATGCCATTATCAACAACAGACAAAGGCTGCATCAGGTTTTCCTGATCAATCTGCCTCAACCTGGCTGCAGCCTCTTGTTGTGAAAGCTTCCAAATCTCATTATAAACTTCGTATAAGAACCGTTTCTTCCATGGTACTGTGGGACCCGATAAAAAATCTTGTAAATCAGTATCATTAGACAGTAACGTGAGATGTGACTTAACTGCATCTAGCGTGGATGACTTCAACCATTGTTGACAAAGCTTCCCCACACTGCATGTAGTTATAATATCAGCATGTTCTGGTGATACGTAACGAGGGTCTGCCCTACTAGTCCTGAACCCTCCCGAAGAGGTGACAAAACGTCGATGACACATATTAGTGTCTACAGGCCATAATAACCACCCGCCTGGATGTAACGATGAAGTGTTAAGTGTACCATTCTGGACCCAATGTGTAAAGTCACTAAAAGTAGCATTCACATAGTGCTGCCAATTTTTCAATTTAGAAGGGACAGGTATACTAGGCAAAGTCAACTCCCTAATTGTCGCTAAGCCCAAACAGCTAGTCTGTTGTACTGTGTCATTGAGGAAAATCATTTGGACCGGGATAATACATGCTCTAAATAACGTGTCCCTGCCTCGCATATGCCAATTCTTCAAACCCCAAACACTTTTCAAGTCAACAGTTTTAAAGCAGTATTCATATCCCTCGACCGAAAGTTTAGATACAAACAAATTGGAATACAGTAATTTAGTATCGGTCAATAACATTTGCTTATTAGAATACGGTGCAACTTTAAAATAGTAGGACTTAGCATTACGTTGATCATGCCCAGAAAAATATGTAAATTTATCATAATAAGTTTTCGAACTTCCTTGTGGAGGAGTCGAGCAATGTTCCCATTGCACATAATTAAACATGGGCTTAGGGCTACTAGCTTTATGAATAAAGTGGTGTCCATAATAGTTGTAACAAAACATGTCACCATGATTATCTCTAAACTGGTAAGCATCATCATCGTCATAGACAGTATAATATTGCAAATCCGTTAGCATAGAATCTACTGTCTTCACATCCCAATCATCAGAAACAATGCCAGGTATAACAATATCAGTCATTGATAATTTGAGGACATACGGTATTTGAATCAATTCAGTGGGACCATATATATCAAACATTACTTTATCCCACACAATTCCATCCGGAACTGGTATCGCAGAAATGTTAACAGTGGACAAATCTCTTCGAACCATATGAGACGAAAAATGCGGTTTTAACACAGTCTCCACGTGCTCAATGTCAGATCGATCAGGAAGAAAATGACCATGTATTATCAGAAAAAAAGTAACTACAAATCCCAACCATAATAAAATAGTAATCACGGCCAAAAACAGCCAAAAATAGTTCCAAGGAAAAACAAAATATGTTCGTTTAAGCCATCCCAGCAGCCGTCGTGGACCGTGGACAGAAGACATCGAGGACGAGGAGCCGGACACATCATTATCAGCGTCGTTGAAGCAGCCAGAAGCAGTTCTAGCAAAAGGTGCAACTGTGAACAAAGAAGCAGATGGAGGCTCTCGCCGTGGCACGCTATAAACCACATGTTCAGAAACATCAGTAGAACGTACAGCAATTTGATCAAAAGATTCCATATTAATCGCCGTCGGTGGAACAATCGCAAGATCATCATCCACCCTCCCCAAGCTCGGAGAGGAAACAGTGTCGGTGTAAATCACCTGCAGCGGGACTTCCTCCCCAGTAGTGAGAGGGATTCCGGAACTACTGGGTGTCCCTCTTGGTCTGCTGTGCAGAATCGGCCACATGTTGTAACTTGACATTATCAATGGAAACAAAGCGATTTCCTTTGGCCCCTCGCAGCGGCGGTAAAATCACAGTTCTCGTGCCGCTCACCCCCAACACAGGGACAGGTTCTCGATAAGAAGGACCTTGGGCCAGATGTACTAAAGAAGCATTTTGCGAGTTGCAAATAGCGAGTCTTAGCGACTCGCTATTTGCAACTCGCAAAATGTCATGCAGAACGGTGTCTCAGACACCGTCTGCGAGTCGGTATGGGGTCGCAATGACCCACCTCATTAATATTAATGAGGTGGGTCGCAAATTGCGGCCCCATACCGACTATGGGCACTCGCAAACATGGAGGCCTGCTGTAGTCAGCAGACCTCCGTGTTCGTGACTGCTTTAAATAAAGCATTTTTTTTTTTTTTAAGTGTAGCCCGTTTTCCTTAAAGGAAAACGAGCTGCACTTAAAAAAAAAAACCGAAACCTTTAGTTTCGGTATTTTTTCAGGGCAGGGAGTGGTCCCTTGGACCACTCCCTGCCCTGAAAAAATGTTTTTGGGTCCAGTCACAAACTGGAAGGGGTCCCATGGGGACCCCTTCCAATTTGCGAGTGGGTTACCATCCACTTGAAGTGGATGGTAACTGCAACACCATTTGCGACCGCATATGCGGTCGCAAATGGTATTGCATACCACTAGGAATCGCAAATAGGAAGGGAACACCCCTTCCTATTTGCGATTCTGAAATGCATTTTGCGAGTTGGTCCGACTCACAGAATGCATTTCTGCATAGGAAAATGCGATTTGCAACTCGCAAACGGCAGTTTTTTCCGTTTGTGAGTTGCAAATCCTTTCCTACATCTGGCCCCAAATTCTTTTTTAACTGCAACCTTTTCACGCACTAGATCCCCAATCCTGGGTATCCAACCAGTAGGTGTTACTGGCTCATCCTTAATTCCTGAGGAGGCAGCACTGGCAGAAGAGTTATCTTCACGGAATTGTTGTAAATCCTGCAAAACAGTGACACGATCATTTATGTCAAAGGGCGTATCTGCCTCCTCCACACCAGGACCATCTAGATCAGGAACATACATTTGTGTTCCAAACAGGCACTCATATGAAGTACGACCCCCGTGACCTTCTAGGCAAGTTATTAAGTGCTCTCTGTACTCCATATAGGTGGGCTAGCCAACCACGACCCGTACCTATAACTCTGGCCGTTAAGGACTGCTTTAAATCACGATTTAAACGCTCCACAACAGAATTTCCCTCGGGATGAAATGGAGACGAGAATTGGAGTTGGACCCCCAACGAAGCCATGGTGTCCCTGAATGCCTTAGAGGCAAAAGCAGGGCCCTGGTCCGAATGAAAAGCCGCAACTGCAAATGTATCGACAAAGATGCGCAAATCTTTAATAACCGTTCGAGCCTCAGCCGAGCGTTGTGGCCATACCCACACAAATCTGGAGCACGAATCTACAGCAACCAATATATATTTGTATGCACTATCTGGTGTCAGCGGACCACAATGATCCAGGTACACACACTGTAATGGTTTATTTGAAATCAGAAGGGGCGTCTGCTGCGGGCGTCTAGCCGACGATGCTTTAATTTGTTGACAAACGTCACAACAAAGGACATATTGCTTCGTCTCTTTATAGAGACCAGGCCACCAGTAACGAGCCTGTAAAAGTGAAATCGTGGCAGCCACACCAGCATGTGCAGAAGCCACCCCCTCATGTGCTGCAGAAATTAATCGAGGTCTCTCAATCTTATTGGGAATTTCCCGTACACCAATGCCTGGAATTGTAACAGTAGCATTCAGCGCACCATTCAAGCAGTAACTATATTTTGAAGGAAATCCTTTAGGAAAGGGCGTGCCATCAACCGTAGCCTTTATGGCAGCCGAAATTTCTGTGTCTGGTTTGGAACTCGAACGAGTCACTGCGGCCACAGTGGCTACAGCCACTGCCGATTTTGCGGCTTCATCAGCCAAAGTATTTCCAGCAACGTGTATTCCAACGCGCTGGTGTCCAAGTGTATGCACAACATGGACTTTAGGAAGCGTTTCCTTCAGATCCGCAACCTTACCCCACAACATTTTATGTTTAATGGTGTTGCCTTTAGCATCTCTGAACCCATTCATCTTCCAATAGTGTAGATATTCATTGAAAGACTGAACACAGTAGTAGGAGTCACAGACCAGCAAGGTTAAAGTCGCGGGATCCGCGTGCTCCAATGCTAACAATAGAGCTTTGAGCTCAGCCAGCTGTGCCGTGCAATCTCCCAATGTTTTAGTATAAGTATGTCGGGGGCAGAACACGTCCCCCTCCATAGTGCCGCTCACCACCGCACATGCAGCAGAATACTGTTGTTTAGTCCCACCCGCTGGTTGCGCAGAGCCATCGGTATACATGACCACCTGATATTGGTCAATAGGCAACGTACCAGCAGGAACAGGGTATTCCATCTCATGTTGAAGAAATTCTTGAGTCTGCAGTTTAGGGTCAAATATATAATCTACATCAGTGGCTGTCAAAGACGTAGCCCATTGTATCCATCGCGGGTGTAAAGCTTTCGAATTTGGAACACTCGCTTTGGTAACAGCCTCTAAGGCCGGAATCGGGGAAACGACAACAATGCGTTGACCCTGGGCCAGAGGTCTTTCTTTAATAACAGCCATCTGAACTGCCGTGAGAATTTTCTCAGTCTGTGCAAAACGTTGTTCTGCAGCAGAATACAAGTGAGACTTGTATGCAATCGGGACTGTCTCCCCCTCATTAAAGGTGACATAAGTAAACCCAACAGCCCCAGGTATCACCCTGATGACCAAATGTGTCTTATTGTCCCGTGTGTGTAAGTGTTGAACTGCCAAGAGATCACTTTGTAATTCTCGTAGTATTTGTGTATGTTCAATTGTCCAAAATCTACTCGAAAAATTCGGGCAAATCAACTCGTATAAGGGTTTTATACGCGTCGCATAATCAGGAATGTAAGTTCTGCCAAAATTCAGAAACCCCAACAATGACTGGAGCTTCCGAACCGTATTAGGAGGCTGCAATAAAGCACATTTCTCCAAAAAATGTGGCGCTAAGCTCTTGCTCTCACTCGACAACTCATATCCCAGGAAAATGACGCTGAGGAAGGCAATCTTTGATTTCTTAAAATTAAACTTATAGCCAATATCAGCAAACCCCACAACAATGCGCGATACACGCCTTAGATGTTGCAGAATCTCATCGTCTGTCAAAAATATGTCATCAACATAAGATAACGCTTCAGGGTCGAACTCATGCAGCATTTCAGTTACACGAGCTGAAAACAGTCCTGGGCTATTCTTATATCCCTGAGGCAAACGACAAAAAAAATTCTGAGAGCCAAACGCACTGAAACAGGTATAGTCCCGACTCTCGGGCGCTATATTCTGGCAGACAAATCCATTCGAGATATCTAACGTTGTCTTGTATTTTTTACGCACTATATTATTCATAAGCGCTGCGCTGTGTGAATTCTGTATTGCATATGTGCGTGTATGACTATTCAAATGTCTATAATCCACCACTATCCTATATGAATGGTCCGGTTTAGCAACCAGAAATAAGGGATTATTCATCGGCGAGACACAGGGCTCAATCACACCCTGATATTCCAATTGTGTAAGAATTTTTCTAACCGATGCCCTTGCTTCAAATTTGATAGGATACTGCGGTTGCGGCTGAGGTTCGCCCTTTATCGGAATTACATGATAAGGTGATTGTCTGTCCCACCCCACGTTATTTCTATACAAGGCGGGAGCCTGTGCTAGAGCCCATGATTCACTATAGGACTCCACTAGTTCTCTCAGAACAAGTGGTGAGAAGGAAGGTGTAATAACCTCCTCCCCAACTGGACAGTCGCGCACATAGTCAGGTGGCCAATCCTGTTCGGCCAGCAGAACATCATATGATTTTACCACATGGTCCCAAAAAATGGCGTTTATAATACGGTCAATGTCCCCTTCCAATCGTAGAGTCACTGCATATACTCTATCAGGATCAGAGACTCGCATGTCCGCCGTCTCGACTTGTATGAAGTCATCAGTTGCTTTCACCTCCAGATGCTCTAGAAGACTCCGGCGAACTATTGTGACCTCTGCCGCGCTGTCTAACAGTGCTAACGCCCATGTCTTGTTCGTCAAGAGAACTCTCTTCTTGAGCGGCATGTCTAACCGAGACTGCTGCCACTTTCTTCTTTTTAAATTGCTGTTTCTGTTGCAGCGGTTTCTCTTCTTGTTTAATAGAAACCTCCGCCGAGCGTTGTGAATCCTGTCTCGGTTTCACGTACTCCGTTCTCCGCTCTGACCGCCCACCTCTCTCACTTCTCTTGTCCGAGGAGTCCTGAAAGGAATGAGATTGGCGTGTATCAGTATATTGATATCTATCAGGCGTCTTCAAAGTATTCCTATTCCTGAGATTATACTTATTCTGTGGGGTCTCCGGTTGCGGAGACTGTCCACCATCTTTCTTAGGTGTTTGCTGTTTCTTTTCCCAGCGCTTTTTCGAACCCTCAGGTTGTTGCTGTTTAGCAGTATCTTTATTATTTTTACCCTGTAAATGGGGTTTTTGTGGTCTAGCCCCTAGGCTATCACGACCAATACTAGAATATGTTTCCGCTATTATTCTCGGAAGCTCCCGCTCCTGATTAAGCAGCGGAACATCCCGAAGACGCATTCGCACTGCCAGTGCCACTGCCTCTCCTTTGAGATTACTCAAAATAATAGAAGAAACTGTGGCAAAATTGCCCAGCAACTGCATGCCCAAATCTAAGGCAGGAGCAGCCCCATATTCATCCTGAATCTGTTTAAGCACGTCCGGTAAATTAGCTAATGTCGGTGTACCGTGTGCCGTAGTGTAGAGCGCGGCAAACACCGTGCCCCAGGTATTACAAAGGTCCACCGGAGGAACCATCCCATACGGCAAACACATCGTCAAAATTCTATGTTTCTCCTGAGGTCCCGTATGGGGAAATACTGCTTCCAGCGTATTAATTTTTTGCGACAGCCAAAATGGAGTCTCCTCTCGTTTAGCCGGTACCTTACCCATAACTGAGTGTACAGTGGCCGGATTAATACCCGGAACCACAGCCTGTGGGTGTGCTGGAGCAGCACGCGCTGCATTCGTATTTAGTGTCTGCATTACAAACTGAACTAATCGTCTATATGTAGCCGTTAATTCTGTATATAAACGACGAACTTCAACCACTGCCAATTGAGCAACCGCAGGATGAGGTGTATATGTAGCCAGTAAAGGCCAGGTAGGACCATCATTACTCAGCGGACCTAACCTAACTTGTGCTACTGTGTGTGAGAGGGCGCCATCAAGCCAATTATGGTGTTCTTGATAAGATAGAGGTATTTCTAAATAAGCGTAAGCCCTGTATTGTCCAGGGACATTCGCAACAGTGTATTCGTGAAAAGTATTTGTTCCCCCATCCACTGCTGGAAATCCGACCCAAGAATAAAATAGTTCCGTTCTATAGGCTGCATGGGCGTCCACCACAAAAGTGACTGGACCCCCCTGGGCTGTCAGTCCATGTGTCAATAGATGTCCCGTGAGCGGGTGACGCATATTAATTGCTATATTCACTACATTAGGATTCGCCATTTTATAAAAAATAGCTCCAGGTCAGAGAAGGCACACCAATATTGGGGTTTTCCTTTCAAAGTTCAAGCTTGAACTACCAACCACTAAGCACTAGGAGACACCTATGCCGTGGCGGCGGAAACCCTCAGCCCCACGGACGTCTCCGTATACGGAACCGAGGAGTTAAAATATATATAAGACCAAGAGAGTCAGTCGGACCCAATCATTAGTGCCAGACCAAACGTTGGCGGCGCCATGTCGCGTGGGCTCTCATTATTCTAAATGAGACTACTGGATTTCTAGGTAGCAGGATCTATAACGGTGTGGGGGACTGAGTCTGACCCACGTGTAAAGAACTCTGTCACCCTAAATCCGGTTTTTGCTCCGGCTAACTAGCAGTGCCTCATTTCTCCCATGTGGAAGAAATGATTTGGCAGCCGAGCGCATGACATCTTTGGAACTTCTCAGGGAAGTCGTGGTTACTCAGATCCAAACCAACTCTCTTATTTCCAATATGATCTCATATACAAATGACAAAGACAGTATAAGTTTTATATAATGTTTTTAATAAAATGACTGTATTTTAGATATTAAGGCGTGAGCCGCAATAACCAGAACGATACAACACAGTAAGATTGAAATAGTCACCAGGAGAGTAAAACATAAGAACAAAGCTATCATATTGTCTAACAGTTTCTACTCTCCCTCTGCTTGTTCTATTTAGAGCACAGCATGTTAAGCTTCTAGCTTGCCTATTAGAATCACTGTGGAGACATCAGCCCTCATACCTGAGCAAAGACCTGTGATCTTGGTTCAGCATCTGCAACGAGGCAGTCAGCGTCTAGTTGTGGTTCCCTGGTCGGAATCTCCCTCTTGCGTGTATTGGGACAAGGAAGTGATTTTATAACTAACATGTCATCGTGATCACAAAATGTCCCTACGCAGGAATGCCAAGTCTAAACTCTTACCACGTCTATCGGCAATGTACCAGACTGTATCCTTGACTGAAGCACAGAGTAAATATGTTATGGAGAACTCCAGTGCTGAAGTAGGCAAAACAGTGTGATATGAATAAAAAAAACAACACCGTAGAACTGGCTATTTGAAAAAATAACAGTACGAAGCCTAATAAAAAGCATGTAGAGCAAAGTGCACAAAGGCTCGAAGCTGTCAGCAAATGAATAAAATATATTCAGGGCAAAGTGCACAAAGGCCTAAAGCCTAAAGCTAAAGCGCAATGAATACGTAAAACTAACCACACTACAGAGGAATACGCCTCAAAGGATTATTTCTGTGCAGGAAGGTGTCCCTTCCTTTACCAAAGCAATGCTTCCTGCAACACAGGCACCCTTGCACCTCCTCATCCATCCTGCCTGACCAATAACTTGGCGCACCCAAAAGGGAGGAGGAGGTAAAGCTGAAAGGATACCACCCTCTGTGGGAAACCATTAATGGTTTTAAAATTACCCTCTCCCACTAATAGTGCCATGCTTCATCATTGGGCATGCTACAACACCCTTCCACAGACCAATCCTAGGGGTGGAAAATGTTTTTTTTTGGAGGGGCAGTTTGAAAACAAGCACTCAAAGGGATCCACCACTGTGCAGTCTATTGAGTTAAAACGACCTTAGGAGTGTTTCTATTCATTTCGTTTTACGCCCTCAGGCAGGTTTAAAAAACATCTCTTGTGATGAACTAGAGAGATTATTGCCGGTCACCTCATCTGCTGTCAACACGTTCCAGCCTATCTATTACCACTGTGGATCATTGGCCTTCTTCAGGTCGCAGATCCATAGACTTAGACTCACCACACCACTTTATCAGAAATAAGCACAATACTTGGTGGCAGAGTGTCATGCAGTGACCTTACTTGCCACTACTTGTACAAGTGCTCAGGGGTTACCTGTAAGACAAATAATAAAAACATCAAGTTACTTCTGCATGAGCACCCACTCACAGACCCCCTCAAATACTGATGCACCCACTCACAGACCCACTTAGGCTCTGACGCACCCACTCACAGACCCACTCAGACACTGACACACTCACTCACAGACCCACTCAGACACTGACACACCCACTCACAGACCCATTCATACTGTCAAACATCCCACTCAGACACTGACACACCCACTCAGACCCCCACATACCCACTTACAGACCCACTCAGACAGTCATGTACTCACTCAGAGACCCACTCAGACCCTCATGCACCCAGTCACAGACCCACTCAGACACTGATGCACCCACTCACAGACCCATTCAGACACTGACATACCCACTCACATACCCATTAGGACAATGACGCATCCACTCACAGACCCACTCAGACACTGACACACTGACTCCCAGACCCACTCAGAAGCTCACACATCCACTCGCAGAACCACTCAGAACCTCACGCCCCCCCTCTCACACCCAGACACTCTCACACCCAGAGACACCCTCTTACACCTATTCTCACACCCAGAGAGACACACCGACAGACCCTTCGACCATGCTGTGTGGCGCAGAGCTGGGTGGTTATGAAGGAAAATATATATAAACACACACATACACAAACACATGTTCCTCGTCCAGTATAGCAGCCTATATATATATATATATATATATATATATATATATATATATATATAGTAGTTTGAAGTAATCAAGGAGGCCGGTAAGCGCAAGTCTTCTTTATTTTACAACTGTAAAATAACTCCAATCAACAGTCTCCAAGCGCCCCCAAATACCGCCGCTCCGTCCAACCGTCCTCACCGTCGTCCCTCTCCTCGGCGTTTCCCTCGCGCCGCCGTCCAAACGCCTAGCAACCCCTTCACCTTCGGGGTTCTAGTCGCGAGGCCGTGCGCGAGGGTACGCATGTAAATACAACATTGAGTTTTTTTTTCAATATTAACAAACCTCCCCTTAAAACAAAAACAAAAGAACTAATACATTAAAAAAACATTAACATTGATTCAGTTTGCAGAAAAATCATGCAGTATGCAGAGTTATAACACGTTCCGTCAATTACACAGTTTCCAAGGTAACTTACGTACTCTAACACTCCTGCGTAACACAAGACCCTCATCTCCACTCTTATTCACGTCCGATCTTAACATTGACTCTCGCTTGGTGACAGCCTGAGGCTCCCAGTTCCTCTTCAGTTTTACCACCTTGGATTTGTTCCACCACTTGTTGCCTTGGACCCTCACTGCATTGCCCAAAACACATTCAACACACACCGGTTCGGAAAATTTTGCTTTACCTTTCTTGACAAACGTTGGCAGTTTTATCACTACCCAATCACCTTCCACCAACAATGACTCTTTAGCCCCTTTCTTATTATCAAAATATCTCTTTTGTGTAAACTGCTTGTCTTCCACATTGGCCTTGATAACATCAGCACGCTCTCCAACTAGCATTTGTTCAAAAAACTTAGACATCCACCCAGGTTTGATTTGGGTATTGGGCTTTCTCCCTTTCAAAGCTTCAAAAGGAGATACCCCAGTGGTAGAATGAGGAGTTGTTCTATAAAACCAAAGCATAGCTTGTACAGATGCCAACACATCACACCCATTCTTCAGAGCCCACCTGATACAGTCCCCCACCACACGATGTGCTTTAAACTCATCAGACACGAACTGAACACCATTGTCCGAAATAATTTCTTCTGGAAAGCCCTCATTCATAAACACTTCTCTTAAAAAGGTGACTAAAGATCTAGCATTAGGCTCCTGTACAAATTTGACATAAGGCCACTTAGAGAAATAATCCACTACTACATATGCATACCGTAGTCTGGAATTAAGTAAGTGAAAGGGTCCCACCATATCCACCCCCAACTTCCGCCACGGACCTCCAGGACACGGAATAGGCATAAGGGGTGGCGTGGCAGTTTTCAGACTCTTGTCAGAATTTGAACATATCGCACAATTTTTTACCAAATGCTCAATTTCACTGTCCATACGTGGCCACCAAAAGTTGTCACGTATTCGTCTTTTGGTCATAGTGGTGCCCAAATGACCTTCATGCGCCTTCTTCACTATTAAACTCCTCAATTCCTCCGGAGGAATGAGTTTATCATTTCTCAATAGAATGCCCTCCTCAATTGTAAGTTCATCTGAAATTTTCCAGAATGGCTGGCTCGCCAACGTCAAGTCTTTCTCATAAGGCCATCCTTCAGCAATGAACCTCATTACAGCACACAACTCATTATCTCCAGCCAACTTTTCCTTCCACTCTGTCTCAGAACAAAGACAGACTTGGTCAACCTCAACCGTTGCAATCATACAACATTCATCGTCCACCATCTCATCCGTCATTGAGTTCAACTGCCTGGGAAATCTCGACAAATAGTCTGCTCTTATATTCCTTCCGCCAGGAATATGCATGACCTCAAAATCATATTGCATGAGCCTAGCTACTAATCTAGCAATTCTAGGTGTGCCTGTCTTATCATTAGTTCCTTTTAAAATTGAAACCAAAGGCTTGTGATCCGTCTTTAATTCAAAATGCCTCCCCCACACATAGCTTCTGAATTTTTCGATGGCCCAGACACAGGCCAGCAACTCCTTTTCAATTACGACGTAATGCACCTCTGGCGCCCTTAAAACTCTGGACGCGAAACCAATGGTGTTTTCATCACACCCAACAGTTTGAGTCAACACAGCCCCCAATCCAATATTGCTGGCATCAACTGTTAGGCAACATTGAAACCTTTGGTCATACGGTTTTAACACTTTGGCTTGAGATAAGTGGACTTTGATATCTTCAAACGCTCGTTCACACTCAGCACTCCACTCAAAACTGGTCTTATCCTTCAATAGATTTGACAAGACTCTAACCCGACTAGCATACTCCGGTATGAACCGGGAGTAAAACTCACACATGCCTAAAAACGCTTTCACCCCAGCTTTGTCAGTAGGCGGAGGTGCTGCCTTAATAGCATCAATTAGACCAGGTTTCGGGCTAACACCCTCCTGACTAATCACATGACCCAAATACTCCACAGAGGATTTCATGAATTGGCACTTTTCCCTTCTAAGAACAATGCCATGATCCTTGAATTTCTGCAACACCTGTCTGAGGGTCTTGTTATGTGTCTGTAGATCAGGGGCGTGAATTAATACATCGTCCTGAAACACCATTACATTGGAAATACCTTTCAACAATGTGCACATAATTCTTTGAAACACTGAGGCTGCAGAAGCCAACCCGAACGGCATGCGGCAAAACTGGAAAACACCACAAGGCGATACAAATGCTGTCAAATACCTGGATTCGGGATCCAGCTCCACCTGATGATATGCACAGGCCAAATCTAACTTCATAAACACCTTCGCGCCTTTAATGGTAGACAACATTTCCGTTATATTAGGTAAGGGATGAGAGTCCACCCATATCTCCCTGTTTAACGCTCTCAGGTCCACACAAATCCTCAACTCTCCATTCTTTTTCTTCGCTACGACCAGTGGAGAAAGCCACAAAGAGGATTCAATGGGTTCTATGATCCCCTTGTTCTGTAAACTTTCTAATTCTCTTTCCAGATCTTCTCTCACACTGAAAGGCACCGACCTAATCTTATGCTTGACAGGGGTAGCATGCAATTTTACTTTTATCTTATGTTTAAAACCTTTCAGCTTTCCCAATTCTCCTGAAAAAACTTTGGGAAACTCGTTGAGTAGACCTTCAATCACATCCGTTTCTCTAATCACTGCAACCTGTTCCAATGTACCTGGTCGCAACACCATACCAAACAAACCCTGATGGAACCAACCTAAGATGTTCAAACCTTTAGCCGCTACATAAATTTTCCCATGTATACGTCTCCCCCTAAACTCAAGTATATCCTAAAAAAAACCTTGAAGCTCAATCTTCCTCCCTTCATAAGACACTGGAGCCCTGTCTGGTGGCTCCAGAGCGCGATCTTTCCAATTCTGGTTGAACAAGTCGAGAGTAATCATGGTGATCCTAGCCCCTGAGTCCACCAGCAAACGCAAGGACTTGTTTCCAACTCTAACACACACATACGGATCCACACAGTTATCGGGATCACCAGACTTAACCACACCACTATCAACAACTAAAACCATATCCTGAACCTCTCCCATGAGGTGTTCAACTGCTTCTTCATTCTCATCCATCACTGTCACAACAGATTCACGTTTGCCACCTTGACACACTTTAGCAAAATGCCCAACCTTGCCACAATTCCTGCATTGGATATTCCAAGCAGGACAAGCCTTAAACCCTTTTTGATGAGGCATATTTCCACATCTAAAGCAAACATTTTTTTGTTTGAAAAAAACATTAGAATTAGCAAACTTAATGTTCTTCTGTCCACTTGTTTTAACTACTGGTTTTTTATCTTCTCTGTTGGTGACGGCGTTGACCCTGGTAGCTGCTTTCTGTTCAATTTCTCTGGACGACTTGATCGCCGATTCGATGCTCTTTGCAATTTTTATGGTTTCAGTCAATGTTGGATTGTCCAATGATAACAATTTCTGTCTGATAGACTTGTCTGTCCCTTGGCAAATAAATTGGTCTCTGATGAGTTGATCACCCAGCGCTTCAAACTGACATTCCGCAGCCAGAAGACGCAACGCCGAAATGTAAGTGTCAACATCTTCGCCAGAATGTTGTTCTCTCTTAAAAAACTTGTGCCTGGCCACCACCAAGCTAGGAGGAGCATCAAACCTGACGCTCATTTTCTTCACAGCTATTTGGTACTCATCCATTTCACCATCGGCCAATTGCAAGTCCGGTAGGTACTTAAAAATAGCCCTCCCTTCAAAACCAATGGAATGCAGGAAAATACATTTTTTGCGTTCAGGCCTGTACCGTGATGCCCCTATTGCCCCTAAGTACATCTCGAAGGCATCGTACCACTGCTTCCATACTATATGTGGTTCGGCAGGGCTCTCTAGAAATGGTGGTGGAGGGAGAACAGATTGCATGTTGGACCCAAAAATAAATTGCTAAAGAAATATTCCTAGAAACAGGAACAAAAATTGTAACCCCCTTTTCTTGTAAACGTTTTTGTATGTTGAATATAAATAAATAATCCAACCAGCCCTTATTGCTTCCTAGCTAGTTGAATCATAAATAACTAACTCCTCGAATACCTTCTAAATGACCATTATGCGTATACCGAGAGTAGGAGTAGGAGAAAGGAGTTCCTTTCCTTTTTAACTTTATAGCAAACTTGTTTCTGAATGTACAATGGAGGCGTTGCAGACCCAAATCCTTCTTCATCAAAGGTTCGTCTTCAATTATGTAACCTCTCCACATCAAGACACAAAAAGGCCATTTCTATGGCTGGTTGGCGTAACACAGGAAGAAGAAACTCCTCCCACGGGGTGGAGTAAGACAGATCCAAAAATAAGCCTGCTGTCTTCGTGTATATCCTCCACGATCGTGCTGGCACACGAATAAGGCGTTGGGGGCAAAATTGAAAATAGCTGTTAAACAGCTGATGCGTGGGCTCGCTGTGCCTGGAGACCGGACCACCTCGTCGCCAAAATGAAGTAATCAAGGAGGCCGGTAAGCGCAAGTCTTCTTTATTTTACAACTGTAAAATAACTCCAATCAACAGTCTCCAAGCGTCCCCAAATACCGCCGCTCCGTCCAACCGTCCTCACCGTCGCCCCTCTCCT
The DNA here is from genome assembly GCF_031143425.1 of Pleurodeles waltl. Lineage (NCBI taxonomy): Eukaryota > Metazoa > Chordata > Amphibia > Caudata > Salamandridae > Pleurodeles > Pleurodeles waltl. The sequence continues at coordinate 1,423,262,095 of NC_090445.1, forward strand.
CGGCGTTTCCCTCGCGCCGCCGTCCAAATGCCTAGCAACCCCTTCACCTTCGGGGTTCTAGTCGCGAGGCCGTGCGCGAGGGTACGCACGTAAATACAACATAGTTCTAGTTCGGACCTAGTTTCCATAGAAATTTAGAAAAAGCGTTTTTTGTTTTGATAATAACTTTGGCTCCGTTTGATGGATCTTCACACAATTTTCCACAAAAATTGGACGCTAATTTCAGCTGCTGTCTGCAAGGTTTTTGGGGTGATCCATCAAGCAGGGGCGAAGAAAATGAGGAGGAGTCAAAAAGTGCATTTCCCATGCATTTTGTCATAGGGATTTTTAACAGGAATAGCGACCGAACCACTGGATGGAATTACACCAGATTTGGCAGAAAGGTAGCTCTTTGTCTAGAAAGCGCCCTTTTTTGGGTCGGGCATGCAAAGTGCTCTGTCCCTGTTGTAATCATCCTATGGGATTGTAACCACGCCCATCAGTTTGGTTGGTTCATGGGCTTGCCTTTTAAAATTTGCTTGATTTCATTAGTGAAAGGCATGCATACGTCGGTGTTTAGCACTCCTCGAGCCTACCGGCCAACTACTGAAAAGATACGAGGCTCCATGTTTTCCGTATAGTGTCTGGACTACTTTTTCTCTTTATTTTGTAGGCAGCACAATCTCGCTAGGCAGTAGTCGAGCACTTTGCATGGCATCGACCCAGTTACATGGTTACTTGCACTTTTTCTGGTTACGTGGATATTTGCACTTTTCCTTGGAACATAGATAATTGCACTTTTGCCAATACTTTTCACTGCGAGCAAACTTCCTGTTTTCTTTTGTGTGTCTGCTTTGCATTCATGACGGCTGTTGGCTCACTTATGTGAAACTGTTTTACTTTTCATTTTCAGTTTATGTGGCAAGAAAAGTCCAGTTAGGAATTTACAGCACTAATAGCTCTAACTCGAGCAAACACAAGACCCTTTGAATTGCAAATGCTTGTTGTTATTTGGTGTACATCTATTCAGTAGTTTTTGGGAAATTAAAGAAAAAACGAATTTGTATATATAGGGATACAAAGGCTCCATGAACCCTCCCGATCTCATGCTGAGATCTGACTGGCTGCCAACATTCAACAAGGAAGTGTTGGCTGCCATCTTGGGATTCGGATTCATCTAAGTCCCAGAATTTTTTTTTTTTTTTTTAAAAAGGGGGCAGGTTAGGGACACTGTGACCCATTAGCTCTGGTGGTGCGGTCTCAGAGGGACCCCCCACTCATGAGCAAAAAAGCAATACAAAAAAATGTTCACAGTGAGTAGCAGCAGATCCAGATTTTTTTTTTTAAACGTGCAGTCTCCTGCAATTGTTTTGGAAACAGCCCCCAGGTGGGCCAGGTCAAAAATAAGGAGGGGTCTCACAGGGCCCCCTTCATAGAGCTTACTGAAGCCCCAGGGACAATCACCTGCCTGGGACTCATATTAAATTGAATGCAGAGGGGGCTGCGCAGGTATTACCACCTCCCTGGTGCAAAATGCTTTTATTGAAGCCGGGGTGGTCCTTGGGACCCTCTGTGCCCCGGGGGCCACCACCTCCCCAGGCCTAAATAGATTGTGAATGCGGGTGGGCCACGTGGCCCCCGCACCCCAGGGACCACAACCTCCCCTGGGCAAAATGCTTTTATTGAAGTCGGCGATCCTGTGAACCCTTCCATGCCCCGGGGACCACCAACTCCCCGGGCTTAAATACATTGTGAATACAGGGGGTCTTGCAGCCCAACCCCACAGCCTCAGTGACCGGCACTTCCTCGGGGCCAAACATAAATTGAAATGCAGGGGGGCCTTCCAGACCCCCGCAGCCCTAGGGACTTCCACCTCCCAGGGCTGAAATTATAGAAGGTGTGGGGTCTGTTGCAGACCCCCAGGGACCACCACCTCCCGGGGCAAATCCTAATGTAAAAGGGGGGCCCATGGCCCTCCTCGAGGAGCCATAGATATCCCTGGGGGACCACCACCCACAGGGCTGGCTCCTGCTATGTCCTGGGGTGTCCACCCCCTGGGACATAGCTGTTTGCTATGACTTGGCTGGAGCAACCACAAGTGAGAGCTGTCAAACAGCGCTCACTTGCTCTAAGCGGAGGCCGCCTCTGTTTCTCTGCCTGTAGAGATGCAGGCAGGGAAACCAAGGGAACTATTGCTCTAACAGATAGGGAGCTGCATCTTTAGCAGCTCCCTCTCTGTAACAGCAATGTTGGCTCCCGCAGGAGTCGGAGAGCAGGGGCCTTCAGGCCCACACTGTGGTCCCCATTCATTTTAACTGGTTGCCCTGGTTGGGAAAGGGGTCTCTGGGGCCGAGATCGGTTGGGGGGCTGTGCAGCACCACTCCCCCCAAAAAATAACTATTTTAACATCGGGCCCCAGGGGATGGGAGCCTAGGGCCAAAATGGGCCAGGGGAGGAGGGCAGCGTGGCACACCTCCCACCCAAAAAAATGTTTTTAGAAGGCACTAAGGTAATTCGCCATGGACTGCTAATTAATCCACAATTCACTGCAGTCATGACATCTTTGATAACATCATTGATAATATCAATGTAATATTTGCAGTAAAATGTTTGATAAAAAAACTGTGCATGGCAGAGGCGTGAGTTATGGTTACTTGAGATTACTCTATAACAAGTGAATTTCTAGGGTTTTGTGTGTTTATAATTTGAGCCTAACTAAAACGTCCCTGTAACCTTTGTTTTTTTAAATGAAAATACACACACACACACTCACACATATGTCCACTACTTGTAGGGGGATTTGCTAATACCATCTGGGCTTATCTACTCTGTCCAGGATTTAATGCACCTGGGTATTCTGGCTCTTACTGTAAGAGGAGAGAAAAGAAAGTCCAGATAGAGGCAAGTATAGAGATGAGGAAGGTCTAGGCACATATTAGTTAGGAAGAATAGGCTTGAGGAAGAAGTCATTTGTACAATTCAACTATTCATGGAGGCTTTACTTTTAAGGATTTAAGTCTAGCCTATGCCACAGCAGCCGAAACAATTTAGTACTGACTTTGCTATTGTGTAGGTTGTTGTCAGCACTTCAAACATAGCAAACCCATGCCACCATGTGTGACAGGAAATGTTATTACTGTTTGTTCACTCAGGGATTGTAATTTCATACCAAAATTGAGTCCTAAATTGAGTGAGCAAAAGCCCCATACTTTGAGCTCTCAGCTCATAGTAATGATCTGTGGGCCTAAGATGGCAACTGTTTGATCGAGAGGCAGCATATGGTCTGATTTAGATTTTGACTGCTTATTCTCAAACAGCGGTGACGGCTAGCCCTTCCACTAAAGTATAAATCCCATTATTCACTATGGGATTTATATTTTGGCGGACAGTATATCCGTCACTGTTGTGACGGAGTAACCCATCCGCCGAAATCTAAATCAGGCCCTGAGTGTAAAAAATTGATTCATGGTATTTTCATCCTGTACGAATGTATGTGTCCACAGTAAAAGATTAAGGGCCTCATTCCGAGTTTCAATCTCTTTAGGTCGGAAGACCACCACTCCGGTCTTCCGCCCGCTGGCCCAGTGGGAAACTACCCACAACATTGATACTGGCTTGTAATCGAGCTGGCGGCAATGTTGCAGTGCATCAGGTGCCAAAGCACCTGTCACGCTTTTCACTGCCTGTAATTCAGGCATTAAAAAGCATGCAGAGCGGTCCATGGGGGCTCCTGCACTGCCCATGCCAAGTGCCTGGGCCCCATAGGGACCCCAGCACCCTGTTTTCACCAGCCTTTTTATGGCGGTGGAACCGCCATGCACAAGATGGCGGACACAGGAGTCGTAATCCCCAGTCTTAATCCACCAGGGCAGTGCTGCAAGCAGCGAATTAAGACAACCGTCACTGCCAGACCATCGTCTGGCAAAAATGTGGTGGTGCCAGCGGTCAGATCGTGGGGCTTTCGCCACGGACATAATGTGTCTGGCCAACCAACACTTTGGTGGCGGTCTGACCGCCACCACAAGTCTGGAGGCCTTAGGACCACCAGACTCATAATCAGGTCCTAAGTGTTCTGGTTCACTGTGCATTTCCCCACAGTGTCAACAGAGGTTTCAGTCACTTAGCCCAAATTTGTGTGGTTATACATGTGTCCGAAAGGATCTGTGAATTGTCCAATATTTGCTTTGGGAAAGTAAAGGTGATATTTTGTCGGAGCGAAGTGAGTTCTAGATTTTTTCCTTGGTGGCTGACGAAGGAGGCCATATGCTATGTGTGGTGCATGATAAAGACCATTTTTTCTGGCTAGATGTTTTCTTTAGGGTAGTATTCTTATCCAGAAGTATATAAATTCTGGATGCAATATGGTCTTTCATTGCTAGAGGTAGAAGGAATTTAATACAATCTGAGGTGTGGGCATCATTGATTTGTGTTTGTGCAACCATTAGCTTTAAAAAATTGTAGACTTCGGATGTTTGGCAGTTGAATTTTTTCTGACAGCATGGTAAAAGAAATGCATTTTTTGTGGAGCTTAGATCCCTGATCAATAAATACTTGAGGGTGCCCATTTGTTCCAGAAAACCTATTTTGATTCGATTTTGATGATTGGATTAAACCAAAGTTTAAAGAAAGTCGGATGTTTTCATTTTGTTAAAGCATTTGTCTAAGTTTTTAAAGGCGATACTTAAATCTTTCACGTTTGTAAATGAGTGAGGGACTTTCAGGTGTTTGAGAATAAGCACACACATAAGGGAAAGATGTCTGACTAGGTCAGCTTCAATGTCTACCCATTCAGGGCAGCCAGAAGATCTCAATTTTAGCTACCAAATGGCTTGTCTAGCCAGAAATGCTGCTGGGTGTGGTGAAAAAATGGTAGACCCTAGCCTCCGTTGTCCATCTAGATAACGGAAGAATTGAGATTAATCATTGATTCCTGGAAGTTATTAGATAGATATTGGAGGCATGCTCAGAGTAAATTGACTAGTTGGTTCCCATCATTGTCACTGTTTCCATGCAGCATGACCATGCCTTCAGTAATGTTCTGCTATGTGTTAAAAGGGTGTTGTCATTGAGAGATCTTCTTTCATCTAAGCTGTTCCTAAATTCTATCCCTAGCTATTTTAAGCAGAACGTTTCCATTTAACATACAATTGGGTGGCCATATGTGGAGGGAATATTTACATATTTTCCCAGAACTTGAAACCTCTGCATGTTAATTCGTCTTTTTTAAGGTTTCAAGGATTACTGTTGCAGCTGTGTATGAAAAGATTAAAACATCATCGACATAAACCGCCAGGTTTTGGTCTTCCAAGTGAAAGAGGATACCCTTTATGAGCGTGTTATTTCTTATGCCGTACAGTAATGATTCTATGGTAATGAGCAACTGTATGTGAGAGAGGGGACAACCTTGTCCTGTCCCCTGGAGGAGGTAGCATTCTTCTGAAATCTGCCCATCTATTTTAATGCAGGCCGGTAGTTTGTGATATAGAGACATAGCCAACATTTTCCGAGATTGAAATATTCCAAAATATTATTCAAAAAAGGGCAGGTGGACTTTGTCAAAACTGTTCTCCAATTCTAAGGTAATGGCAAAGGATGGGGAAGGTAATAATTTAGATTTTTCAATAACATGACTAAAAAGGCGTTTATTGTAAACTGCTAATCAGCCTTTAATGGAGCCAGTTTGTGATGGCTGTATTAGGGAGGGTAGAATTTTTTCCACCCTGCGGCTAAAATGTTGGCCTATATTTTGTAATATGTATTTAATAATTAAATTGGTATTTTTTATTTTTGTGCTCCAATGTGTTGTTGAAATTTTTGTAGATTATTACAATATGTGCTTCTGAAGCCGTGCCCACAATTGTTCCTGAAGTTTCAAAATAGGCAAATAATTCCTTAAAGTGGAGTATTAGGGTGATAAATGTTACAGAAGAGAGCAGAAAAGCTATCTGCTCTGGGAGCTTTTTTACATTCCATAAATTTGCTGGCCTGTAATATCTCACAATTATTGATTTGTTTATTAAGATCTAGTTTCATGTTGTCTTTTAGTTTGGGTAGGTTTAGTTTATCAAGACACTTCCGCCCTGTTTCAAGTTTGTACACTGTTCCAGGATTATTTAATTCCATATAAAAAGTCATAAACAATTTTAGTAGGACATTATTTTGAATTTGGCCTGCTGTTCTCTATTCTGTCAAATTAGAGGATGGGTGTACGCCTACATCAAGCACCTACAAAGGCACAACAACTTTGTTGTATGGGCACCGTGTTCAATATGCCTACACAACAATTCTTTTTATCATAAAGTAAATCACCAAAGCTACGGTTTATTGTTGACAAAAAACATTAAATGGCTCTAACATGCTAGAAATTTTTTCCCACAGTGAGTGGGGGTGGGTCTATAATCCTATTTCCTGTTCAGGACCATCAGGCATATCCTGTGTTCCTAACAGGAAAAAAGAGTAGCACTATTTAGAGCGGATGATATGAAGTCCCTTGACCAATCTCTCATTCACAATTGGTCCATAAGTCAAATATTTCCGCTGGTGAAGGTAGTGGAAGCTCTGCTAGCTGAAACATAGTGGTTCTCCTGACTCTACAAAGAGTGGAGGAAATGCAAGTTTGGATGCCAAGTTACTCTACCACTTTTGTGGCAGAGTACTCTTCCCACCAAACTCTAAATAAGTCCCTACATTTTTAATTAGAACGGCAAGTAATGTAAGCATGGGTACAGATTAAGCTGCATTCTTATTCTTTTTTTGTTATGGGTCTACACCCAGGTCGAAAAGTGTCAGGCCAGAAGAGGGCTTTTGTTCTGGTCTGTGTGGTGACATTGAAAACTAGGATGATTGCTTTCATTTTACTGTGTAGGAACATTCCTTTTTGTATGGTGTTATCCATCATAAGACAGTGCCTTTGACGACGCAGAAATGAAGGTTTTACATTTATTAGCGCATAAACGTAGAGTGAAATAATCATGTGTGTCTTTAACCGAACTAATAAAGATTGTACGGGGACAAAATGTGCCCTCAGAGTAGTTTGCCAACATTTATAAGCGTGCTTTATATAACGTGATGTATTAGAAGTGCACTAATCCGACATAATCGTAAACGTGTGATATGATTTGCTTGTTTGAAATGTTTTAGCTTAGCATAACTTTAGTGCAGGCTTCGGCCTTGTTGCCTTGTCTCACGATTTAGATGCTCGTATTTTCCCAATGTGCTAATAAACGTGTATTTTTGCTTGAAGCTGTACTTTTCCACTGAGATCGTTCACATGCTTATCTTAAGGTTTCGTGCCAGCCTGGCATTTTTCTCTTTGCTCCAAGGTCAATCTGCAGGTGCGGACAATGGAAGCTCTGAAAGTGAGTTAATTGGTATAAAATGTTGCAACTTGCGTACCCGTCTCCAAGGATAATGTATGCTTAAGTAAAAGCTTGAGAACTGTTGTTTTTGATTGGACAATTTGAAGCCAACCTATGAACCCTCCAATGGAAGACCCTACTGGATTTGAACTGTTGTCTATTTAAACCAGGTGCACGAGAGGAAAGTAGCCATTGCAGCCATTATTGGACATCCCGCCATTTTGTAGACTTTGCAGTTACTATGGCCCACCTTGCTGCGAAGCCATTTTGAAAGAGACTTTGATGCTTTCTCTAATCGAGAGAAAGAGACTTTAAATGATTCTTACCCTAGAGACTTTAACTTTGATCCCTTGCATGAAGTAGTAGTTTATCTCGCCGCCGTGAGGCAATTGCCCCGTCTACCCCTGCCCCTTTGCCCCGTCCCATGCTGATCGAGAAACGGTACCTGTGAGACGAAGACTTCCTTGAATGCTGATTGTAATTGGTAAATATGAAAGGACATTGTACAATTGCATTGTGTTTCTTTTAGGTAACCAACTGCTGATTTTTGACAAGAGCCCTAGCTAGGAGTTTTTCCAAATTAATGTTGCTAAATTGTTTTTGCATGAAGTCTCACATGCCGATGCTAATTTGAGGTTAGATGAGGATTCCTTTTGTTGCACGATGCAATTTGAGACCTTGTTATGCTGACTAAATGTATGCAATAAGCTCATTACAGATTATAGTATTAGTGATTTGCATTGCTATTATCGAATGCCTTGTTATTCAAATGCTGCATAGATTGCATCTTTTCCGCCGTTATGGACAGCTATTAATGTTCATTTACGTTTATCATTTGGTGTTGAGACACATCTATATCGTGCTAGCTTTGCTGATATAGGGAAATAAATTCATTAACTTTGAATAAACTGGTGTGGTTATTCATGACCGAAAGGTCATGGTTCGCCGAAATGTATTCTGGATTAATTGTTAAGTGTTATGTTGATCAGGGTATTGCTTATGTTCGTTATTGATTATTGATTTGATTAAATTGACTGATCTCGGGTGAAGAGAGTCCCACTTAGCCAAAAGATTCATCGGCCTAAAGAGCGTCCAAGTACGGGTAAATTATTAGTATGGAACGCTATACCAGTAGATGGTAGCAGAGGACGGTTTAGACTTTTGGGACCCCACTCGAGACATACATGGTGTTGAATTAATGGTTTAGACTTTGGGACCCCGCTCGAGAGGTATATGGTGTTGAATTAGATTTTTCTTGGGTAAAACAGATTGAGAAAATGATGATGGGCTAGGTCCACCGCGACTTTCCCGGGATCTCGGAGCTTGCGAATGGAGAGAATGGAGGTGTGGAATCAGCGTTGGTGGTACTAGTGACGGTATGAGTGAAGTTAGGATTTTGCGCTTGCACAGCTTATTGCCGCAGATTGTGTGAAAAGGTTGCGAAGATTTTAGAGAATAGCGGAGGTGCGACTCCGAGTGTAGAAGTAGAGAAGTCGTCGAACTTCATAGAAAATAGCGGAGGTGCGACTCCGAGTGTGAGAGTAGGGAAGTCGTCGAACTTCATGTGCGTGTGGCGCTTTGTGCAGAAAAAGGTCCACGTGGTTGTTGTTGTTGAGACGGGCCCTGCGAGGTCAAGAGACTCCGGAGTATGTTGAAAAGTGTATGAGACACTTGTTTTATGTTGTGGTCTGGTCGGTTTAATAGGTTGATCGGGCGTGGTCAACGAGTCGGTACGTGTGTTAAGGGAGTGAAAGAAAACTTCGACTTCGGGCTTTGACAAAAATTCTAAGTGCACTAGAATAGATCACTGACAAGTTGAGAGCAGAGTCTGCGGGTCAGATTTGCTTGCGAAAGTGGGGACCGAGAAAGATGGAATAACTGCCGAGGCTAGTGAAAAATCCCTAAGGTCCTGAAGCGATCGTGTTACCCTTCCTGTAGTAAACCGACAGATCTGTTTTATTATTATTTTTTTGGTAGCTCGCGATACATGCCAGAAGTTGTTACGAGAGGAGCTGGGTGAAGGAGGACTAGCCGTGAGGCTTTGTCAGCCGCAGTGTGTGAGTGTGACGTCACTAGGAGCCGCGCTGGGATAGGTTGGTAGCAGAGAAGGGTCGTGCACGGATTGGACGCAGTCCGTGAGGCTCGATTGGAAGGGGAAAGGCAAGCGAAGAGTATTCCGGGAATTAAAGTCACCTATTGATTACAAACTTTGTGAAACAAAAGACGAGAAAATGAAATTTTTTAAAGCATTAAAGAGTGCGATGAAGGGAGAGTCTTACATTAAAGCGAGCGTAGGAGAGGAGACGCCACCCGAAGGTACACCAGCTTACATTGTAATGGAGGAAAAAGGGGTAGCTCCATGTCTTTGGCTAAAGCAATGGCACAAACTGACAGAGAAACATGGGAGCGTAGCGTTCCCGATTCATGGGACATTCAATATAAGGATCCTAGAGAATTTGAGATTTGCGATGTACGACATGAAGGTACCTCCAATACCAGCACAGTTTGAGGCTCTAGCAATTTGGGAACTGATGGCTAGACAGCAACAGCAAAATAAGTTCGAGACCAGGATAAGAAAGGTAGAAAAGACACTAGCGGACGCTAGGTGGGATAATGCACAGAAGGTGTGGAGGTCAGATGTATTGCAGGGGATAAAATTGTTTCCCGCAATTACTAAGGAAGAAGAGGAGACAGGTAAGAAAGCTACCTGTAAGACAAACAGGAGGTGTTCAAAGGATAGAGAGGACGAGGAAAAGTTGAGAAGAGAAGAGGAGTTAGAGGATGAGGAGTTAATCATGCAATTGCTGAACGACCGTCCACCACCTTATGCAGAGAGTGGACAAGGTCCAAGTACCAGTTCTGCCCCTCCGGCACCGGTACAGAACAGTGGAACTCAGAGTTCTGAAGCATCATCGGGATCTAAAGACCCGAGTTTACTGTTCACCCCGCAGATACCGCAGGTTAGGAGAATATATCCAGATGTGCCCATATTGAAACCAGCAGAAAATTATCAGCCGCAGGTCCCAAGGTACTACAGCAGTGACAACAGTACGGGAATGATTCTAGATCCAACCGTAATGGGAGGACAGAATGGTCACAACCCAATATTGGCACAAGCTGAATCAACCCAGTTTTTGATGCCTCAAAAGCAGATGCAGGGGGGAACCGCACATGCTCAGATGACGGGGAGTCAGACGGGCATGCCGGCAATGATGACCCATAGTGTGGGAATGAACATGTCTCAGAACATGGGAAATGGACAGAACCCAGATGCGATATCACTACCCATTACTGTAGGTCCACCGGTACCTTTGTACAGTCAGCCTAACTTAGGTATGAGCGGTCAGGGATCAATGCTGCAGAATGGGACAGAAAGGAGGTGCATAGAAAACACTCCAGGGATAACTCCGATAGCGGCTCAGCCAACTGGATCTGGGTCCTTGATGGAGTTTAGTCCCATATGTGCTCAGTCAACACTGGTGAGGTCGAGTCCCCCACTGATGATACCGCTATCATCGAATACTGAAAAGTTGCCGCAACCATCAATGGCAGTCGATGTGAATGCTACACTGATGGGGTTGAATGCGCCACAGCTGACACAGTGGTTCAACAGTCTGAATTCCACACAAAGCTCAGCCAGTGGGAAGGGAGAAGACTATCTGAATAGGGTCAGGTTGAACATGGAAGCACAAGAATTGGTGGAAGGGACTATGGGTGTGAATAGGTTAGAGTCCTACTCGGAAGAAGAGCTGAGGTATCTATGTCCCAGGATTACGAGAGAAGTGAACAAGGTACATAGAAGTTTGCAAGAAATAGCTGACAAAAACGGGGTTGATATAGACAAGACAAAACACTTGAGCAGGAGCTATAGATTGGATTTCGGGACCACAGATTTTGAACACATGAGGTCAGCAGGCATGAAGGCGCACCTTAGAGAATTGCTGCAGAGTGCACAAGTGTGGAGGTGCTTAGACAAATGGGAAAGCAGATGGGTAAAGAGAAAGGAAAAGAGGAAAGACAGTGTCCCAGAGCTCAACGAGAGAAGACCGCAGAGTAGTGATGCAGTAACCATGTTACCAATGAGGGAGACAGCAGGGGGAAAATTAATACATGTACCATGGCACAGAAGCGACATTCAGTCTTTTACGGATGATTTTCCCAAACTGAGAGAGAAACCGATTGAATGGTATCAACAGACTGATAGGTTTGTGAAGCTTGCAAAATGTCTCTGGGAAGACCTGAACACTCTCTTTGAGATTGTGGTTCCGGCAGATTTGTGGGAGGATTGCAAAAGAGCTGCAGGTTGGCCGACAAGTGAACCAGAGAGAGACAGGGATACGGGTGCACCATCACCTATGGTGATGAGCTTGTACTATAAGGTGATTGAGCATTTGAAGACGAAGGTGGCCGCGAAAAACGTGGATTGGCAGAAGATAGATCGAACTGCCCAAGAGGCTAAAGAGTCGATTCATAGTTACTATGAGAGGTTGTTGAAGGCGTTTAAGAACTACAGTGGCACGGAAACAATAGAGGCGAAGGACATGCTTCATTTTGTGTTCAGATTTGTGGAAGGGCTGAGACCAGAGATAAGTCAGATGATAAAGTCGCATTTGATTTGTTGGCAGTCGAAACCTATTGATGAGGTGTTGAATTATGCGAAATACTGTAGCGACGAAATTGAAGTGAAACAGAAAAAGTTGAAGGAGAAAGTGATGATGATGCAACTTAAAGCAGCTCATACAGGTCTGCAAGGTTTGCAAGGGTTGCAAGGGTTCCAACAGCAGGTACCGCAACCGCAGCCGCAGTTGCAGGGAAATATGATGTTTCAGCCACAGGCGAGAGGCAGAGGTAGAGGAGGTTTTGGGAATAATGGTCCGGATTTGAACTCTGTTGTGACTCCGAATGGTGTGCAGGCATTGAAAAAGGTGATGCCGTGTCACGTGTGTGGAATTGTCGGACATTGGAAACGCGAGTGCCCGATGGTGGTGCAGGAAGGTGCAGGTGTTGGTCAGCAAAACAATGATGTCAATGCATTTCAGACAATGAGGGGACCGAAAATGAGAGGTCCAAACCCAAATTTCCAGACCATAAATCAGCTGCAGGGATTACAGCCTATGCAGCCGCAGCAGATGCAGATGCCCCGTATGCAGATGACACAAATGCAGCCAATGCAACAGCAGTTTCCCATGGTACCTAATCAGCAAATGCAAATACCTTTGGCACCAATGAGTCAGCAGCAAGTGATGGTTCCTCCACAGGTCTCGGGTCAGGTAATGAATACAAATGGCACCGTACAACAGTTCCCATTACACAGTGAGGATGGAATAAACAATGTATGGGAGAGTGAAAGTTCAGGAGAGGAGGGAGATTGTGTGCTTTCAGCATCCTTGGAAGTTGATCAAAAGGGTCCGAATGTGGAGGGAAGAGTAATGGGTCATCGTGTTTCATTCTTGGTTGACACAGGAGCCACACGTTCAACTGTTAAGAGCATTGAAGTACCGAATTTGCCACTCTCAGGGAGAACAGTTCAAGTGGTGGGAGTAGCAGACAGGCACCTGACGAACCCAATCACAGATCCAGTACCAGTCAGCATTGGTAACTATCAAGGGTTACATAAATTTGTGGTATGTGACTCAAGCCCGATAGCACTGTTAGGGAGAGACCTATTGTGCAAATTGGGATGTTCGATTATGTGTTCGAACGATGGAATAAAAATTCAGACGAGCAGTGATGGGGAAGAAGAGGACAGTGTAGAGGGGGATGAGATGGAAACTGTCGATGAAGAGTACCCTCTGATTTGCCTTTTCCCGATGATAACTGAAGAAGATATTCCAGCTGAATTACGGGAAACAGTCGGAAAGGAAGTGTGGGATATGACAGGGAAAGAGGTGGGATTGATGAAAGGAGTGGAACCAGTGAAAGTGACTGTAAAGCCAAATGCAACTTTTCCCCAGACCCCACAATACCACATGGCACAAGATACCCTCATGAAAGTTGCCCAACTCATTGACGAATTTGTAAAGCAGGGAGTACTGAAAGAAGTGTTAAGCAGTCCATGTAATTCACCAATCATGGGACTAATAAAGCCGAGTGGAAAGGTCCGAATTGTGCAGGACTTGAGGAAAATAAATGACATCATAATTAAATGCTGCCCTGTCGTACCAAATCCAGCTGTGATAATGTTTCAAGTCCCTTGCGATGCCGAGTGGTTCTCAGTCATCGACTTGTCACAAGCATTCTTTTCGGTGCCTCTTCATGAGGACAGCCAATTTCTCTTTTGTTTCAAATTCTTAGACAGAGTTTACAGTTGGTGTCGAATTCTTCAAGGGTTTTCTGAGTCACCGTCAATTTTCAATCAGATTCTAAAGAAAGACTTGGAAGCATTAGAATTGCCATTCGAATCAACCCTAGTACAGTACATCGATGACTTACTGATTGCATCTAAGACAGAAAGTGGCTGCACAGCCGACACCATTGCTCTGTTGAACCATTTGGGAAGGAATGGACACAAGGTGTCTCCTTCAAAGTTGCAGTTCTGTCAGAAGAAAGTGAAATACTTGGGTCACCAGATAGAGAAAGGGTCACGGAGAATAATGAAGGAAAGAATAACAAGTGTACTTCAAATGAGTCCACCAAAGACAAGGAGGGGGGTGAGGAAGTTTTTGGGGATGGTGAGCTACTGTCGCCAGTGGATTCCCAACTTCTCAACTCTAGCAAAGCCTTTACTGAAACTGACCCAGAAGGATGCCTTGGATCAAATTGAGCTGAAAGGAGATGAGATGGATGCTGATGAAGCAGAAAATGAAGGTTTTGATTTTAATGCATAAACGTAGTGCTGAAATAATCATGTGTGACATTAACCAAATTAATAAAGATTGTACGGGGACAAAATGTGCCCTCAGAGTAGTTTGCCATCATTTATACGCGTGCTTTATATAACGTGGTGTATTAGAAATGCACTAATTCGACATAATCATAAACGTGTGCTACGATTTTGCTTATTTGACATGCCTTAGCTTAGCATTACTTTAGCGGAGGCTTTGGCCTAGTTGCCTGGTCTCACGGTTTAAACGTTCGTATTTTTTCCACTGTGCTATTAAACGTGTATTTCTGCTTGAAGCTGTACTTTTCCACAGAGACTGCTCGCATGCTTATCTTAAAGTTGGTGCCAGCATGGCATATTTTCTCTTAAATTCAAGGTCGGCTTGCAGGTGCGGACAATGGAGCCTCTGAGAGTAAGCTAATCGAGAAACAATGTTGCAAATTGCGTACCCATCTCCAAGGATAATGTATGCTTAAGTAAAAGCTTGAGAACTGTCGTTTTGGATTGGTCGATTTGAAGCTAACCTATGAACCCACCAATGGAGACCCTACAGGACTTGAACTGTTGTCTATAAAACCCAGGTGCACGAGAGGGAAGCTCTCTCTCTATCTTCGGACATCCTGCCATTTTGATTTCGTAGCTACTATAACCCATTTTGCTGCGACGCCATTTTGAGAGACTTTGATGCTTTCTCTAATCGAGAGAAAGAGACTTTAATGATTCTTGCCCTAGAGACTTTAACTTTGACTTGTCCCTTTGCATAAAGTAGTAGCCTTAACCTGCCGCCGTGAGGCAATTGCCCCGTTCACCCCCGCCCCTTTGTCCTGGCCCATGCTGATCGAGAAACGGTACCTGTGAGACGAAGACTTCATTGATTGCTGATTGGAATTGGTAAATATGAAAGGAAATTGTAAAATTGCATTGTGTTTCCTTTAGGTAACCAACTGCTGATTCTTGATAAGGGCCCTAGCTAGGAGTTTTCTAAATTGATGTTGCCAAATTGTTTTTGCATGAAGCCCCACATGCTGATGCTAATTTGAGGTCAGACGAGGATTCCATATGTCACACGGTGCAATTGGAGATCTTGTTATGCTGACTAAATGTACGCAATTAGCCCATTACAGATTATCGTATTAGTGCTTTGCATTGCCACTATCGAATGCCTTGTGATTCAAATGCTACATAGATTACACTTGTTTCGACGATATGGACAGCTATTAATGTTCATTTATGTTTATCATTTGGTGTTGAGACACATTTATATTGTGCTAGCTTTGTTAATATAGGGAAATAAATTCACTAACTTTGCAATAAACTGGTGTGGTTATTCCTGGCTGAAAGGTCAGGGTTCGCCGAAATGTATTCTGGATTAATTGTTAAGTGTTATGTTGTTCAAGGTGTTGCTTACGTTCGTTATTGATTATCGATAAGAGGTGATTGATCAATTAAGAGTACAGAGAGTTCCCACTTAGCCAAAAGATTCATCGACCTAAAGAGCATCCGAACGCAGGTAAATTGTTACCACGTTCCGCTCTATCAGTAGATGGTAGCAGAGGACGGTTACGTCTTTTGGGACCCTGTACCATTAGAGTACATGGTGTTGGATTAACGGTTACGCATTTTTTGAGACCCCATTCGAAAAGTTGAATTAGATTTTCCTGGATAAAACTGATTGACAAGATGATGATGGGCTAGGTCCACCGCGACTTTCCCGGGATCTCGGAACTTGCGAATGGAGAGAAAGGAGATGTGGAATCAGCGTTGGCGGTACTAGTGATGGTATGAGTGAAGTTAGGGTTTTGCGCTTGCACAGCTTATTGCCGCAGAGTGTGTGAAAAGGTTGCGAGGATTTTCTTTTAAGGATAGCGGAGGTGCGACTCCGAGTGTAGAAGTAGAGAAGTCGTCGAACTTCATAGAGTTAGCGGAGGTGCGGCTCCGAGTGTGAGAGTAGGGAAGTCGTCGAACTTCATGTGCGTCTGGCGCTTGTGCATAAAAAGGTCCACGTGGTTGTTGTTGTTGAGACGGGCCCTGCGAGGTCAAGAGACTCCGGAGTATGTTGACCCATGTTGTGTTCTGGGCGGTTTAGTAGGTTGATCGGGCGTGGTCAACAAGTCGGTACGTGTGTTAGGGAGTGAAAGAAACTTCGACTTCGGGCTTTGACAAGATTCTAAGTGCACTAGAATAGATCATTGACAAGTTGAGAGTAGGTCTGCGGGTCAGATTTGCTTGCGAATGTGGGGATTGAGAAAGACGGAATAGCGGCCGAGGCTGGTGAAAGAGATCGAATAGTGGCCGAGGTTAGTGAAAAGTCCCTAAGGTCCTGAAGCGATTATGTTACCCTTCCTGTAGTAAACCGACAGATCTGTTTTAGTTTTTGGTAGCTCGCGATACATGCAAAAGCTGTTACGGGAGGAACTGAGTGAAGGAGGATTAGCCGCGAGGCTTTGTCAGCCGCAGTGTGTGTGAGTGTGACGTCACTAAGAGCCGCGCTGGGATAGGTTGGTTGGAAAGAAGGGTCGCGCACGGATTGGACGCAGTCCGTGGCACTCGATTGGAAGGGGGAAAGGCAGGTGAAGAGTATTCCGGGAATTAAAGTCACCTATTGATTACAAATCTTGTGGAATAACAGTGATCTATTGATTATAAACTTTGTGAATTAAAAGACGAGAAAATGAAATTCCTTAAAGCATTCAGGAGCGCGATGAAGGGAGAGTCATACATTAAAGCGAGCGTAGGAGAGGAAACGCCGCCCGAGGGTACACCAGCTTACATTGTAATGGAGGAAAAAGGGGTAGCTCCGTGCCTTTGGCTAAAACAATGGCACAAGTGGACAGAGAATCATGGGAGCGTAGCATTCCCGATACATGGGACATTCAATATAAGGGTCCTAGAGAATTTGAGATTTACGATGTATGACATGAAAGAACCTCCAAGGCCAGCACAGTTTGAGGCTCTAGCAATATGGGAACTCATTGCTAGGCAGCAACAGAAAAACAAGTTTGAAACAAGGATGAGGAAGGTAGAAAAGACACTAGCGGATGCTAGGTGGGATAATGCACAGAAGGTGTGGAGGTCAGACGTATTGCAGGGAATAAAATTGTTCCCCGCAATTACTAAAGATGAAGAGGAGACAGGTAAGAAAGCTACCTGTAAGACAGACAGGAAGTGTTCCAAGGACAGAGAGGATGAGGAAAAGTTGAGAAAAGAAGAGGAGCTAGAGGATGAGGAATTGATAATGGAGTTGCTGAACGACCGTCCACCACCTTATGCAGAGAATGGACAAGGTCCAAGTACCAGTTCTGCCCCTCCGGCGTCGGTACAGAACAGGGAAACGCAGAATACAGGAGCACCATCGGGATCTAAGGATCCGAGCCTACTGCTCACCCCACAGATACCGCAGATCAGGAGAATGTATCCAGATGTGCCCGTGTTGAAACCAGCAGAACACTATCAGCCGCAGATGTCAGGGTACTACAGCAGTGATAACAGTGGAGGAATGATTCTAGATCCAACCGTAAGGGGCGTACAGAATGGTTACAACCCAACAATGGCACAAGCTGAATCAACTCAGTTTATGATGCCTCAAAAGCAAATGCAGGGAGGAAGTGTTCATGCTCAAATGACGGGGAGTCAGGTGGGCATGCCGGCAATGATGGCCCATAATATGGGGATGAACATGCCTCAGAATATGGGAAATGGACAAAATCCAGATGCGATATCACTGCCCATTACTGTAGGTCCAGTGGTACCTTTGTATAGTCAGCCTAACTTAGGTATGAGCAGTCAGGGACAAATGCTGCAGAATGGGACAGAAAGAAGGTGCATAGAAAACACTCCAGGGATAACCCCGATAGTGGCTCAGCCAACTGGGTCTGGGTCCTTGATGGAGTTTAGTCCCGTATGCGCTCCATCAACACTGGTGAGGTCGAGCCCCCCACTGATAATACCTTTAACATCGAATACTGAAAAGTTGCCACAACCATCGATGGCAGTCGATGTGAATGCTACACTGATGGGGGTAAATGCGCAACAGCTGACACAGTGGTTCAACAGTCTAAATTCAACACAAAGTTCAGACGGTGGGAAAGGAGACGATTACTTGAGCAGGATGAGGCTGAACATGGAAGCACAAGAATTGGTGGAAGGGAATATGGGTGTGAACAGGTTAGAATCCTACACGGAAGAGGAGTTGAGGTATCTATGTCCAAAGATCACGAAAGAGGTAAACAAGGTACATAAAAGTTTGCAGGAAGTAGCAGACAGGAACGGGATTGACATAGGCAAGACGAAACACTTGAGCAGGAGCTATAGGTTGGATTTTGGGACCACAGATTTTGAACACATGAGATCAGCAGGCATGAAGGCACACCTTAGAGAATTGTTGCAGAGTGCCCAAGTGTGGAGGTGCTTAGACAAGTGGGAAAGCAGATGGGTAAAGAGGAAGGATAAGAGGAGGGACAGTGCCACAGAGCACAATGAGAAAAGACCACAGAGTAGTGATACAGTAACTATGTTACCAATGAGGGAGACAGCAGGGGGAAAATTAGTACATGTACCATGGCACAGGAGCGATATTCAGTCTTTTACGAATGATTTTCCCAAACTAAGAGAGAAGCCGATTGAGTGGTATCAACAGACTGATAGGTTTGTGAAGCTTGCAAAATGTCTCTGGGAAGACCTGAACACTCTATTCGAGATTGTGGTTCCGGCAGATTTGTGGGAGGATTGCAAAAGAGCTGTAGGTTGGCCGACAAGTGAACCAGATAGAGACAGAGAGACGGGTGCACCATCACCTATGGTGATGTGTCTGTACTATAAGGTGATTGAACATTTGAAGACGAAAGTTGCCTCGAAAAATGTGGATTGGCAGAAAATTGATCGAACTGCCCAAGAGGCCAAAGAATCGATTCATAGTTACTATGAGAGATTGTTGAAGGCGTTCAAGAATTACAGTGGCACAGAAGCAATAGAGGCGAAAGATATGCTTCATTTTGTGTTCAGATTTGTGGAAGGGCTGAGACCAGATATAAGTCAGATGATAAAATCACATTTGATCTGCTGGCAGTCGAAACCGATTGATGAAGTCTTGACTTATGCGAAATACTGCAGCGACGAAATTGAGGTGAAACAGAAAAGGCTGAAAGAGAAGGTGATGATGATGCAGCTTAAGGCGGCTCAGACAGGCTTGCAAGGTCTGCAGGGACTGCAAGGGTTGCCAGGGATGCAAGGGTTCCAACAGCAGGTACCGCAACAGCAGCCGCAGTTGCAGGGAGGCATGGTGTTTCAGCAACAGCAGCCGCAGTTGCAAGGAAACATGGCGTTTCAGCCACAAGGCAGAGGCAGAGGCAGAGGAGGTTTTGTGAATAATGGTCCGGATTTGAACACTGTTGTGACAGGTGTGCAGGCAATGAAGAAAGTGATGCCGTGTCACGCGTGCGGAAACGTAGGTCATTGGAAACGCGAGTGCCCAATGGTGGTGCAGGAAGGCGCAGGTGCAGGTATAGGTGTTGGTCAGCAAAACAATGATGCCAATGCATTTCAGACAATGAGAGGACCAAAAATGAGGGGTCCAAACCCAAATTTTCAGACCATAAACCAATTGCAGGGATTACAACCTATG
Source organism: Pleurodeles waltl (assembly GCF_031143425.1). Classification (NCBI taxonomy): domain Eukaryota; kingdom Metazoa; phylum Chordata; class Amphibia; order Caudata; family Salamandridae; genus Pleurodeles; species Pleurodeles waltl. The sequence goes on from NC_090445.1 coordinate 1,423,281,875, forward strand.
CAGCCGCAGCAGATGCAGATGCCCCGTGTGCAGATGACGCAAATGCAGCCGATGCAACAGCAGTTACCTTTGGTACCTAATCAACAAATGCAAATACCTTTGGCACCAATGAGTCAGCAGCAAATGATGGTTCCTCCACAGGTAACGGGTCAGGTAATGAGCACAAACGGCACAGTACAACAGTTCCCATTACACAGTGAGAGTGGAATAAACAATGTATGGGAGAGTGAAAGTTCAGAAGAGGAAGGATATTGTGTGCTTGCGGCATCCCTAGAAGTTGATCAAAAGGGTCCGTACGTAGAAGGAAGAGTAATGGGTCATCGTGTTTCATTCTTGGTTGACACGGGAGCCACACGTTCAACTGTTAAGAGCAGTGAAGTGCCAAATTTGCCACTCTCAGGGAGGACAGTTCAAGTGGTGGGAGTAGCAAACAGGCATCTGACAAACCCAATAACAGATCCGATACCAGTCAACATTGGTAACTATCAAGGGGTACATCAGTTTGTGGTATGTGACTCAAGCCCGATAGCACTGTTAGGAAGAGACCTATTGTGTAAATTGGGTTGCTCGATCATGTGCTCAAATGAAGGAATAACAATAGAGACGAGCAATGATGGGGAAGACGAAGACAGTGTAGAAGGGGATGAGACAGAAACAGTCGACGAAGAGTATCCTCTGATTTGTCTTTTACCAATGATAACTGAAGAAGATATCCCAGCAGAACTACGGGAAACAGTCGGAGAGAAAGTGTGGGACATGACAGGGAAAGAGGTGGGATTGATGAAAGGAGTAGAACCAGTAAAAGTGATGGTAAAGCCCAATGCGATCTTTCCCCAGACCCCACAATACCACATGCCACAAGATACCCTCATGAAAGTTGCCCAACTTATTGACGAATTCGTGAAGCAGGGAGTACTGAAAGAAGTATTAAGCAGCCCATGTAATTCACCGATAATGGGACTAATAAAGCCAAGTGGGAAAGTCCGACTTGTACAGGATTTGAGAAAAATAAATGACATCATAATCAAGTGCTGCCCTGTCGTACCGAATCCAGCTGTGATAATGTTTCAGATCCCTTGCGAGGCTGAGTGGTTCTCAGTCATCGATTTGTCACAAGCATTCTTTTCTGTGCCTCTTCACGAGGACAGCCAATTCCTCTTTTGTTTCAAATTCCTAGACAGAGTGTACAGTTGGTGCCGAATTCCTCAAGGGTTTTCTGAGTCACCGTCGATATTCAATCAGGTTCTAAAGAGAGACTTGGAAGAGTTAGAGTTGCCATTCGAGTCAACCCTAGTACAGTACATTGATGACTTACTGGTTGCATCAAAGACAGAAAGTGGCTGCACAGCCGATACCATTGCTCTGTTGAACCATTTGGGAGAGAATGGACATAAAGTGTCTCCTTCCAAACTGCAGTTCTGTCAGAAGAGAGTGAAATACTTGGGTCACCAGATAGAGAAAGGGTCACGGAAAATAATGAAGGAAAGAATTACCAGTGTACTTCAAATGAGTCCACCAAAGACAAGGAAGGAGGTGAGGAAGTTTTTGGGAATGGTGGGATACTGTCGCCAGTGGATTCCCAACTTCTCGTCTCTAGCGAAGCCTTTACTGAAATTGACCCAGAAGGATGCCTTGGATCAGATTGAACTGAAAGGGGATGAGATGGATGCTTTTGTTGAATTAAAGGAATGCATGTGCAGGGCTCCAGCTTTAGGTATGCCTGACTACACAAAGCCTTTCACATTGTTTTGTCATGAACGTGATGCATGTTCTTTGTCTGTCTTGACTCAAGCCCATGGTGGCGTAAACAGACCAGTAGCGTATTTTTCAGCTACTTTGGATCCGGTTGCAGCAGCACTTCCAGGGTGTTTGCGCGCCGTAGCAGCAGTTGGTATCAGCCTCACTCAGAGTGAAGGAATAGTGATGGGACACCCAGTAACAGTCATGGTCCCTCACTCAGTTGAGATACTTTTGACCCGCTCCCGAACGCAGCACATGACTGGAGCAAGACTCACAAGGTATGAAACAACTATTCTGGGCTCACCGAATGTGCAGCTGAAAAGGTGCACCACGTTGAATCCAGCTACCTTGCTTCCTGGAGAACATGCTGAAATTGAGAACGCTGAAGACGTCGAGCATGACTGCCTTCAGGTGACTGAATTTTGCACAAAACCCCGACCGGACATCAAGGATACAAAACTTGATGAAAATGACCAAATTCTTTTTGTTGATGGTTCATGTCTAAGAGATGGGGTGGGAATTTTGAAAGCAGGATATGCTGTATGTACTGTGACAGGGGTCTTGGAAGCGGGATGGCTCCAAGGAGTCTATTCTGCACAAGTAGCAGAACTTGTAGCCCTTATTAGAGCATGTCAATTGTCTGCATTGATGAAAGTCACCATTTACACTGATAGCCAATACGGGTTTGGGATTGTGCATGACTTTGGACAACTGTGGTCACAGAGAGGTTTCCTGACTTCTTCAGGATCCCCAGTGAAAAATGGGGAGAGAATAAGGGAATTGTTACATGCCATTCAAGTACCAGCTGAAGTTGCAGTGGTAAAGTGCAGTGCTCACACGAAAGGACAGGACTATGTGTCTTTGGGAAACGCCTATGCAGATCAAGTCGCAAGATTTTGTGCCTTGAACTGTATATTGTTAAGGGATGATTGGAATACAATAAGTGAACCAGAACTCGAACCAGCTGAAGCATTTGCCTTGAAGGTCGTAGATACAATAGAAGAACTAAAAGCACTACAAAGTAATGTCGGGGAGGATGAAAGAGATTCCTGGATTAAATCACAATGCATAAAAAGACAAGACGAGCTATGGGTTTCACATGAGGGAAAATTTGTTTTGCCAAATAGTCTCTTATCACAGCTTGCGCGGTTCTATCATGGGCAAGCTCACCTAGGGAGAGATGCCATGATAAGATTGTTCAAAACTGATTGGTTTAACCCCAGATTTCGCCAAGCTGCGGAAGCAGTTTGCCATCGATGTGTCACTTGCCAACAGATGAACCCAGGAAAGGGAACAGTTGTGAACGCGAGCCACATTGGTAGGGCAAGCGGTCCTTTTAGCCGAATGCAGATGGACTTCATTGAGATGCCTGTGCATGGAGGTTTAAGATATGTGTTGGTGATTGTGTGCATTTTTAGTCATTGGATTGAGGCATACCCCACACGTAGAAATGACAGTCTTACAGTTGCCAAGCTATTATTGAGGGAGTTAATACCACGTTTCGGATTCCCGATCTCTTTAGAATCAGATAGGGGAAGTCACTTCAATAACGAGGTGATGAAGTTACTTTGCGAAGCACTGAACATTGAGCAAAAGCTGCACTGTAGCTATCGTCCTGAGGCATCAGGACTGGTGGAGCAGATGAATGGTACGCTGAAATCGAGAATGGCAAAAATATGTGCATCAACAAATTTGAAATGGCCTGACGCATTGCCCTTAGTGCTGATGTCAATGAGGAACACTCCGGATAGGAAAACTGGATTGTCTCCGCACGAAATTCTCATGGGCAGGGCCATGAGACTTCCTACAGTTCCCGCAAACATGCTTTTGAATATTACAGATGATATGGTGTTAGACTACTGCAAAGGTCTGGCTGACGTAGTTCGCTCTTTCTCTCACCAGGTGGAGGCGACCACCTTGCCACCGATCCAAGGTCCAGGACACACACTGAAAGCAGGTGACTGGGTCGTGATAAAGAAGCACGTGAGGAAGTCGTGCCTGGAACCCCGTTGGAAAGGCCCTTTCCAAGTGATCCTGACGACAACAACCGCTGTGAAGTGCGCGGGGGTTCCCAACTGGATTCACGCCAGTCATACAAAGAAGGTGTTGTGTCCCACAGATGAGGAAGTTGAAGCGCTGAAACTACCAGTGCCTGATAAAACGGTGCCGAGTGCTGAGACAGAACAAAAGCGAACTGAAAGCGAACAAGCAACAGCAGGAGAAAAAGAGATATCATTGGGGAACGAAGAGTCCGACTCACTTGGGGAAGACCAAGGAGAAAGTTCAGACAGCGACGACGAAGCTGCAGGTGACAAAGAGCCTGAAGCAGCTGAGGGTAGCAAAAAGCCTGAAGCAGCTGAAGGTGACAAGGAACCTGAAGCCGCTGAAAGTGATACAGAGCCTGAAGAAAGTAACGGTGACGGAGGGCTCGAGGAGAGTGAGAAGGCAGGAAAGCCTGAACAGAAAGGGGCTTTCCCAGAAATAGACGATACAGAAAAAGAAAAGGAAAACGTGACTGATTCCCCTGGAGGTGGGGACAAAGAAGAGCAGAACGAAAGAGCTCAAACATCTACAGAAAAGGTCGCAGGTCCATCAAACGGACACGGTGCAAAAAGAAGACTAAGTATCTCACCGATAAAAGAAAAGGGTAAAGAAGGTTTGAACGAAGGAGGAAGGCCGAAAGTGAAAGAGAAAAGAAAGGAAGTGACTGTCGTGGAACAATCGTCAAGTGAAGAAAAGGACTTGGCAAAGGAGGAGAGTGCCAGCGAAGTGGAATCAAAGAGAGAAGCAAAATTGAAAAGGAAAAGGATACCAAACAAGAGGTATTCCGGTCCTGAATGGGCATATGCAGTCAATGATGATTGGACTGATGAGTTTGTATCTCTAAGCATCGAGAACGAAGAAGAAGGAGAGATACAAATAGAAAAGAAAAGTTTCATAGACTCTGTCGATTGAAAGAGTAAATGATATTGCTCGCTACAATATAACGTGAAAGAAACAACCAGCTGAGACATTGTTAAACCGGATGAGACATTTGCTAAACTGATAAAGACTTAGTTATTGCCGAATTGAGACAAATGCTGCTAACCGATAAGTGACTGGCCTTTTGAAGAAGACGGTGTGAACATTGCGCTTGTTCAGCTTTGTAACTGAATTGCTAAATAGTTTCATTTATAAGTGCTTCTAGCTCTCTGATTCTATACAGATCATGGCGCCAAACAATAGAAAGAGATTTTGTAAATATGTGTGTATAGGCTTGGTAATAACATGTGTACTAATAATAATGGCAATTGTGTTTGGAATGCATGGGAAAGGTGAGAATGAGACTATTACTGCTTCTACTATTGTTCCTGTTACTGTCACTGAACTAACACCATTGAAAAGACTAGCAATGGATGAGAGGCTCTTGCATGATAAGAAAGAGCTTTCGTATAACGTTTTCTATCGCTTACTAACAGAGTATGTTGAGACTATGGATGCGAAAGATTGTTATGTGTGTACCCAGATACCGACATCAGTAAAGGAAGGGGTGACTTATCACCACATGCCTCTTACATATGGGATTACATGTAGTTTAGTAATGTCTAGGTTTTATGGTCAATCTAACATACAGTATTTTTTCTCAAATTATGATGTTACCTTTGCTTATGTTCCTATAATAGCTCAGCTAAGCGAGACTGCAAAATATTGGGATTACAAAATTATGAGGGATTTTTTCGAGCCAATGCAACCTTTTGAAACGGCTCATGCTCATAGGGAGAACCTTACATGCTCCGTCTCTGCTGTAGAAATAAGTTTTTTAGATCGCACAGATGATAGAAGGGCTCAAATGAAGGCGAAATTAGAAAAAGAACTGCATAAGAGGACTTCAGTAGATAATTATGATTTTGCTGCTATAAAGACACAAGGGAAAATAGCTTTAGATGCTTGGCATGTAGGGAAGTTTTGTATATATCGAGGTGAATCTTACTATGACAATATTTTTGTAGGAGCGAGTGAATGCAAACATACGTTTATTTTTAAGGCCAAATGGACATTCATGATGGACGGACTTGACCCTGTCATTCCAGGGGTGTATTACATTTGTGGGCATAATGCCTATTATCGTCTTCCAAAGGGATGGTGGGGAAGATGTTATTTGGGTATAGTGTTTCCGAAGGTTTATCAACTGGATGACATATCGATGATTAAAAAGACACCTGGATCACACCGTATCCAGAAAAGAGAGACCGCAGCTGCTGTGGTAGGTGATATATTTGGAGCCATGATTCCTTCATTGGGAGTTGTGCTGAATTCCATCAAAATAAGGAAGTTGTCTACTATAGTGGATAACATGCTGACAAAGTTTTCAGGTGCTATAATCCTGATGGATGCTGAACTTGCAGCGGAAAGAGCTATGACTCTTCAAAATAGGCTTGCTTTAGACATTCTTTTAGCAAAGGATGGAGGCGTTTGCAAAATGGTTGGTGCACGTCACTGCTGCACCTACATACCGGATAATAGTGTGAAAATTAAAACTATGCTTGCTAATCTAACAAAAGAAAGTGCAGATTTGAAGGAACTGAAAGAACCAGGAGTGTGGGAGAAGGTTGGAAAGGGACTTGCTTCAGTGGGACATTGGATTGGGGGAATTTGGAATGGAATATTATTGAAAATAATAGAAGGGATATTAATAGTGATAATTTGTGTATTTGGAATTTGGGGAATAAAAAGGGGAATAATAATGATTATGGAGAGAATTAAAAGAAGAAAGGAGGAGAAAATAATGAAAAGAATGGCAGAAGAATACAAAGAGCAAACTAGGGGAACTAAAAGGAAAAGGGAGCTGACAGAATTTTAATGAGATAAAATTTGTGGGTTAAATTTGTATGATGACAAGTAGTCATCAGAGGAGGGATTGATGAAGCAGAAAATGAAGGTTTTGATTTTAATGCATAAACGTAGTGCTGAAATAATCATGTGTGACATTAACCAAATTAATAAAGATTGTACGGGGACAAAATGTGCCCTCAGAGTAGTTTGCCATCATTTATACGCGTGCTTTATATAACGTGGTGTATTAGAAATGCACTAATTCGACATAATCATAAACGTGTGCTACGATTTTGCTTATTTGACATGCCTTAGCTTAGCATTACTTTAGCGGAGGCTTTGGCCTAGTTGCCTGGTCTCACGGTTTAAACGTTCGTATTTTTTCCACTGTGCTATTAAACGTGTATTTCTGCTTGAAGCTGTACTTTTCCACAGAGACTGCTCGCATGCTTATCTTAAAGTTGGTGCCAGCATGGCATATTTTCTCTTAAATTCAAGGTCGGCTTGCAGGTGCGGACAATGGAGCCTCTGAGAGTAAGCTAATCGAGAAACAATGTTGCAAATTGCGTACCCATCTCCAAGGATAATGTATGCTTAAGTAAAAGCTTGAGAACTGTCGTTTTGGATTGGTCGATTTGAAGCTAACCTATGAACCCACCAATGGAGACCCTACAGGACTTGAACTGTTGTCTATAAAACCCAGGTGCACGAGAGGGAAGCTCTCTCTCTATCTTCGGACATCCTGCCATTTTGATTTCGTAGCTACTATAACCCATTTTGCTGCGACGCCATTTTGAGAGACTTTGATGCTTTTTCTAATCGAGAGAAAGAGACTTTAATGATTCTTGCCCTAGAGACTTTAACTTTGACTTGTCCCTTTGCATAAAGTAGTAGCCTTAACCTGCCGCCGTGAGGCAATTGCCCCGTTCACCCCCGCCCCTTTGTCCTGGCCCATGCTGATCGAGAAACGGTACCTGTGAGACGAAGACTTCATTGATTGCTGATTGGAATTGGTAAATATGAAAGGAAATTGTAAAATTGCATTGTGTTTCCTTTAGGTAACCAACTGCTGATTCTTGATAAGGGCCCTAGCTAGGAGTTTTCTAAATTGATGTTGCCAAATTGTTTTTGCATGAAGCCCCACATGCTGATGCTAATTTGAGGTCAGACGAGGATTCCATATGTCACACGATGCAATTGGAGATCTTGTTATGCTGACTAAATGTACGCAATTAGCCCATTACAGATTATCGTATTAGTGCTTTGCATTGCCACTATCGAATGCCTTGTGATTCAAATGCTACATAGATTACACTTGTTTCGACGATATGGACAGCTATTAATGTTCATTTATGTTTATCATTTGGTGTTGAGACACATTTATATTGTGCTAGCTTTGTTAATATAGGGAAATAAATTCACTAACTTTGCAATAAACTGGTGTGGTTATTCCTGGCTGAAAGGTCAGGGTTCGCCGAAATGTATTCTGGATTAATTGTTAAGTGTTATGTTGTTCAAGGTGTTGCTTACGTTCGTTATTGATTATCGATAAGAGGTGATTGATCAATTAAGAGTACAGAGAGTTCCCACTTAGCCAAAAGATTCATCGACCTAAAGAGCATCCGAACGCAGGTAAATTGTTACCACGTTCCGCTCTATCAATGCTTTTATTGAATTGAAAGAATGCATGTGCAGGGCTCCAGCTTTAGGTATGCCTGATTACACAAAGCCTTTCACATTGTTTTGTCATGAACGTGATGCATGTTCTTTGTCTGTCTTGACCCAAGCCCATAGTGGCATAAACAGACCAGTAGCGTATTTTTCAGCTACTTTGGATCCGGTCGCAGCAGCACTTCCAGGGTGTTTGCGCGCCGTAGCAGCAGTTGGTATCAGCCTCACTCAGAGTGAAGGAATAGTGATGGGACACCCAGTAACAGTCATGGTCCCTCACTCAGTTGAGATACTTTTGACCCGCTCCCGAACGCAACACATGACTGGAGCAAGACTCACAAGGTACGAAACAGTAATTCTGGGCTCACTGAACGTGCAGCTGAAAAGGTGCACTACGTTGAATCCAGCAACCTTGCTTCCTGGTGAAAATGCTGAAATTGAGAATGCTGAAGACGTCGAGCATGACTGCCTTCAGGTGACTGAATTTTGCACAAAACCTCGACCTGACATTAAGGATACTAAGCTTGATGAAAATGACCAAATTGTTTTCGTTGAATGTTCATGTCTAAGAGATGGGATGGGAATTTTGAAAGCAGGATATGCTGTATGTACTGTAACAGGTGTCTTGGAAGCATCCTGGCTCCAAGGAGTCTATTCTGCACAAGTAGCAGAACTTGTAGCCCTTACAAGAGCATGCCAATTGTCTACATTGATGAAAGTCACCATTTACACTGATAGTCAGTACGGGTTTGGAATTGTGCACGACTTTGGACAACTATGGTCACAGAGAGGTTTCCTGACTTCTTCAGGGTCCCCAGTGAAAAACGGGGAGAGAATAAGGGAATTGTTACACGCCATTCAAATGCCAGCCGAAGTTGCAGTGGTAAAGTGTAGTGCTCATACAAAAGGACAGGACTATGTTTCTCTGGGAAATGCATATGCGGATCAAGTCGCAAGATTTTGTGCCTTGAATTGTATATTACTCAGAGATGAATGGAATTCGATAAGTGAACCAGAACTCGAACCAGCTGAAGCATTTGCCTTGAAGGTCGTAGATACAATAGATGAACTAAAAGCATTACAGAATAACGTCGGGGAGGACGAAAGAGATTCCTGGATTAAATCACAATGTATAAAGAGACCAGATGAGTTATGGGTTTCAAATGAGGGAAAATTTGTTTTGCCAAATGGTCTCTTATCACAGCTTGCGCGGTTCTATCATGGGCAGGCTCACCTAGGGAGGGAGCCATGATAAGATTGTTCAAAACTGATTGGTTTAACCCCAGATTCCGTCAAGCTGCAGAAGCAGTTTGCCATCGATGTGTCATTTGCCAGCAGATGAACCCAGGGAAGGGAACGGTTGTGAACGCGAGCCACATTGGTAGGGCGAGTGGCCCGTTTAGTAGGATGCAGATGGACTTCATTGAGATGCCTGTGCATGGAGGTCTAAAGTATGTGTTGGTGATTGTGTGCATTTTTAGTCACTGGATTGAAGCATACCCCACACGTAGAAATGACAGCCTTACAGTTGCAAAACTATTGTTGAGGGAGTTAATACCACGTTTCGGATTCCCGAACTCTTTAGAATCAGATAGAGGAAGTCACTTCAATAACGAGGTGATAAAGTTACTTTGCGCAGCGCTGAACATTGAGCAAAAACTGCATTGTAGCTATCGCCCTGAAGCATCAGGACTGGTGGAGCAGATGAATGGTACACTGAAATCAAGAATGGCGAAAATATGTGCATCGACAAATTTGAAATGGCCTGACGCATTGCCCTTGGTGTTAATGTCAATGAGAAACACCCCTGACAGAAAGACTGGATTGTCCCCGCACGAAATTCTCATGGGCAGGGCCATGAGACTTCCTGCAGTTCCCGCAAACGCGCTTTTGAATATTCCAGATGATATGGTGTTAGACTACTGCAAAGGTCTGGCTGACGTGGTTCGCTCTTTCTCTCACCAGGTGGAAGCAACCACCTTGCCACCGATCCAAGGTCCAGGACACACACTGAAAGCAGGTGACTGGGTCGTGGTAAAGAAGCACGTGAGGAAGTCGTGTCTGGAACCCCGTTGGAAAGGCCCTTTCCAAGTGATCCTGACGACAACTACCGCTGTGAAGTGTGCGGGAGTTCCCAACTGGATTCACGCCAGTCACACAAAGAAAGTGTTGTGTCCCACAGATGAGGAAGTTGAAGCGCTGAAACTGCCAGTGCCTGATAAAACAGTGCTGAGCGCTGAGACAGAGCAAAACCGAACTGAAAGTGAACAGGCAGGAACAGGAGAGAGAGAAATATTCTCTGAGGACGAAGCAACCGACTCACTTGGGGAAGACCAAGGAGAAACCTCAGACAGCGACGAAGCAGCTGAAGGTGACAAAGAACCTGAAGCAGCTGAAAGCGATAAAGAGCCTGGCGAAAGTAACGGTGACGAAGGGCTCGAAAGAGGTGAAAAAGCAGGAGAGCCTGATCAGAGGAGGGCTTTCCCAGAAGCAGACGATACAGAAAAAGAAAAAGAGAACGTGATTGATTTCCCAGAAGGAGGGGACAAGGCAGAACAGAACGAAACAGTTCAAGCTTCCACAGAAAAGATCGCAGGTCCATCAAATGGACACGGTGCAAAGAGGAGACTAAGTATATCACCAATAAAACAAAGGACTAAAGAAAATTTGAACGACGGAGAAAGGCCAAAAGTGAAAGAGAAAAGAAAGGAAGTGTCTGTTGTGGTACCAACCTCAAGTGAAGGAAAAGACTTGGCCAAAGAGGAAAGTACCAGTGAGGCAGAATCGAAAAGAGAAGCAAAATTGAAAAGGAAAAGGATACCAAACAGGAGATATTCCGGTCCAGAATGGGCCTATGCAGTCAATGACGATTGGACTGACGAATTTGTATCTCTAAGCCTCGAGAACGAAGAAGAAGAGATACCAATAGAGAAGAAAAGTTTTATGGACTCTGTCGATTGAAAGGGTAATAAATGATATTGCTTGCTACAATCTAACGTGATACAACCAGCTGAGACATTGCTAAACCGGATAAGACACTTGCTGAACTGATAAAGACTGAGTTATTGCCGAATTGAGACAAATGCTGCTAACCGATAAGTGACTGGCCTCTTGAAGAAAACTGTGTGAACATTGCGCTCGTTCAGCTTTGTAACTGAATTGCTAAATAGTTTCTTTATAGGTGCTTCTAGCTCTCTGATTCTATACAGATCATGGCTACACAAAACAGTAGAGTGAAATATTGTAAATATGCGTGTATAGGCTTGATAATTGCATGTGTACTAATAATAATGGCAATAGTGCTTGCAATGCATGGAAAGGGTGAGAATGAGAAAATTGATGCTTCTACTTTTGCTCCTGTTACTGTCACTGGACTAACCGCATTGAAAAGACTAGAATTAGATGAGAGACACTTGCATGATAAGAAGGAACTTTCGTATAATGTTTTCTATCGCTTGCTAACAGAATATGTTGAGACTATGGATGCGAGAGATTGTTATGTGTGTACACAGATACCGACATCAGTAAAGGAAGGGGTGACTTATCACCACATGCCTCTTACATACGGGATTACATGTAGTATAGTAACTTCTAGATTTTATGGTCAAACTAACATACAGTATTTTTACTCAAATTATGATGTTACCTTTGCATATGTTCCTATAATAGCGCAGCTAAGCCAGATTGCTAAAGATTGGGATGCTAAAATAATGAGAGAATTTTTCGAGCCAATGCAACCTTTTGAAACGGCTCACGCTCATAGGGAAAATCTTACCTGCTCGCTCTCTGCAGTAGAAATAAGCTTTTTAGATCGCACAGATGATAGAAGGGCACAAATGAATGCGAAATTAGAAAAAGAGCTAAGTAAGAGGACTTCAGTAGATCATTATGATTTTGCCGCAATAAAAACACAAGGGAGAATAGCTTTAGATGCTTGGCATGTAGGGAAATTTTGTATATATCGAGGTGAATCTTATTATGATAACATTTTCGTAGGAGCAAGTGAGTGTAAACATACGTTTATCTTTAAGGCCAAATGGACATTCATGATGAACGGACTTGACCCTGTCATACCAGGTGTATATTACATTTGTGGGTATAATGCCTATTATCGTCTTCCGGAAGGATGGTGGGGGAGATGTTATTTGGGTATAGTGTTCCCAAAAGTTTATCAACTGGATGACCTATCGATGATTCAAAAGACATCTGGATCCCATCGTATCCAGAAAAGAGTGACCGCAGCTGCTGTGGTAGGAGATATATTTGGAGCCATGATTCCTTCATTGGGAGTTGTGTTGAATTCCATCAAAATAAGAAAGTTGTCTACTATAGTGGATAACATGTTGACAAAGTTTTCAGGTGCTATAATCCTGATAGATGCTGAACTTGCAGCGGAAAGAGCTATGACTCTTCAAAATAGGCTTGCCTTAGACATTCTTTTAGCAAAGGATGGCAGCGTTTGCAAAATGCTTGGTGCGCGCCACTGTTGCACGTATATTCCCGACAACAGTGTGAAAATTAAAACTATGCTTGCTAATCTAACAAAAGAGAGTGCAGACTTGAAGGAATTGAAAGAACCAGGAGTGTGGGAGAAGGTTGGAAAAGGACTTGCTTCAGTGGGAAATTGGATTGGGGGAATTTGGAATGGAATATTACTAAAAATAATACAGGGAATATTAATAGTACTGATTTGTATATTTGGAATTTGGGGAATAAAAAGGGGACTAATAATGATTATGGCAAGAATTAAGAGAAGAAAGGAAGAGAAAATGATGAAAAGAATGGCAGAAGAATACAAAGCGAAAACTAGGGGAACTAAAAGGAAAAGAGAACTGACAGAATTTTAATGGAATAAAATTTGTGGGAATAGTTTGTGTGATGACAAGTAGTCATCAGAGGAGGGATTGACGACGCAGAAATGAAGGTTTTACATTTATTAGCGCATAAACGTAGAGTGAAATAATCATGTGTGTCTTTAACCGAACTAATAAAGATTGTACGGGGACAAAATGTGCCCTCAGAGTAGTTTGCCAACATTTATAAGAGTGCTTTATATAACGTGATGTATTAGAAGTGCACTAATCCGACATAATCGTAAACGTGTGATATGATTTGCTTGTTTGAAATGTTTTAGCTTAGCATAACTTTAGTGCAGGCTTCGGCCTAGTTGCCTGGTCTCACGATTTAGATGCTCATATTTTTCCAATGTGCTAATAAACGTGTATTTTTGCTTGAAGCTGTACTTTTCCACTGAGATCGTTCACATGCTTATCTTAAGGTTTCGTGCCAGCCTGGCATTTTTCTCTTTGCTCCAAGGTCAATCTGCAGGTGCGGACAATGGAAGCTCTGAAAGTGAGTTAATTGGTATAAAATGTTGCAACTTGCGTACCCGTCTCCAAGGATAATGTATGCTTAAGTAAAAGCTTGAGAACTGTTGTTTTTGATTGGACAATTTGAAGCCAACCTATGAACCCTCCAATGGAAGACCCTACTGGATTTGAACTGTTGTCTATTTAAACCAGGTGCACGAGAGGAAAGTAGCCATTGCAGCCATTATTGGACATCCCGCCATTTTGTAGACTTTGCAGTTACTATGGCCCACCTTGCTGCGAAGCCATTTTGAAAGAGACTTTGATGCTTTCTCTAATCGAGAGAAAGAGACTTTAAATGATTCTTACCCTAGAGACTTTAACTTTGATCCCTTGCATGAAGTAGTAGTTTATCTCGCCGCCGTGAGGCAATTGCCCCGTCTACCCCTGCCCCTTTGCCCCGTCCCATGCTGATCGAGAAACGGTACCTGTGAGACGAAGACTTCCTTGAATGCTGATTGTAATTGGTAAATATGAAAGGACATTGTACAATTGCATTGTGTTTCTTTTAGGTAACCAACTGCTGATTTTTGACAAGAGCCCTAGCTAGGAGTTTTTCCAAATTAATGTTGCTAAATTGTTTTTGCATGAAGTCCCACATGCCGATGCTAATTTGAGGTTAGGTGAGGATTCCTTTTGTTGCACAATGCAATTTGAGACCTTGTTATGCTGACTAAATGTATGCAATAAGCTCATTACAGATTATAGTATTAGTGATTTGCATTGCTATTATCGAATGCCTTGTTATTCAAATTCTGCATAGATTGCATCTTTTCCGCCGTTATGGACAGCTATTAATGTTCATTTACGTTTATCATTTGGTGTTGAGACACATCTATATCGTGCTAGCTTTGCTGATATAGGGAAATAAATTCATTAACTTTGAATAAACTGGTGTGGTTATTCATGACCGAAAGGTCATGGTTCGCCGAAATGTATTCTGGATTAATTGTTAAGTGTTATGTTGATCAGGGTATTGCTTATGTTCGTTATTGATTATTGATTTGATTAAATTGACTGATCTCGGGTGAAGAGAGTCCCACTTAGCCAAAAGATTCATCGGCCTAAAGAGCGTCCAAGTACGGGTAAATTATTAGTACGGAACGCTCTACCACCTTCCATTTCTATCTTTTTTGAAGGGTGTTCGGAAGGGTTTTGAGCCTCACAGTGGAACAGCCCCTTTGAGGTTGAGAAGGACTATGATGCAAGATTTGTCTCTGTTTGGGATAATTACATCACTATGAATTTCATATAAGATTGTTGTTTTAATGTTGCATCCCTCCTGGAAACTAAATACATTTAAGTCTAGCAGACTTATTTTATTAATGTGTACTGTAAATTGACTGTTCTTTTATTGTCCTGCCCAGAAGTGGTAACTTGGTATGAGTCTGAGATTGTTATGCTCTTTAGTGCTTGTTGAGTGCTTTTATTTATCAGGGGCTTGACTTGGGACTTTTTGGAGTCATCTACAAGGTCGTTGTAGCTGTCAGATAGCAAAAAAACTTCTTGTGGACTTGCAGAGGACTAGGAGCCAGCCCAAACTTCCATTCTACTTTTACCCAGAAGAAAGCACTGACCCAAACTTCATGGCCCTTCTAGAAAACCTTGTAAACATTGGTCTCATTCAGCACATTAGTGAACCCACCCACACCGCCAGACACCATTTGGACCTCATTTTCTCCTCAATCAGCAACATCACTGTTGACAAGGCAGCACCTATGACCAGACAAACCACACTCTCGTCAGTTTGAGCATACCCACCCTGCACCACCACAGACCAGCCACTACTCTACCCGCCCAAAAGCAGCTAGAAAAGCATCACAGAAGAGGACTGAGCTTCTGCCAAATTTACACATAGGCCTGAGCAAACCAACAACTTACCAAAAGCCATCAAGAACCTTAACAGCTGGATCACTGCATGTGGCTAATCTCAAGTTCAACCCATCGGCAAGATATCACAGATAAAGACATCTTCAAATCTGTCCTAAGATGCTGCCATCAGCAGAAATGGAACACTAAGTGCACAGGTTTGCAGGCCACATTGACACCAGCACAAGCAGCAGCAAGGAAATCTTTGCCATCATCAAAGATTTCACAGCACCTCTCCCACCTCCAGCAACATCACCTCCTTGCAAGATCTTTGCAACCTGCTCTCTGACTTCTTCTGTTTTAAAATCGCCTCCATTTACAGCAACTTCAGCCCTCAACCCGACCCCATCATCATTGCAACTCAACTTCCCGTCATGGCCGTAGAATGAACTCTTACTGCGTGGCCTGCCATCACCATGATTGAAGCCACCTCTAACATGAACATTATCCACTCAGGTGTCCCATCTGACCCTTGCCCCCACCAGGCCTTTACTACTGACACCGATCCTCAACCCCTCCATCAACTCAGCCAACTTCATGGCCACTTTAAAACATGCCACCACCATGCCCCTACTCAAGAAACCATCTGCTAACCCAGCCATGCTCTCGAGCTACAACTATAGACCCATCTAGGTTCTGCCATATCTGGTCAAGGTCATAGAGAAACTAATCAGCAAATGCTTCCCCGACTACCTCAGCAACCACCAGCTCCTAGATACCTCACAGAGTGGATTCAGGCACAACCACAGTACAGAAACAACACTCATCGCTACCTCAAACAGCATCTACATGATCACTGACAGGGAAGGCATTGCAGCCCTAATTTTCCTGGACCTCTATGTAGCATTTAACATGGTCTCACACCTCATCCTTATCAGGTGCCAGCATGACCTGGGCATCCAAAGACTCACACTCCTTTTTAACTAATACAATACTAGCTGGCAGCCTAGCACCTAACTCCTCGGAAGCCTATAGCTCATCTGTGGTCTGCCTCAATGTTCATTGCTCAGTCACACCCTCTCAAATTATCACTCTGGCCAAGGTCTTCCACACACACAACATCAACATCCTCTCCTAACAACGGTACCTAACTGAGTTTTTCCCTCTCAGACAAGAACCCCAACACAAGAAAAAAGTTCACTGCCTGCATGACTAAAGTCACTAATTGTATGAAAGCCAGCTGTCTCAAGTTCAACAATGACAATGACAAGACAGAAGTAGTGTTTCAGCAAGAACATCTCTCGGTGGGACTCCATTTGGTGGCCAGCAGATTTTGGACCCATGCCCACAACCAGCACCCACACTAGGTACCTCAGAATCATCATAGACAGCAAACTGGACATGAACACACAAGTCACACCATTACTGCATCCTGCTTTCACACCCCTAAGATGTTGGGGAAGATCTTCAGATGTCTCATAAGCAACACAAGAAAAAGCATTACTTATGTCCTAGTCACCAGCAAGTTGGACCATGGGAACACCCTCTATGCTCGGATCACCAAGCAACTCACCAGAAGAGTACAAACCATCTAGAACTCAGCAGCCAGACTTATACTCATCCTCCAACACAAAACTCACATCACACCACATTTCAGGGAACCCCACTGGCTCCTGATTCACAAACAGGCTCATTTTAAACTCTTTACACACATTCAAGGCACAACATAGACACCACCTAACAGTTGGATCTCCTTCCATCAATCACACAGGCACCTCCGCTCTGCGGGACTTCTACTTGCCCACACTCCACACATACAAATAATCAGATGAGGAGATTAGACAGTATTTTACATCACTTCTAAAGCGCAGAACGACTACCCACTCCACGTCAGAGTCTCCTCCACTTTTCTTAACTTCAAACTTAACTTAACTAACAAGATGTTGAAGACCTGACCTTTCAATTAACCAACCTGCTCTAGACAGGGCTAGGTATAAACAACTGCTCAGCACCCGGGTACTCTCATGGATGATGGTGCGCTTTACAAATCTAAACATAACATAATAGCACTACTTTCTCATAGCACATTTTTTTAACTTTCAGCCATGTTACACAGCTGCTGCACTAATGTACAACATAGCTAAAAAAAAAAAACTGACAAAGCCAATGGCTCTTGAAGGCAACATCTATTCTCTTTACCAATGCTTGTTTCTTTTATTGCTAAGCACTCCATGAGAGAGCATGTATTCTCCAGCTCTCTCCTTTGTGTGCTTCCTCCTCTGCCAAATACCCAACCTGCATTATATTTTCCCCTCTCTATTATATGCTCATTTTCCCCTCTGTTACTCCATCGGTCTCAAGCTGGCTTCATTTTTATTTTTACCCGGTCCACAACCCATTGCTTCACCTCACTGGCTCCTCGGTTGCTTGCCCACCTTTTCGGTTCTTTTAACATTTCTTCTCAGTTTTTCACATTTCTCGGAGGCTCCCATTCACTCAAGATCTCTCTGGTTGCTGAAATGAGCTTTAGCACAATTGGAAATTATTTTTTATATTTACAGTATCAGGTGTAGTCTGAAATCTTGGAATACTAAATAAGGAAATTGAAAAATGGCACTCACTTCAGTCAGTAAGCACATGCATATGAGCTGATACATGTGTACGTACACTTCATTAAGTATGCATGTGCCTTATGAATGGCACTGGCACCAGTATCTCATATATGTGGAATGCACACATCATGTCATGACACATTTTTCCTTTCCTTTTTTTGCCAATGTTGGCATTATTGGCAAAGAACATTTAGCTTTTATCGATGCTGAACACCATCACCAGAAAGTATTGGAAAAGCCAGTAGGTTCAAAAGAAAAGTAATTTAGTTTTTGCCAGTGCTTGTCTAGCAGTCCGGCCACATTCCCTTATCCAGGGACCAGTCAATAATTTTTACACGGTGTGGTGAGATGTGGAGTGCTATACTTTTGGTTAGTAAGGCAATGTCCTTGTCCCAGTGTTAGATAAGATACACTTCATTATAGGATGTTGTATAAGGTAGGTTCAAGTGAGTCCTCTTTACTTGTCAATTTCTCTTGTTGCGCTATTTGAGGGTAATGTCCATTCTGGAGTCAACAGAGTGTTATTCCTGAGCTTTTGTGTTCTTTCAAAGCAAAAAGATAAAATTGAAATTCTAACTTTTAGTCCCATTTCTAGCATGCAGGCACTAAAATTGCGGCCACTAGAACTCGGAACTCCTCTTACTCCAATGCCTTCTGCAAAGAGCTTAGGTTTCCATATGGACACCGCTTTCCCATAAAAAACAAATCCTTCTATATGCTTATGTGTCTTACAGTGCTACCCTGTTTGGCCCAATGATGTTAGTAATCGGTAATTGGGCGATTTGTTTAATCTTACTTTGACTATTCTAATGTTTTTTATCCCTGTCAATCCCTGCTATGCCAGAATATGGCTGTTTTAGTTTTGCTTCCACTCCCTCACCATTGATCCTTAACTTCTCATTGGAAAGCTCTCCATTGGCTCCCTCTGCAAGCTCTATTAAGTTCAAGGCTCTGTGTGCAGTTGACAAGGTCTTTTGCTATTAAACTCCAAAATTTAGAGATAATAAATTCATAGTATGACTTTGAGATCTTCATAATCAGTGGCAGGTCTTTTGTGTATAGGAAACTCTCTGCCTTTGAACTTGCGTTCTGCATCTAAATATCAAAATTATTGTAAAGGTTTAAAAACGTGGCTGTTTGTATAACCAATCTGCTAGTTTTACTCACAGCACCTAGACACCCTTCTAGGGTAACTGCCTGCGCTTTACAAATTAATATTATACTGTATCATGTGGTAGATGTATATCTACTGCAGGGGCCAGAATTGTAATCACAAGAATTACACCATTAACTATAGTAAATCCATTACTAATAGTGCTATAGCACTACTAATCAATACACAATACAGATACTAACCCATTAAGAAGTTGGCAAATTGTTTGCAGTACGTTAAGCGCTGTCCAACTCAGCTTTTTTCGGGGGAGGAGGGGTTTGTTAATCATTAGGGGGCGTATTTACAAAGAGTTTATACAAGTAAGGTTGCTGTGCTGCATCACGTGAACAGGGAGGACAGAATTGTGCCATATTCTCAAAGACATTGTGCAGTTTTGCCCAGCGCCGACCGTGGCCCCCTTGAGCTATAGTGCAAGGGTGTCCTCATTAAGGTCAGGATTAGAGATGGGTAAATCAAAAAATGTACAGGGAGAGCCAATCCAGAGTTGAGCCAAAGGTCCACTCATTCTCTAAGAGCCCTGCTCGAGCACAGCCTTGAAATTATTTGGCAAACAACATTATGTTAGAAAAAGTGTGTTTCTTAAACATTAACATGCAGAAGCATTTACCTTGGTACATCAGTTGGTATCTCGGCATTGAGAAGTATTTTTAAAATAGAGAGTTTTTAAACATTAACTGAGAAACTTTGCTGTCGTTGACTCCCTCTCCCCACGAGGCAATTTAGTTGTGATGGCATATGTGGCCTAAATTATTTAAGATGGCAGAATATGATGGGCTATTAAATCAAACGCGAAGTTTTTGTATAGAGTACACCCTTAACTCGTGTATTTGAAGAAGCTCTCCGATTTGATTATGAACAAAAAGTAGGCTTAGTGAAAAATACAGTATATGCCAAGGATCACACAATTCAGACACTCAGGGAATCCAGGATTGGTTTCAGATGTTCTAGTTTCACACAGTGCAGTTCAGGTGCTAGTTGGGCATCTCGTTCTCACATTAAAGGTGTTTAATTGTTGACTAGCGAGATTAGAGTGTCACTGAGAGGCAGGATCCACATTTGCATAGCACGAACCTTTTCTGAGGATATAAGAGCACTTGACAACGGACACTGATTAGTTATACCTTTTTATTTTGTTGGCAGATGGAGATTTACTGTACTTTATGGAATGCTGACCTGAGGCTTTTATTCAAACCTCGTCCGCCCTGGTGCATGGTCATCAGCTGTAGCCACTAGGCCAGGGTCGGATTGGTAAGGCGGGCATTCAGGCAGTGGGCCAGTATCTGAGTTCCAGCAGTGGGTTGCTTTTCTGGGTAGTGTGGAGGCCTATTTTGGGGGCTGTGTCTGCGCTCTTCAAATGCCACTATTGGGGGCCTGAGCATCCTTACTGGAGGCATATGGGCCTTGATTACTTTTCTTTTAGCAAGAGGGCAGAGGTGGTATTCCCAGTCTCTCGCTGGGCCAGCCCATTAATGTATGCAGATTCAGCAGACATGGGGCCTGAATAGAAGTAATCTCACTTATATTCAGGTGTGGCCCACCAGTGTGAACTAACCCATGCATACAGAGTCCTGGCAGCATTTGTATTTTTTTTTGATCTCAGTGAAGTTAAGAAAACTATGCTTCTTTTAGACAACTCTCCCCCTTCTTTTCATAATTCTTGTTAGACCGGGCATCCTTGCCGTGGTACCCCCTGTATTTTTTGCCTTTGGTTCCCATGTTTTGACTGTGAGCTGGAGTCTGTTTTTGCTGTTTATGATACTCTGGGCACTTTACCACTGCTGACCAGTGCTAAAGTGCAAGTGCTCCTGTTTAAATTGTATGTGTAATTGGCTTTTCCATGATTGGCATATTTGATTTACTAGTAAGTCCCTAATAACGTGCACTAGAGGTTCCAGAGCCCTTAAATCAAATGCAACTAGTGGGCCTGCAGCACTGGTTGTGCCACCCACATTAGTAGTCCTGCCACTGCAGTGTCTGTGTGTGAAGTTTTAACCTGCCAATTCGACCTTGAAATTGCCAGGCCTAAACCTTCCCTTTTTATACACGTAAGGCACCCCTATGGTAGGCCCTAGGTAACCCTATGAGAAGGATGCATTGTATGTTAAAGGTGGGACATGTACTCATGTGTTTTAGATGTCCTGACATTTAAATACTGCCACATTCAGTTTCCACTGTTGCAAGGCCTATCTCTCTCATAGGTTAACATGGGGACTGCCTTTAAATATCCTTAAAGTGCAGTTTTCCCTTCAGAGTAGATAGAGATACGGAGTTTGATGTCTCTGAACTCACAATTTAAAAATATATCTTTTAGTGAAGTTGTTTTTTAGATTGTTAGTTTGAAAATGCCACTTTTAGAAAGTGGGCATTTTCTTGCTTAAACCATCCTGTGACTCTGCCTGCTTGTGTATTCCCTGTATGAGTCAGACTGACAGTTGGGCTGTTTGTGAATCCCCTCCAGACAGGAACGCAAAGGGAGCTGGGGTGTAACCAGCATATCCTGAGGAGCCATCCGAGCTAGAGTGGAGGGAGGAGTGGTCCCCTACACCTGAATGGGCTGTGCCTGCCCTCAAACAATGCAGACTCCAACCCCCTGGTGTGTGTATGGGGCCAGGCCTAGGCAAGGCAGGATCCTGTGAACAACAGAAACTTTCATTTGAAGTTTGCCTACTTTAAGGAGTGGCCAAAAAACCCCAGATTTTTAGATTCCTTCTGGAACCAAGAGGAACCTCTGCCAAGAGCTGAAAAGCTGGAGGAGGAGTACTGCCTCTTTGCATGTGACTGTACTTTGCTGGGTTGGCCTGCAGTTGCTGCTTCTGCCTGAAAGAAGACAAAGACTGGACTTTGTGGTGAATTCCTGCTTGTGAAGAATCTCCAAGAGCTTGGATTGAGCTTGCCTCCTGTTTTGAAGTCTAAGGGTCAACAACGACCTCCTCCGCCAGCACCTGGACTCTCTGCTGAGACTCCTGCCCTGCCAAGTGATGCCCTAGCCAATCCCTGGGCCCTTGAGGGGTGAAGTTGGCAGAACAAGGACTGAAATCCATGCACAGAACACCGTGTGGGGAAAATTTTGATGCTCCACCTGCAATGCAGCTGAAAAACCACCTGCTTCACAGCTGAAATCGATGCTCCACCTGCATCGCAGCTGGGAGATAGATGCATCGCGGGCGGAGAAACAACACAACACCCGCTTATGCCTACTGATAATGAGGTAAACCCCATGCAGCGCGGTTTCACAATACCGTGTGGGTGGATTTCTCACTCATGATCGCTGGGCGTCAAAAATCAATGCAAGCCTGTGCAGATCCGAGGTGCACCATCTAGGAATCGACACATCGCTCTCTGGCGGGAGAGAAAAACGACGCATCACCTACCCGATCAGAGAAGAAATGACGCACTGCCTCCTTTGCGAGTAAGGATTCGACGCATCTCTGACTTTTTCGATGCATGCTCACCCATGCAGCTTTATTTTTGACGTTTTGTGTAAAATCAATGTTTCCATTGTTTTCTGTGGAGTATGACTTTTTGCTTTGGAAATTCATATCTTGACCTGTGTATGTTGGATTTTTGTTGTTTTGATCTTGTTTGATTTAGATCAATATTTCCTATTTTTCTAAACTGGTGTGGTGCCCGTTTTATAGTGTTTTCACTGTATTACTGTGTGTTTTGTACAAATACTTTAACATTGCCTATGAGTTAAGCCTGACTGCCTGTGCCAAGGCACAAAGGTGGTGAGCAGGGGTTGTCTTAGGAATGTAATTACCTTAACCTGACTAGACTGAGGGTTCCTGCTTGGAGAGAGTACAAACTGACTGCCAACCAGAGACCTCATTTCTAACAATACGTAAAACACTGAAGAAGTGTTTTGTGAAAAGATTAGGAGGCCTATTTTGCATCCCAATCCAAACCTGCACTAGGCCACATACCCTCCCTTGAAAGATTGGTTTGTTTTGGGCTTTGATTACACTGGGACCTTGAGCGAAGCCAAAGTCCGGTAGCTAGCTTGAGACTGAATTGAGCTTTTTGCAGCTTGTCCACCTTTTGTCAGGATAATTGTTGTACAGGAAAGGGCACCTTCCAGCACAAAAAATATCCCTTGAGGCAATTCCCTCTTTGTACATTCAGAATCCAGTACACATGCAAGAGGAAATAACGAGGAGAAATACATATATTTTTCCTCAGTACACTAAACTCAGGCAGGCACCATTTTGGACCAAACGCATGTCATAAGTCTTTGTAGATATGGGTTTGCTTCAAAGTTCATGGGTGGATGCATAGGAACGCCCATGCACTACCTATGGAATGCTTACTTGATGCAAAGTAACGCAAGGCAGTGCAATGTGCTGCATTGTTTTACTTTTTTTTTTTACAAAGCAATCTAAATTGACATTTGTGTTGCTTTGTAAATACTAAAATGATTTTTTCTTTGGTCTGCATCAAAAAAGTGACGTAAACCTGACAAAAAAGGGCCTCATTACAAGTTTGGCGGTCTCTATGCAAGACCACTGTGGTGGTGGCTGCCAAAAGACCATCATGTTGGCAGTAATCCGACCGTCGAATTACGACTCAGAAGCAAAAAACAGCAAAAAATCCGAAACAGCCAGGACACTGGAGGACAGAAAAGAGACAGTCCCACCGCCAACACTGCCAGCATGACAAAAAACACCCATCAGATTACGAGCCACAAATCACCACAGAGGTTCGTCCATGGCGGAAAACCATTGGCAGTGCAAACAGTGGCGGTCACAACTCACTTCAGTCAGAACACCACACCACACCACATTGGATAGTCTGAATACCCCATACCTGACACACATCCACACACCAGACACACCTACTCACTACACTATATAACACACCCCTACACAATCCACAATCCTTTGCATGTAGAACGCCATTCAGATACTCTGAGTAGCTAAAAATATAGATTTAGGTCTTTTACACTCTAGGCACACTTACACATCTCATTTAGCAGACCACCCACATCAGCACAACTATCACAATACACACATCACTAGTACACACAATCTGCAATGACCATCTCAAACCCACAGCACCTGCACCTCACCAATTAACTAACCCTGCACCCTTACCCTCACACTACCCCCACACACCCTCTACACAACCCCTACCATGTCCCCACAAAAACACCCATGTTTCACTGATGACGAGTTGAGTGTCATAGTGGATGAAATTATCAGGGTAGAGTCACACCTGTTCGGAGCACAGGCCCAACAAACATCTATTGCCAGGAAAATTGAGTTGTGGCTAAGGATAGTTGAGCGGATCAATTCTTCAGGCAGTTATCAACACACAAGGGACGACATCAGGAAGAGGTGGAGCGACCTACAGGGGAAGGTCCATTTCATGGCATCCAGTCACAAGATGGCCATGTGGAAGACTGGTGGTAGGCTCCCACCTCCTCCCCCACGGTTCACATCTTGGGAGGAGAAGGTCTTGGACATACTGCATCCTGAGGGCCTGACAGAAATACCTGGGGACTAGAGTCTGGTAAGTACCCACAACATTAATGTCACACAATTGACTAGTTCTGCATGCTTCCCCACTACCCAAATCCTCCCTATTTAACTATTGTAGCCACTGCACCTCTCACTTAATCACCTAAAGCGTCTCTCTGGCATGCCTTCTCTCCACTCAACCCCACTGCCCTCACAGCACTTGGAAATGACATGTTAACTACAGGCAGATCAGATCACTACAGCTCCCAGAATGTGCTAACCAATCATTGTGAAAACCTGGATTGTGCACATCACATGTTATGCAGGTGTTTCTAAGGTACTAGCTACTCCATATAGATTGTCCAGAGAGGACAAGTACACTCGCAATAGCAACCAAAGCAAAACACAGCTACAGCTGAGTGACCATTTACACTGGACACAGATCTCAAACTAGAAATAGACAGACCTGGGTTGGAAAGTAAGATGGCAGAGTTGATGCACATGCACAACATCTAGTTACAGGACAATATTCCCTGCATACTCACTGCGTTCCCACTAGAACACCATGGTGCATCGTGCAACTTTAACGTATGACATCTAGCAAGCCTGACTAGTCACTAAGTAACAGAGCTGTACAGTCATGTCATATATCAGACACAATCAGAGTGTATCTGCACTACATTCTGTACCCAATTAATATGACAGCTCTCAACATGGAGTAAGGAAAACAAGTCACTGAGTTGCATGTACAACTAAGTTATGCTGTGCAGCTACTGTCAATGTCATTGTAGGGAATCATGTCAAGCCACTGTCTGCATCTCACAAAAAAACACCCAAACACACATTTTAACCTGAACACTGTGTCAGGAAACCTTGCCATTGCCACCATGCATATGCTACCTGAGACTGCCAGTCTCCCTCAGGATGAAGGCCCCAGTCAGGACAACACGCTTGGTTGTATGGACACTGACAAACAACCTGGCCCATCTGGGACACCTGGTCAGTGAGCGACTCTCAGCCTCACCCTGCCACATCAACTCCTCCCACCATTGTTGCACCCACATCACAGGCAACCATTTGCCCCTAAACCTGTGTCCCAAGAGTTGGGCGTCGGGCCTCGCTGCTTTTGCCGCGTGGCATCGGGTCTTGGCACAAGGTATCTGCACCCCACTCTCAACCCCTCACTTACCTGGTGCCCTGTTCTAGGGCTCTTTTCTTCTTCCCTCTTCTTCCTTTTTCTTCCTTTTTCTTTTCTTCTATTTTCCTAGTGGGGCCATATTCTCTTTCTCCCAGCATGCATTTCTTCTTGTCTTTTTCCCTGCATGCATCTGGTTCCCTTTCTAATATAGTGACTTCTCCTACCTTGTTCTATAGTCTTTTCCCAATCTAAAATAGCGTTCTTGCATTTCCTGCATTTCACTTCCTGCTCAGGGGTATTTAAAGAGTTAGATTCTTGTTTTCCTTGCGCTGCACCACTTGCTCTGGTGGTGATCACGCTCCGGCTGGTTTTTATTCTGATTCCAGTTTTTGTTCCTGTTTGTTCCAGCTTCTTCCAGGTATTTTTCTTGACATTGGAATTCTGATTTATTTTCACCTGTCTTTTTCTTCTGTTCCAGGGAGTTCCGCTCATAGAGGTTTTTCCTCTGGGACTCCTTCTGGAGGGCGCACACTGTTTTGACGTACCATTGTGAGCAGCACAGTGGCTACCGGAAAGGGTCGCCCCTACCTTGGCCAGAGCAGGACCTGCAAGAATCGAGGTCGCCCTTCAGTTCCAGCTGACAAAGGCATTTAGCGATGGGTAGATCGTGACACAGGCCCCTTCCACTAGCAATGTTACATCTGCCCCTTCTACATCTGCGGCAGCTAATGGAATGGAGGCACTGCCAGGGGAAGTACATGCCTCAGACACTTCTCCCTCTGTAGCTGAAGAATCCCCCTGCAAATGTGGACATCCACCCAGACATCCAGCTGGAGCAGATGCCAAGACCAAACCTATTGCCAGGAAGTGAACCTCTCCTGATTTGTCACCCTTGTGTGCCACAGATACACCCTGTTGACTGTTTTGAAACCTTACTCCATTTTCCCATGGTTCAAAGACACTGGACTTGTGTAACCAACTGGCACAGCAGCTACCCAGATGAATACATCAACCATGACTTCAGTAATCACTTTTATGTCAATCTATGCACTTTAATTGTAACTGATCATATTTTAATATGCACAATAAATCACACTTAAACACAGCTACTGTGTATATGTCCTTTATAATACATGTACACTAGTCATGCTTGCCAACTGTGGTCTGGACATCTCCCCTTGTAGCGAACAGCCAGTGTAATGGTCATCAAACTGAGGCTCCCTCAGCAGGAGGCACATTACAACAGAAATGTCACAGGACAGATGCCAAAGAGGTTGAAATCCAGGTCAACACAATTTTATGATCAGAATTCCAATCATCGGTTAATATAGCATGACAGAGAGTACCGTCAGGATGTAATCCATGGTGTCATACAATGCACATACACAGGTTATAGAAATCAGGTTCATGGTAATCTGTCTACACAGCAGGGGCACACAGATAGGTCCACAATATCACCAGGCATAGGCTCCTCACATACCCATACAATAGCTACAAAATCACATATCCCATGGAACACACAAAAAACATGACAGAGGTACCCAGTACTGAACACATACATTAACACTGCCCACATACCTGTAGGATTGTCGCTCACCTATGTTAGTATACAGTTACATGCACCTTGGACAGCAAAATTAGAACACAAACACAGCTAAGTCAAATGGCCATCACATAGTACTCCACCCATTGTAAAGCTAGAGGCCATGATCCAACCTTCACACATATGCTTCAACGCCACACCTCCGCCAGACCCCACCCCGACGACTCCTCCCCCCTCTACCGCCTCACCACCTGGACCCAAGTAGACGACGCCGAAACCCTAACAACCATGAATTCCATCCACTCAGGCTCTCCCACGGACCCGTGCCCATATCACGTATTCAACAAAGCCGACGCCACCATCGCCCCCAAACTCCGCAAGATCATCAACCTCTCCTTCAACACCGCCACCTTCCCGGACAGCTGGAAGCACGCAGAAATCCAACCCCTCCTCAAGAAACCCAAGGCTGACCCCAACGATCTCAAAAACTTCCGTCCGATCTCTCTCCTCCCTTTTCCAGCGAAAGTCATCGAGAAGATCGTCAACACACAGCTCGCCCACTTCCTAGAAGACAACTCCATCCTAGACCCCTCTCAATCTGGATTCAGACGAAACCACAGCACTGAGACCGCACTCCTCGCCGCCACAGATGACATCAGACAACAAATGGACAACGGCCAAACCTCAGCCCTCATCCTCCTCGACCTATCAGCCGCTTTCGACACAGTCTGCCACCGCACCCTACTGGCCCGTCTCCACGAAGCCGGCATCCAAGACAAAGCCCTCAAATGGATCTCATCCTTCCTCTCCGACAGAACCCAGAGAGTCCGACTCTCCCCCTTCCGCTCCAAAGCCACCAATCTCATCTGCGGCGTCCCCCAAGGCTCCTCTCTTAGCCCAACGTTGTTCAACGTCTACATGGCCCCCCTCGCACAACTGGCCCGTCAACACAACCTCAGCATCATCTCCTACGCCGACGACACCCAGCTCATCCTCTCCCTGACCAAAGATCCGCTCACCGCCAAAACCAACCTCCACAAGGGACTGAAATCCATCGCCGAGTGGATGAACAATAGCCGCCTGAAGCTCAACTCCGACAAGACGGAAGTCCTCATCCTCGGACGCACCGCCTCGGCCTGGAACGACTCCTGGTGGCCCACTGCCCTCGGACCCCCACCCACCCCAGCCAACCACGCAAGAAATCTCGGCTTCATCGTCGACTCCGATCTCACCATGTCCAAACAAGTCAACGCCGTCTCCTCTTCTTGTTTCAACACCCTCCGCATGCTCCGCAGAATCTTTAAGTGGATTCCAACAGGAACCAGAAAGACGGTGACTCAAGCCCTCGTCAGTAGCAGACTTGACTACGGCAACGCACTCTACACAGGCATCCCAACGAAAGACATCAAACGACTCCAGCGCATCCAGAATGCATCAGCCCGCCTGATCCTCGACACGCCCCGCCGATGTCACATCTCCCCCCACCTGAAGGACCTCCACTGGCTCCCCGTGGAAAAAAGGATCACCTTCAAACTCCTCATCCACGCCCACAAGGCTCTACACAACACCGGACCCACCTACCTCAACACCAGACTCAACTTTTACATCCCCACACGTCAACTCCACTCTGCCAACCTCGCCATCGTCCCCCGAATCCAGCGCAAGAACTCCGGCGGCAGATCCTTCTCCTTCCTCGCCGCCAAGACCTGGAACTCTCTCCCCACCTCTCTTCGCCAGACCCAGGACCTCCTCACCTTCAGGAGACTCCTCAAGACTTGGCTCTTCGAACGCTAGCAGCAGCACCCACGCC
The DNA here is from genome assembly GCF_031143425.1 of Pleurodeles waltl. Lineage (NCBI taxonomy): Eukaryota > Metazoa > Chordata > Amphibia > Caudata > Salamandridae > Pleurodeles > Pleurodeles waltl. Next base: position 1,423,311,009 of record NC_090445.1, read on the forward strand.
CCCCCCCCAGCGCCTCGAAACCCTGACGGGTACATAGTGCGCTTTATAAATTATCTGATTGATTGATTGATGCCACAAACGTCACCTGACACGTTATACACCATTTTACATCCTCCTCAACCCCACAAGTAAAAGGAAAGGACTAACCATTTACCACCCCACTGTTAGGAAGGATAAACTATCAAGGTAGCACCCCACCAAAACTAATCTAATTTTATCAGGTATCTGTCAGGTACACCTCTCATGTCCATCAGCAATTACCGTTGGCTACTCATACAGAATACTGTCAGCCTAGGTTGCAGAGCCAAACAGGATATTGCTAAATCAGTGAGGGGAAGGAAAAGAGGATAGGAGATTGCACGAAACATACCTCAAATCTGAGAAGTCTTTACAAGAACTTTATGCTAGCATCTTCTGTAACAATACATGAAAAAGCATAACATTCTGTCCTGTACACATTACATCTATCAGTCTGCACCCACAACTCACACAGGCATTGGAGCTCATTACATCTCCACTGATGAAGCAAGAAAAGTGGTGTCATGGCAGCCATCTACTTCAAGTAGTGCACATTCATCAAAACAAAAGGTCCACTTCACATACCTGTATGTCAGTTGAAGTACTGATTGATGTTATCTGGCCTAGAGTCACCTGCTCCTTCTTCCTCTGGGTCTTCATCACTTGCCATATCAGCATTCCCAGCCACCGGTCCAGTGACCTCTCCCCCTCATCTGCTATCAATAGTATCTGACATCTCGTGGCTAGATTGTGGAACATGCAGCAGGCAGCAATTATTTGGCATACCTTGTGGGTGCGAGTAGAGGAGGGCTCCTGCAGATAGGTCCAGGCACCTAAATCTTGCCTTCCGGAGCCCAAATGTTTGCTCTATTACATGCCTTCTCCTCCCATGGGCCTCATTGTGACGGAGTTACCCTGCCATGGTTGGGTACCTCACTGGTTTCAACAGCCAAGGGTGGTTTGGATAGCCTGAGTTACCTGTGAACACAAAGGTTGAACAACTCAAAAATGTATGTGTGACTTGCTATATTGTGATGACAGGACACATAACTCACAAACACACACTACAAGAGAAACTTACCAACAAGCCAGGCCCTCTCTGTGCGGAGTTGTGCCATTAGCTGTGGGACACTGCTGTTCCCCATGACATAGGAATCATGCACAGGTCCTGGATACTTGGCCATGACTTGTGAGATGTACTGGTCTGCCAGACACACCACCTGAATGTTGATTGAGTGGTAGTTCTTCCTGTTCCTAGACACCCGTTCGTTGGCACTGGGAGGGACCAAGGCCACATGGGTGCCATCAATGGCTCCTACCACAAGAGGAATGTGTCCCATTGCATAGAATTCTGCCTTCACATAGGCCAAATCCACTCGTGGGGAAACCTGATGTAGCTATCCAGGTGTCTCTACAATGCACACAGTATGTCCTTCAAATCCAGATTGAACCTGGGCTTAGACATCCCTTCTGTTAAAGCCACTGTATTCTGAAAGGAGCCTATGACCAGGAAGTGTAGCACTGACAAGACTTGAAAAATGGGAGGTATGCCATAAGGATTGCGAATGGCAAGCATCAGATCTGGCCCAATTGAGTACAAAGATCCATGATGGTCTGACAATTAAGACGATATGTCTAGATAAAAAGCCTTTCCTCCATGGTCTCCAGGTCTACTAGTGGATTGTACACTGGTGGTTGTCTCACTTTCCTCATGGCAGGATAACTATGTGAAGACAAATGAAAATACTATGAGTTATGCAGTATGCACACATCATATACACTTTGTTTATTACCTCACACCTAACATCTGTAGAGGACGCCTAGTACATCGGACATATACAGTAGAGACCATGGATATGCACCGATTTCACCCTCCTTGGTGCACATTGGCAACTATGACAATGGGATTGTACATATGATACTACTGTTAGAGTGTATGTGTGTAAGACTTAGCTGTCCTGCACTAATCACACATTTGTTTTGGAATGGAGTTATATCTTTCCTTAGACTAAGAGCCTCCGAGTAGCTGTACATAGTTATCACCATATTTGCTCACTCAACACAGCGTTTAATTCACATTTGCACAATATATTACACAAACATGATGACACTACATGCAGATATACAGCACTTTAGGGGAGTAAATGAATGATGCAGATTAGTAACACTTCCATCTATGAAATGTGCCCAAAATGGCAGGCGCCTGACCTACTGGACTGGACTGGTGGAAGTGCCCCAAATCAGGCGGCGGAAGTCATCATGGCAGTAGGCGGTTAAACTGATGTGTAACTGGCCATTGGAAAACATTGCTGCCTTTAGTAGACTTGGGCCAAAGGCGATGTCCACCAGAGGTGACGGTGATGTACTTGGCAGCTGTGCTGCCATCTTATGCACTATTGCTCACTTTACTCCTTACACTTTTGCCAGCAAGACCTCCACGACATGAGCTGCTGTTTACTGTCTCTGGTAGCCATCATGCCATGCCCTGCAAGTGATAGGGCCCCTCCCTTCACCCCGGAAGAGCTTGAGAGGCTAGTGGGGGAGATTTTATCCCTGTATGGACAGCTATATGGGGCACCAGAGGAGCACGTGAGTCCAGTGTCCTAGCTATGTGTGATAGGAGTTCTGTGTGATGTTGCACCAGGCATGTGAACTTATGAGGGTGTAGATGCATGCAGATGGCATAATGTGGAGGCGTGTGTGCAGAGAGAATGGGTATGTGTGCCTACTTGCTGTGACCGACGTGTACTGACCACTGCTATTCGTATGGCACATGTGTACATGACTTTCTCCTTTTATCTGTGTCATCCATACAGGTCAACGCCCATCAGAAGAAGGGGATTTGGCGTGCCATCGCCAAGCAAGAGCAGACCCTGGGGAACCACAGCCAGCGGAGCACCCATTGCAGGAAGCGGTGGGAGGACATGAGACACTGGGCCTGGAAGACATCTGATGCCCAGCTGGGGATGCCCTCCCATTGAGGGAGGGGTGCCCGTCGGACCCTGACTCCTCTAATGGCCCACATTTTGGCAGTGACCTACCCAGAGGTGAATGGGCATTTGAGGGCCGCACAGCAGCCACAAGGGGGTAAGTACTGACTGACTCCATGTACTTTCTTCCGATAGTTAGGTGTTTGTTGTCACACTTTAACAGCTGTGACACTGTGGTAGGTGCTACATGTTTGATGACTACAGGGAATGCATAATACTCAAGTTGCCTGACTAAAAGACAGAGATCTAGCCTTAGGGTTGTAAATGTGGATATTTAGATCACCTGTGTCAAGGAATATCTATGACTGCATGTGGAGATGCACATTTGACAGTGCCACATGTGTACCTCTAACCAACCATATATATGTCTGTAAGCTGCTGTATCATCCTACCCATCTAGTAATTCCAGGTCATTTAATCTGAATATATAATTATGTAGCTCTAAGGAGTCAGACCAATCCCATCTGTAAAGATCAGGTGTATGTGCTACATAGGGCGTGACATATTTGGTACAGGGCCTAGTTACCTTGTGTCCTGGTACAGGTATTGACTCCATGTGAGGCTGGCATCTCATTCAGTCAATAGGTATGGCCAGTATTGGACTATTCCTATGGGTTTGTGGTGGTGTCCCCATTGTCCCTTCATATTCACACTATGGGGTATGTGAAGGTTGTAACGAAGAACATCCAACTGTGGGTGTCTGATTTTGTCTGTTTGCCCTTACCATGCATTTCCATGCCTTTGACATGTGGGAAAATCACTTTTATTCCAATGCCTTTGTTGTAGAGGAGATAAGTGTCTAGGCTGTCCTACCCTTTGACAACGTGCAATGTCCATTCTATATGTGCCAATGCCCTAGCAATACGAGTGCAACATATGGTATTAGCTGCCTACATCATGTCTCAATGGTTACTTGGGGGCATATCTTTTAGAGTGGGACACACATTGCTACCCTTAGCCTAGCTGATATGGGCAGTTATGACAGGAATTGGTAGGGGCTCACCTCAAATTTCAAGATGTAATTGTTTAGCTGTACTAATATTTCTCATACAGTTGTTGTGGGATGTGTTGTCAGTGCAATGGTAGTCATGTAGGTCCATGTGTACATCATGTGTAAATATCCTTTTAGTGGGATATGTGTGTTGTTTGGACTTAGTTACTGGAAGTCACATCAAGGATGGTGTGAGTGATGTTGGTGTACTCATGTTGTAATGTTGTTGCTCTGTATCTGCATGTCAGGTGGAATGTAATGTGCCCTCCTAGGAATTAGTAGGCTGTCCTTTGTTTAGTAGTTATAACTATGCTCTCTGTGATTGTCATTGGATGTCTCTTGTGTGCTAGGTAGCTGTACATGCATTTATGGTGCAATATGGAATATCTGTGAATAATGACTGCAGCTATTCCTCTGAGATTTGGCACATGTAGTGACAGAGCTGTTCTCCAGACATGGAATGTAAAAATGTGATGGCAGCTGCCACATGATGTGTCTTCATCAGAGATTGTTGCCATCCAGGGACTGGCAACTCGTAATGCATTCCTGGAGGGCATTCACAGTGCACTGGCTGGCCTACAGAGATCCTTTCAGGCTCTGGCCTCCACAATGATGGCAGCCAGTCACCCTTTGTCTTTGGTCCGTCCTCCACCTTCCTCTTCTCAAACCCACCCCCCTCTTCACCGACCCAGCCGCAGCACACAAACAGACAGGTAAGCATCGACCTCAACATCCAAGGGTAGCGCTGACAAACACAAGCACCACAAGACCCGCCACAGGCATGCACACAAGCAATATCCACCTGCAGACACATCAACAGTTACTACCTGCCCTGACACCCCATCACCCTCAGCATCACATACACAACACCTGACACACCTGCACCAATATTCACTGATACAGCCACAACACCTATCCTACCCACAATCACCACAATAGCAGACCCTCAGACATCCACCCCAGTCACCGCAGCTGCAGGCACCACAATCACAGATACGCCAACATGCAGCACATCCACCATGCCTATTGTCGCCACCCCAAAAGACAGTTACCCATCCGCCACGGCATCTCCCAGCACCTCCACCCCTTCGTCCCAAGGCACATAAGCACCCACACTCACCCACCCAACAGACAGCCAGCAACCACAAGCATTCCTCGGACATACATGCACCCAAGACATCCACCAAGGCACCTCAGACAACCACTCCAACTCCCTCCACACCCAAACCCTTTTGCCATAACTGTCCCTTTGTATCAAAGAAAGCTTCCCTCTCAGTTAAACCTTTTCCCTATTCCTCCCCCACCCCGTATTACCCCAAAATGCTCTGTGTCCCTCCACAAGTCCAACCCTTTCACCTCCACCTACAAGTACCCATTCCCCCACCAAGAAGTCTGCCTCTCCCAAGAGTTCCCAAGCCTCCCCTACGCATCGACCTAAACCCCCCTTCCGAACCCAAGCCAAAAGATCCCCTTCCCAACACTAAGCCCACCCCGCCTTCCCCAATCCCTGAGGTGCCTGCCGCCCAGTGATACCCCTACCTGTGGGGAGGTTACATGGCAGTCAGGAGTCACGTTAGCGGCACATACAAGTGCCATATGTTCAGGTTGCACTTGTCGAATTTGGACTGGCCTATGGCCTTCATCTTTGTATATATTTATATATATATCTATATATATTTTACAATTAATATGTATCAGGACCAACCTGTTGTTCGTTCAAAGGTCACATATTTGTCCTGCTTTTATTTTTTTAGGGCAGTTTTGGTCTTGGCTGATTTTGTTTGTGTGTGAGTAAGTTTTGTGTCAGTGGTGGCTGTGCTACCAGTTGTGTCTGGGAAGCATGTGTGATTGTTTGCAGTGCATTTTTCACCCCGTGATGGGTGTGTATTGTGTGATGGGCATGTATATGTTAGGGACATGTTGTTGTGTTGGTATTGTGTGGTGTTTGTGTTAACATGTGTTATTTTCATTGTTGTCTGCCTTTGTGTGGTTGTACTGTGTGCATGAGTGTGTGTGGAGACTGGTATGTCCGATCCGTTGTGATGTGTGTTTGTGGGGTAAGACGTATGCTGCATTGTTTGGATGTGTGATTGTGTGTGTTCATTCTCTGGTGTTGGTATGTTGTATTATGTGTATGATTTGTTAAGTGGTGGTGTGTATTGTTGGTGCTTGAGGATGCTTTTGTGGTGTGGTTGTTTCTTTTGGTGGCGTTGTGTGTTGTTGTGCGTCTGTGCCGGTGCTGTGTGTCTGGGGGTTGGTATGTGTTTCAGCTCTGTGTGTGTGTGTTGGCCATAGTGTGAGTACTATGTATATGTGTGTGGGTATGTGGCTGTGTGTGAGTGTACATGTTGGTGTGGGTTTATGTGTGTGTGTCACCCACGACACCTGTTCCCGATTGGTATGTTTGTGTACTTTGACATTTTAGAACAGTGACAGGTAAGTGTGTGTTCACATAGTTGCTGTTGTCGTCGTCCCTAGTTCAGAAGTCGTTGGGCGAGCAGGGGCAGTGGGAAGATGTGTAGTTCTGGTTCTATGGCAACTCAGGACGGGTATGTCTTTCTGAAGGTGAGTGCCTCCTTTTATATTGTTAGTTTCCTCCAGGGTTTCTGTGGTGGTGCGACAGCGGCAGGAAACTTTGAGGTGTGCAGCCTTTTAATATGTGCGACACAAACATGCCAGCCTGTTGGCAGTACAACCGCCAACATGGTGATCCTGAGTCTGCCAAACTCGTAATGAACCCCAAAATCTTTGTAAAACTGGGCCGTAGTATTTTGGCATGGCTGTCAGAATATTGGCTGACATAAATATTGTTCTAAATATCATTACAAAAATATTGCATCCTATATATTGTACAAGGAGGTAACCCCATTGGAATTAATAATAGAAAATCTACTCCCAACGAGACAATATTTTCCTAAGCAAAATTTATAGCACAAATATTTAGGTCACAATATACTTCTATAAAGTATATTCTGACATTCAACCTTCAGTGCCAGTATCCAGTTGCCCTACCTGCTGGCCTGTATCTGGTCTTGGTAAAGAGATTTCCTTCTGACAAACCAGAGAGGTCCAAACCTATATCATTGTTAGAATGAGAGAAATGTTCTCTCCTTTTGTGAGTCATATACAGCTAGTGGGCTTCTAAGGAAGAGTGGGTGGTGTATTCATGGCAGGACCATGCCAGTGGAAGCAAAGGATGAAAGAAGAAAGCTCCCAACCCCATGGTTAATTGCAATAACTTTATATTTCTGAATTATTTCCCGTGATTCAATAGGATGTTGTCATTCCATGAATACAAGGTTACTAGCTATGCATCCTGTATATGTGAGCTGAATAATAGCATCCAGTCAGTGGAATTAACCTTTTTGACGAAATCTTGTCACATCATGATATGTTCCTCCAGGTCAATTCCAGGAACGTCATGCACTATGACATGCTGATTCCTTATATAGTAACGACGCCACCCTAGGGCCCTCTTGAAGCTCGAGCCGGTCTTTATTCACTCACAATATGAATACAATACATAGAGCCCCACTCCAACATTTCTGTGTTAGCCAAACCACCATCAAGGGGCCCTCAGGATGCAAATGACATTTTATTATTATGGCTCACGTCATCACGCAAGCATCTTTGAACTACAACCCTTTCAGAGCCTCCGCCAGGCTATCTATAACTGTTGCTGGTGACCCTAGTGAACTTTATACCAGGGTCACTACATTAAGGAACAAATAGAGCATCATTCATATGAGGTCTCTGTTTTTATTTTCGCGTGCTCTTCCTGATAGCGTCAAACATATCATGTCTGAAAGGACATCATGCTTCCAGGGTGGTACAAAACAGGAAGATGTAAAAACAACCCAGGCAAGGTGGCCATATGTCTCTTTGTAGTTTCCTGCCTTTGACATTATCCGATTAGTTCCCTTTTTCGTTTTGTAATGCTCCAACGCAACTCCACGCGTCATGGAAACCTCCCATAGGCTATTCATGAGGGATGGACTCTGAAGGCCAAAATTTGTGTGCACACAAAACACCTATCACTGTTACACAATTATTTTGCTGTTCTTTAAGGGCCGAAGTCTGTTTGAATTTGTGTACTCCACTCTATGCGTGATCAGACAGAGAAAGAGGAGAGTGAATGCAGTACAACGTAGAGCCTCGGAACAGCGAGCACTCTGTTCTAACCTCTGTTTTGGAAAATATGGCTGAACAATGAAAATCACACTATGTTTGGCGCAGATAAGTTCGAAACAGTGGGCTCTACTCAGAAGCTGAGGTTTCTTTGGGTAAATATCATATTTAAAGCAACGTGCATGGCTGTTTAATCGACTTATATACCACTGTTGCTACTTACCCAGCTTAAAATCACTTTGCAAGGCGGATTCAGAGAGACTACGGGCCCGGTTCGCTAACTAAATATAAACCTGTGCATTTACTAACATAAACCTAGGGGTCAGTTTACACTTTTTCTCTATTCACCATTTCCAAGCTAGATATACACCTAGGTGTAGATTTGCATGTGGCTAACCTCTCTGTTCAGGCGGTGGCATCACCTAACACATAATTTAAACGTGTAAAGCTGCTACTAATACCTTTTCACACGTAGTCGGAGATCTCTCTATAGTACAACATAGGGAGTAATAATTACGTTTATTAACTCTTACAAAAACTACTGAACGTATTTAAAGCAAAGTAAACATGTACATTAATTACAAATAAATGTTAACCAAGAACAAAATAAACGTAACACATTAACTCACCACATTCAAGTCTTAATAAATAATTTAAATGTATTAATGTAATTTATAAATATTGTTTTATCAACATTTCAAAAATAACATAATCATTAGCATTTTAATCGTAGAGATACATTTAATGTACAGTTATTTGGTTTGTATTAATTTAAACAATTATGAAAAATATAAAAAATGTACTATAATAATTCTTAAAAATAAGTTAATTATTATTTTTTAAACACACTAAAACAATGATATCTCTAATTTAAACTCAAAATCGTTTTGTGTATTTCATATTATTTCCTATGAGGTATTATATTATGTGTCCAATATTTTCCATAGGAGTGTGTTGCAGTACCCGAGAGAAGTGGTTTGTGACGCTAGAGTTACTCCATGGTTGGGCAGGGTGCACTTACTACTGGTTTGTGACCTTTTTTGCTGCAGTAACTTTAGAAGTGTGATTTGTAAATATCAATTTTTCTTTTGAAAGTGGGTGGTTTTGGCAGCCTGTCCCTACCTTAAGTAATACATTTTAGAAAATTATGTAAATAAGAATTCAACTAATTATATTAGGCATCCTACACATCCACACTGAAAGTAAGTGAATCTTTCCTAGAAATTAACACAATTTTGATAATCAATCAATTCTTTAATAGCTTTTTGACTCATTTTTTATGTCTCCACAATACGTAATGGCATTCTTTACAACAACTTAGTATGATACATATCCCTCTCTCATGCCCACAAACCAGCATACCACCCACTGATCCAATCCTAGCCATACATCATACATGTTTGTGAACGATCAGCTAACACACACATTTCCCTTCTAGCTCGTGGAGCATTTGCATGTTGTCAGCATCAGTGTACAACTATAATAAAAGCTGTAAGACCATGTGAGATAGACCAAAGACTCAGCATTCACATTAAAGCAATATAGTGAATTGGAGGAGCCTTGGGAAGCTCCACAATTCCAAACTTTAGGCTTAGATGAAAATGGTAGTAAAGACACCAGCCTTGTAGAAAACTCAGAGGCTTAGTCAATGTAAGATAATGTGATGGCAAAAATTTAACAAAATGGAGTGGTCTAGGTGTGAAATGCATATGAAAAACTAACAAAATCTGGACAGTGGCAATGGTGCTTTCAGAGGTCAAGAAAAAGTTATTACACAAACAGAATGAAGTGTAAATAAAAACTCAACACGTGGGCTAGCAATTAGAAGTCTAACATACGTTGAAGGCAAATACGTCTAGCAAGGATTCAAAATTCAAGCAAAGTAACTGCATTTCAATAGACCAGATCCTCGCCCTCGAACACACATAATACATGTTCCATATGTGCTATATAAATGGTTATCATAGACCTACATATTTTGCATTTGTATTGAGTTTTCAAAGTGACTTACTGTTTTAGTTTCTTAGTTTCCTCTGGTAGGCCAGGTGTTGAGATCCAGCTGTGCTCAGTATTACTCCAGCAGCTCCCGGCCAGGACACAACTGGAACAACTCGAGGAAAGAGAATTAAAGGTCCCTGAGGAAGGCATTTGCAGGCCCCCTGCAGTCTGTTGATCCTCACAATGATGCACATAAAGAATGTGTTTCTGGCACCTATGCTGTGTCTCACAGTGTGCACACAGCAGCGACGCCTCCGTTATGGCGGAGGAGCAATGCCCCAATGCTGAAAGGCAGCAGAAAAATAAAATGATAATAAATCTATTTTATTATCTTTTTATTTTTCACTGACTCAGCTGCAGCCAGTCCTCAGAGTCTTGGGTGGGGGAAGGCCATCCTTTTTGTCAGCAGCAGCCCTGGAGGAGGGGTAGGTGCACTGTAAATGTGCATGTCGGTGTGGCCGGTCGTCATAGGATGGCCAAACTTACATGCACACTTAGAACTCTCCACCCTAACTGTGTTGCACAGCCGGGTGGAGAACCAGTGCAGGCTCCCAGTCCCTAAATAAGTGGCATTTCAGCCCACTCAGACCTATCCCAGTGCTTCTCTCAAGTTGGGCAACAGCATGAGAGCAGCATCTGGATAAGGTGGGGAGGGGAGCAAAGAAACACTGAGACGGCGGGAAAAGAGGAGCACTGAGGTTGCTTTCGGCAGCAGCAGGTAAGTTGTTCTATTTTGTTTATTTTTCCCTCAAGCTCCTCTACCCCATTCGAGCACTGCCACACCAACTGTTACTGGCATCAGCCACCACTGTGGACACACTTCACTGGACGAAAGAATGAAACAAATAGAGTAGTCAAGCCTCGATTCCGGTGAGCAAAAGCTGCTGGATCTGGAATCTGCCTGGACTCTAATCTGCTGCAGCACTGACTATTTGCCAATGTGATGGTTGAAAACAACTTGAACCTAGCTGATGAGGTTGGGGAAGAGCTTCTAAAATGGTTGAAGGCTTCACAATGCATTCTAATCTGCCATTGTTGCATGTAGTAAGGGGATGCGACTGGGACGGTTGGCTGGGTCACTTGGCTGGGTCACTGTAAACCATAGACTTTTTTATGTCCTCTATCAACTTTGAAAGGAGGCGAGGGGTTTAGGGATGACAGTTGTCAAAGGAGCCAAACAGAGACAGAGAAAGAGAAATGTTGAAAACTGTAAAGATAAAAGAGAGAAAGGCGACAGAGAGAGAGAGGAGAACAGGGGAGATATAGAGAGAGGAAAATAAACCAAAGAAGAAATGAAGAAAGAAAAGAACGAAGAAATAAAAAAATACTCCAAAGGGATGAAAGAAAAGAAACAAAGAAACAGAAGAAGAAAAAAGAACGTTGAAAAGGAAAGGTAGAAAACTATAGCGAAAGAAAAAGTAAAACCAATAAGGGAACAAAATGGAAAGTAGTGAATGGATGAGTTAGAGGGAAATAAATGACAAGAAGGCAAGAGATGAAAACAAAGAGGTTGATGAAAAGAAAAGAGTAGAATGAAAAGAAGACAAAGGAAAAGAAAAAGTCAAACAGGAACGAAAATAAAGGCCTTGGGCAGGCATTTAAAATGACGGGAAAATGGCGCAGTGAAATCTCATAAATTTCACTGAGACATTTTTGTGGTCCTCCTAACGGGCGAATGCCCCCTTGCATACATTATGCATGGCGCAAGCATAATGTGCCGCAAGAGGTTGCAAAGTGGCATAATGCTTGGATTGCACCACTTTGTAAATTTGGCCTAGGGAAAAGGCCCCCTTGAATCTGCCTAAGCATAAAAAAAAATGATGCTAGGATGGTGCAAGGGGATGCTAGGGATTTGTATATATGCCCTTAAATACCATGTTTATTTCGGTTTGGGTACAGACTAGGTCCCTGGTATCCATTGTAATGTTTAATATTGTCATTCAGGATTGGCTACCAAGCCAATAGCCTCGCTGCCTTGTCCCTTTATTCTTACGTCTTAAGGAGGTACGTTTCATAGCATGGCCTTTTAAATGATCGATCATAGCCAATAACGACTCCCTTTCTGCTTTTTGCTAACGCTCTGCAGTTGGATCAGTCACGGCTGCATGCTTGAGGGTATTCAATAATTTCTCTTTCTTTTGGATATCATCAAGGTATTGTGCTCTCACCCCTGATCACAGTTTTAAACACCCCCTGTCCTGCCAATACTGAAGAGGCAGTGCCCTCATTTTCTGTAAAATAAATCTGAATTACTTCCTTCAATGAATCTTTAAACAGTGGCTCATCAAGGACCTCAACTTTAAGGGCCTGAATTAGAAGGGGGCATAGGGGAATAAAATTCTCTGTCACAAACGTGACAGATATCTTGTCTGTCCTATTACAATCCCATTCTAACCTATGGGGATCGTAATACGGCAGATGAGATATCCGTCACGTTTGTGACAGAGTATTTCCTCATCCAACATCTAAATCAGGCCCAAAGTCTCCATTTTCCAATTCATAGGCAATAACAGTGGGCTGTGATCAGAGTGTCTTTTAGCTAGGTATTCTACTCCTATATGTTCTCTTATAACACACTACTGCACACAAATTTGCCAAGCAAACATGGAGATCATGCGTGCCAGAGTTACACGAATATTCATGGCTATTTAGATTGTGTGCTCTCCATGCAGGAACGGGTCCCCACTGCTGGAGCCAATTACGAAATGTTTTAGCTGTACGACATATTGGGGACGTCTGCAGGGGAGGCTGGGACCTATGCGTCACTACATCTTCCACACAGTTAAAGCTCTGTCAATAACGAGTGGATAGTGTAGCACAATCAATATGTGTTTTTGCCATGCTATCCAAAAAGATCTGCTGATCTGCGTTTGTGGCATATATTTTTACTAGGGTCACATCTTTTCCTCCAATCTTCCACCCACTAGTATGCATCTTCCTTTTGGGTCCATTATTTTGATGCGTGGCTTGAAGGGCATGCCTGAGTGAATCCAGATCAATACCCCTTGAGCAAATGCCAAATATGTAATATAGTAACCCTTTCCATGCCATAGCTTCTGTAAAGCCTGTTCTTTGCTCTTTGTAAGATGTGCTTCTTGTAAATAGGCTACCTCCACTCTTCTCTTTAAATACCTTATAACTTTTACTTGGGGAATTGAGGTCCTTTAATTTCCAAGTGACATTCCTAATACACATGTTGTGAGTGCTCATCAGCTTGCAAATCTGAGACCTCACCCCATCCACCTGGCCCACCTCAGCACACCATTCAACGTCCATTCATTAAGCACATAATAATAAAATCTAACCACCAATAACATAACAATCACCAGCAAGAATATCTCCACCCTAGACTGTGGAGTCAAAACACCCTGTCCAAACTGTACCAGAAAAGGTCTCATAAGGGAACTGTGGAAAGCAGCTAAGGCTGATCAGAGAGAGTGTAAAACATTGCAAATACCTCAAGAGTCAGTCAATTGTGTTCACACAAGAAATAACCACACCAGTGTTATAATGTATTATTTATTACAACATAGTCCCTAAACTACCTTTGGTATAGCCCCTAACTGGAAATATATACACACACAAATATACTTAGAAACAGGTAAGATAAATTAGCATGGGCCCCTATTGGGGGGTGCAAACCATCTACATAAAAATGGGATGAGAAAAGTGTAACTAACCCAAGACTGGCACCCAAGGATCTTAGGGACTGGGACACTGCTAAAACACCAGAAGTAAGTAGCTAGGATTCCCAAGGCGCCTGTCTGCAGAGATTTTTCCCCAGATTAGGTGTCCAGAGGATAACATGGGAAATTGCCATGAGGATTTTCGCGTTCCACAAATCTTTCCAAAGGACTCTGAGGAACCCCGTTTGGGCCCGGAAGGTTCAAGGGTGCTCCACCTGTGGATACCCAGAGAAGTGAAGTATCTACACCAGGGAGCTTAGGTGCATTGGGGTGAAGTTGTGTCGGAACCTCTTGTTGAAGTCAAAGGGGACCTCGACTGTCCAGCTGCTGTCATGCCCCGTGGACCAGTTCAGTGGAACCCAGGTATAGATTCCAGAAAAGGAGTACCTGTGGAAAGAGAGGACAGAGTCCAGGCCACCTGGTGTCGCCAGGGGGTGCAGGAGGGCAATGGCCACCCTTCTCGTGGATCCTTTCCTGATGGACTGTTGTCGTGGAGATGCAGCTGTGGCGCCAGGCGATGCAGAAGGATCCCAGAAGTCATCCACGAGCTGTCCCACTCCAGTCGTCGAATTGCAGGAGGGTCAGTGGTCAGCAGGACCACCAACAAGCCTTGGCAAATGTAGAAGAGTTGTATGTAGAGTTGCAGAAGTGGGGACCAGCAAGGTCCAAGGGACTAAGCCTTTTTAACCAAGTCAGGGCCAGCCTTCACCAAGAAGGAAAACCAGACAGAATCAATGGAGAACCAGGTGGACCCACTGGCAGCAGGCACAAGGAGTTGCAGGGAGGCCTCAGCAGCACAAGGAAGATGGATGCCCACGTTGCAGGAGTTGCAGGGAGGATGTCAGTCTTGGAGCTCTGTGATGCTGGGGTTTCTTGGAGCTAGGAGGTCTTCGGACTGAAGAGCCAACAGGTCTTGGCAATGGCGAGCAAATGCAGTGCACAGCGGTTACATCCCAGCAGCTCCACCGAGCGACCACAGTCTTCCCAGTTGCAAAGAAGACAGGTCAGGCCTCTGAAGACCCATTGAACCACCACCTCTGTATCAGAGCCTTGAAGAGTCCGTGGGACAGCAGGATCCACAAACCATTTGTTGATGTTGAGGTGCCTGCGGATGCAGGGGAGTGACTCCTTCACTCGAAGGGAGATTCCTTCTGGATTTCCTTAGTGCAGGCAGCGTCCTTATGACTCTAGAGGATGCACGACCACAGAAGTGGCAGAGTCCTAGCAATACTGGGGGACAAAGTTGCAGTAGGAGCCCTCCTACTAGTTGCAGTCTTTTCTTGGGTCCCGGCAAAGTCCAGCAGCAGAATTTGGTGTCCAGGTCTCAGAAGCATCTTGAAGAAGACTCTTGCAGTTGAACCTTGTAGAAGAATCTTGCAGACCAATCCTGTAGACAAATCTTAGGTCCCACCCTCCGTGAAGACCTTAAGTAACCCAGGAAGAGGGTAGGACAGCTTCTGCAGTGACCTACCCATAAGAGGGGATCGAGCTCAGGGACGCCACTCTGCTGGACTGACCAGTCAAATACTCCCAGGGACCTCTGCTCCTCTTATTTCCACGATAGCAGTATCAAGTGGCCACCTGGCAGTACTCTGAGTATCTCCCTATGGGAGGAGCTGGGCAGGGGAGTGGTCTGTGAGAGACCTCTGTCTTTTGTGTGAGTTCACGCCAGAGCTGGAGCTCCTGCACTGGCATAAACTGGTTTATGCATGAAGGGCATCAAATGTGCCCTTCAAAGCAGTCTGGTGGCACTTAGGAGCACCCTCACCCTAGCCCAGACACCTATTTCTGAAGTAGAGGTAGTAACACCTCTCCTCTACAGGAAATCCTTTGTTTTGCCTTCCCCTGCCTGACTTAAGCTCAGCAGCAGGAGGGCAGGACAGTGTCTGGGGTCAGCGAAAGCACTGGCTTGCACGCAGACCCTGCAAGGCTACACAGGCAGACATGGGGATCCTCTAAGGAATCCCCAAAGTACATGGTGACATGCAGCTAGCACTGGAACTGATTTAGTTGCAAGATTTCAACATGTTTGATACCAAACATGACTGGGTTTGGTGAAGCCGTTATGTAATTGGACATCTCGTTTTGACCAGTGTCCACTAGATACCTTAAAATGGCTTCCCTGCCCTTACAAAGCCCAGAAAATGAGTCTTGGGTTTGTAGGGGTACCTCTGCTCGTGCATGAGAACCATGCACCTTGTCCTTGGGCTCAAGGGCCTACGTTAGGGGTGACTTATAGGATCAGAGTGCAGTGATCAGGATATAAGGTAAACCTTATATCCGGGATGAAAGGTGCATGCACCATTACACAAGGCTGCAATGGCAGGCCTGTAGTCACAGTTTTCATGAGCCCCCATGGGTGGCATAATAGATGCTACAGCCCAATGAAGTCCCCTGGTGTACCAATGCCCTGGGTACCTAATTAACATATACTAGAGACTTACAGGGGTACACTGGTATGCCAATTATGGGGTGTAAGAGTTAATTACCAAACAAATTTAGGAGAGAAAACACTGACACTGGGGGCCAAACCTGACAGCACCACATTACTCTGTAATCCTTCAAAGCTGTCTTTCCCTGAGCCTGAATCCAGAGATCCTTCAAGGTTTCTGGGGGTGCTACCCAATGCAGCCACGACTGTCTTTGCCTGCTGGATAATAGGTTGGGTGGTTCACTTGTGGTGTGTCCTACATTGCTTTCATTTTTCAGCTATGTGACAGTGCTCTCTTTCAAAAGACCTGCTACCCACTACATAGCACTCCAACCACACCAAAGCGTCGGACAAGATATAGTAAAAAAGAGCCTGTCTATCCATTTGTTTCCAGAGCTTGGCAGTGAATGAAGGCATATTGCAGACCTAACTCTCTTATCCAACTCTTCACTGGGATGAATTGCTCTCGCTGTTTTTGAAAGTTGCGCTGCTTAAAAATAGAGACTCTCATGTTTTCTACAGTAAAGGTGCCCTTTTGGTCCCCTTCCTGCAGGTTGACGTGCAGTCCCTATAATGTAGGAGGCATGCCACCACCAGTTGTGTGGGCCTCCCAAGGTATCTGATTGGGGGTCACAGTCCACTCCGATACAAGCTGTCCCCTAGCATACCACTTAATCACAGTCTAGGTGTGGCTTCAGTACCCTGCAGCATCCACAATCACTGCCACCTTGTCTGGATGCTACTTCATTTCCCCGCTGCTGCAGTTTTTGTTGGTGTGATAAATTTGTGCCACTAAGGGACGGTAAGCATGCATCATTGCACCTACAGTTCCCCCATTGGCCACCTCGATCTGGATTGGGGGCTCTGGGCACCAATTTTATCAATTTTGTCAAGGGCCGACCAAGAAGCTCCTACCGTCTGCTTCTCACAGCTTCATGGCTAGGCTCTGCCCCTCAAGTAGAATGCACATGCCTACAATAAAAAATAAAAAAATGTAAAATATCGTGAAAAAGTATCGTTTACCACATCATTGTCCTCTTATTCTTATTATGGTAAGTACAAAAATGTTGAAAAGAAAACATATAATTGACACTAATATTGTCTAAAAATATATAAAATATGTGTTTTTTTCAATATAGAGTTTAAAGTAGTAAATGGGAAATATTTTAATGTTTAAATGTAATATAATGTAAATCAAATAAATGGCACTAATATTTAATACTATATGTAAGTATATACTTATATAAAACATATGTATGTTTGTGCTGATATATTATTATATATATATATCAGTATTACATATTTTACATAATTAAAAATCAATTAAATATCTAATTAATAGTTAAGAGTACATTGTTAATTATTACTTAATTACCGTCCCACCCTGACCCCTATAAACAAAGCCCACAACTAAAATATAGTAAAATAAATGAGTATTAAATATTTTACATAACTAAAAATAATTAAGTAATAAACTAACAATTAACAATCAATTGTTAATTAATTGAATAATTAATTTCCCAACGTATACTTCTACAAGCCCAACAACTTGCTATGACACTATAAATTACTATTAATCGATAAGTAAAAAGTTCTAAATCACTTAAAATTGCAAACTATATTTTAAAAAATGAATAACATTTATATAAATGATAGTCACACATAAAATTAATACTTCATCTAAAACACAATAAAATAATGTAAAAAATGACTTTTTTACCAACTTTATTATAAAAATGATATTAAAAACATCAGTATTCTCTAAAACAATATCACTTACCTCAAAATACTATATCAGTGCATTGTGATATTTTTGTCCCAATATTTAATTTTCAATATTTATATCTCCAGATTTTTTTAACTCAATGTTTTGCCTAAACACTGCAAAACACGTACCACAAATACAGACATGTCTCTTTGAGACATGTTGTATCTACTCTGTGGGCTTTTATCACACCCATCGCTTTTCATTCATTTAATTTTGTGGCACTCTAAATTCCTTTCTTTTCATTAGTGAAATGTTGCAGGTTGTCCCGCCTTTGGGTGTGTTTTTCACTTTCATGACTACTGCCCATATTACATTCCCCCATACTCTTGTGTCTAGTTATGGTTTGTTTGATGCACTCTTTCTTTCTTTTTATTGGTCCCACTCCGTCGAAATGGCGCATTCACTCGATCCTCTACAAGTGTACCCGAAGGGAGTTCAACCATTGCCAGTACTCATCTGCATTTTTAATTTTGTTTCTGTTCTGTATTTTGTTTCGATTTACCAATGTTTACATGTATTTGTTCCAATCAATTTGCTTTTTGTTTGAATTGTATTAGTTCCGATTGGCATGTTATTTGTTTTAATTGTACTTGTTCCGATCAGCATGGTGTTTGTAGACACAGGGAGAGCCAACGCCAAGAACTGAATCCTGTTTCCAAGTCCTAAAGCTGACAGCTCTGTATGTTATGCCACACTCTCTCAGACTGCTAACTTGTGTAGCTTTCACAGTTTTTAGACACCACATGCAGACTTAACAACTAATAAGCATGTTTCAGTTCAGTGCATCATACATGAGATGGCTGTGGTGACCCCAGTGCTTCAATCTTAAACTGCCAAACACATTACAAGTCGCCCTGCCCTTCCTTAATTACTAGTGCCTGTTCAGGCATTGGAATGGCCACAAAAGCTCCTGTGTGACCTGGAAGTTGATTCTTCGAGCTCTCGCATGTTACAGTTGTGATTGATTGAGTACCAGGATAATGTGTTGGTGGCAAAACACTTATAAGGTCCAAAAGATGAGACCTACTAGCTATGCCAATGCTTGTTTAATACAGTAACTTACAAATCATTGAACCAACCTACGCTATAGACACCTCTGTCACACCCCTGGAATTAATATTATTCTAACAATGCACTCAGGGGATCTCTTTCTCTCCTTCTGATCTGTAGTAACACTTGCTTGCATTGGGTGCAACACTTCACTATAGAATACCATTCCATAGCATACCACACCCATTCCTATAACACCACATGACCCATCGGTGACAAGAGCACGTATATGAATGAATGCTATATTATATCACATAAGTTCTTCTTGACTCATCATTCCCAGCTGTGGATCCTCGGTGGATGCCCCCAATGGAAGCTCACCTTTGCAGCCCACTCCTCAGCACTTAGGACATACTGTTGACGTGGCACTGCCCCCAGCATGTCACAGAGAATAAAAGAATTCCCATAAAAGAATACATGAGATGGAATTGATGAGGACAAAGGAAATGAAATAAATAAATGTTGTAAAGAGAGGGAATGAGCTAAAGAGTGAAAGATAAAGAGAGAAGGAGAGAGAGATATGGGTCTAGTAAGCAATTTCCACAGCCACTGAAGTTATGTGATTTTGCAACTGTGGTGTTTTCAGCATAATTATGGATACATGCTCCATCATCAGCTGCATATTATGCATATTTTAACAAAAAACAAATTCTCTGTTCAAACGGATCAAAAGTTACTAAAACACAACAACATGTGTTGCCACATAGTGGAAGGCTCCAACTGATCACCTTTCTTTTGCTTATTATTATATTTGGTAACATAACCGGTACTATTGGGGTGAAATATTTGTCCAAACAGTGTTAACAAGTAAACAAAAGACAAAATAATGAAATCATACTATCATAAAATGTGCTGAATTATACATTCAATTTGCCTTTTCTTGCTTCATAATTCAAATTTACATGATATGGGTGAAATTTACGTGAGCTGCCTCAAGAAGAAGCACCAAGGGACATATTTACAAGTAAGTGGTGCATCGGACCTGATGTGCCTCTTTTCTTGCGTCGCCCCGCCCCACCAAACCACCCTATGGTTGTGCCGTATTTACAATACGGCACACCATGGCGGCCGTTAGGACAATATTGCCAACATTTTTTATGCCATTGTGGCTCTATGCTGCACTAGCATAAAAAATGATGCTAGTGCAGCAAAGCACAGGGAGGCCCATTGATTAAAATGGGTGTGTCATTTTAATGCCTGCTCTGAGGAGGCATTAAAAATGACTGAAAAAATGGCACAGTGAAATGTTATAAATGTCACTGCCCCGTTTTTTTCGGACCTCCCTGCGTCGGAACGCCCCCCTTGCATACATTATGCTTGACGTAGGCATAATGTGGTGCAAGTGGTTGCAAAGTGTCATAATGCAAGCATTGTGCCAGTTTGTAATATGGCACGGGGGAAAGGCCACCTTAGGACTGCCTTAACATAAAAAAATGATGCTATGGCAGCGTAAGGTGGTGCTAGGGCTTGTAAATCTGCCCCCAAGGCAGGAGAGTGTGGGTTGTGGTCGGGGACAGGGGGTGTGTTTTGTGTGTAGGTGTGTGTGTGCGTGCACAGATTTGGGAAGTGACTGAGTAGAGTGAGAAGAACTGAGGAGGCTGAGAGGAAACTAGTAGGGGACAAAGTTAGAGAGTGATCCAACTTCCTCTTCCCCTTGAAGTCACCTCGGTGAGCTTCGGTGACACATAGGGCCATCAAGGAAACCCGTCAGACTAAATGCTTGACAAGCTGACACCCGCTTCGGGAGCAGAAGGGCAGGATTGAAAGAAAATGTTCAAACAAACAGAATTGCATTAATATCACAGCTCGCAAAGGCTGCCAAGCCCCTCTCCTCTTGGTCTCAGCTTTTTCTGTATCGCTCTAGAAACCTTCAGATCTCTTGAAAAGAGAGAAAGCGCGTCGAAGTCTCATCTCAGATTGGAAAAAAGGAGCATTCATGTCACAGATTCCCCGAACGATGAAAGACAGACAAACGGCGTTCTATTTTTGGTCCTTCGTCCATAAAAACAAAACAAAAAAAACAACAAAAACAAACACAAAACTGTGCAATCCCGGCATCTGCACAGTGATTTAGAAGCACAACTTAAGTAACCAGCGTGTTCATCATTCACTGACTTAGCCTGACTCCCATTCTTATGGGTAGCAAAAAAGGCAGTTATAATTGGAGTGATGTCGCCTCCCACGCTCAAGTTCTTGTGCCATTGCACTTGCTATACTAATGGTAGCCATGCTCCCCTTGTTATCGCTCATCACTTCTGTTTAAAAAAAAAAATATTTGTAAGGATAAGCAAACAGTTAATTAAAGCGGGCTCGAAAAGGCAACACTCCCCTTCAGTTCAACAGAAACTCGTGATGTAGTTTCCACAGGTGGAAATGCCTATTCTGCACTATTGACATCCAAGCTCTAGAGGAGAGGCATAGAAAAGGCATAAATATCCCAATTACAAATTATGTAAATTCTGACACTGTGGCATGTTGCACTTCATGTCCACTTGCTACCAAATATGACATTTGCGCACAATTACGTATGTTCCTTATGACACAAAACATTTTTTTAAATCTTCAGTCTGTTTTTCGCAATCCGCCATATTTATGATGGAGAACCTTTGAGCATATTAAACCATTATATTGGAATGTTTTCCACTCTTGACAGACAGACTTCGCACAACTTCTTTATTTTAGGTTTCACTGGTCATCAGTAGTAACGCTGTAGGCTTAGAACCGGGGGTTTTCCGCTGACTTCCACAGCTCTGAATCAGCATGTCACCTGTTTACAACAGATATTATGTTTCTATTGCCTGTTTGTTATTATTGTCTATTACACTGGCCCTCCGTCTGACCCATATGTCAAATTATTCTTTGAGAAAAATTGCACATAAAACAGCAATATCAGGGTTTAAATGTAAACTGAAATGTTACAGAGACAAGCAATCTTTTTTCCTATTGCAATTGCAATTGATGACCATCAGTGACCATGAAAGTGAGCCCACAGGCCCCTTAACGCCTGCCCTCACCCAGGCGTTACAAAACGGCGCACATCAGGCTGTGCGCCCTTTTTTAAGGCCCACCCCCTCCTGTGCATCAAAATGACGCTGGAGTATAAATAGGCGCACATGCCTTAAAGTCATTTTTTGGGGCTGGAACGCCTACCTTGCATGTCATTAACGCAAGGTGGTTTCCCGCATCCAGAAAATGATGCACATAGAGGAACTTTGACGTTTGCGGGGTCGGGTGCTTCATAGTATAAATATGGTGCACAGTTTGCGCTGAATGTGCGTCAAAATTGTGGATGCACATTCGGCGCAAACAGTATAAATATGCTCCTGAATGTCCAATTCACATTAAAGTGGAGGACGTACAGAGACAAAAATAGAAACACTAACCGTGCAAAGAACACCTTGGAGTTACATTTGCAACCCATATCCAAACTACCAAGCTTTGAAACTGCCCTAAAACACCCTCTACGATAGGGTCTTCTAATGACACACGGCCACCACCAATGGTCAGACACCACACTCCTAAAGCACCAAGCACACCAGAGCCGAGTGCTACCAACAAATCATCTGGAACGTTCATGGTCTCTCTGGCAGTAAGGTATATTAATTTCCATGTGATTGACGTACCAGTGCTGCGGAGGATTTCTGTTTAGAAAGTTCTTCATAGAATTGGAATTGGGTGGCAGCTGGACTATGCCTTATTTTTGCTTTAGACTTTGGGCCTCATTACAAGATGCCTGTTATGTATGCTGAGGGACTTGGGGCCAAGAATCTATAATTCTGGGTTGTATCTTCGCACCAAATAGCGAGCATCATGAGTTCTACCTTTCAGAAAGGGGAACAACATGTGGACCTGGGCAGGGTTTCCTTCTTCAGGGTCAGCCACGGGGCCAAAATGCTCACCTTGAACCAGGTGGGCAATGGAAGCCGGGCAGCGGGGAGGTTTGTGGCAGAGGTGTGGGACAGTGGAGTTGCAGGGCTGGGGCATAGCTTCTAGTGGTGCAACAGGTGTAGTGGCACCAGAGGCCTTAGGGGCCCACTGACATACTTGCTGTATTTTATAACTCAAAGAGCATCCAGGGTGTCCGTTTGCTTCCTTGCACTAGGGCCAATAACAGTCGGGCGGAAGGACCGGATGTTCTTTGTTGTTTTGTGCTCGCCCCTATATTAGACAAACATTTTAATGCATTTGAACGCTTGGAATGTAGCCGGCTTTCGAAAAATGTAAACAATGTTGAATGGAATGAAAAACATTTTTACATTGTGTGTTTGCAAGAGACCTGGGTGTGTCATACAGTACACACTGATGGGTTCGTTTCAGTGTCAGCCACGGCTGTCTATTCTAGATTTGGGCATCAGAGGGGTGTACTGCTAACTTTGATATCTATTCCACTAGATAGTAGACTGCTTAAAATTACCTCGAATCACCTCTTTTTCAAATCATATGTTTGTCACATGATGCTAAGGAAAAGATTATTATTGATTTCATCACAGCAATTTTAATCTTCACCAAAAGGGATAGTAGGCTCTTTTAACCAGACCCTTAACAAGGCACTGAACGACCAACAGGGGGATTTTGTGGTATTTGGGGGAGACATTTTAACTGCAGGTTCTGCCTGATGTCTAGAAATTCTGTATGGGCTATGCTGGGTTGGGACAATGAGGTCTACCTCCATTTTGAGCACAACCCATGTGCAATGCCTTAAATGCAACCATAAGGAAGACTCTCTTGTGCTTACATTGGATCTCAGTGCTGCTTCAGCCCATAAACACATTATCGTCACTTGTAAGATCTCAGGCAGTATGATTGATTTCTGTAGTAATACAGCTGAAGTCAAGAGGGAACCATCAGTTTATTCACCAGACTGCTTGCACACCATCTCTCCTCTCAACATTCTCAGGTAAACTTCAGGGTGTCTCAACATTCTAAGGTGAACTCCAGGGTGTTCCATTATTCAACATTCTAAGGAGGACACCTGGAGTATACCATCCAGAGATAGAGACTTAAACTACACAAAATCACCTACTACATAATAGCTTAGTGAAGATTACAACTATGTGAACTAACCATTGTCAAATACATTTCATAACAATGTGGGAATAAAGAATATAGGATATTTAACAACAGATTACAACACATCCCAAGGTTTTATTGGCACCTCTGTGGGGGACAATGGAGACCTTTGTAGAACCTTGGTCTTCACTCTCATAGCACACTTAACGTAATCTCTCACTGTGTTTTCTACCATCCTGTCCATGGTAGGGAACCAATACTTGGCCCTAAGTTTATTTTTTGTGAGGTTTCTTCCCAAATGCCCCTCGTGAGCTTAGGTCATGAGTTTGTCCCACAATTCACTGGAAGGTACTATTCTCTCTACTCTCATAACATTGTCATTGGAAATATGAAGTTCTGACCTCACCTCCCAATACCTTTCAAGTCTTCTTACAAGTGTTTAGACCTTTCTGGTCACCCCTTGACTATCTTTTCCTTTAACAACCTCAAGGTGTGATCGTTTTTTATTCCTGTAACCCATTTCTTTTTGGTAAGACCTGCCAAGTCCACATATAGCACAGGTTCAAGTGTGCCACGTCTATCCTCATCCTCTTCCTTCCTTGGTAATCTCGACAAGCAGTCAGGTATAATATCTTTCTTGCCAGGAACATACTCCACCCCAAAGTTAAAGCCCTCCAAGCCTGGAATTCATTTGGCAATGCGAGGAGTGGCATGGTCTCTCCCTCTGGAGGTGAATATGAAAGTAAGGGGTTTGTGATCTGTCATGACACTGAAGGGTAAGCCCCACAGAAAAAATGTAAAGTGATTAATGGCCCAATAACATGCCAGAACCTACCTTTCTATTGAGGAGTAGTTCATTTCCACATCTCTAAGAGATTTGGATGCAAACACTATGATTCTCTCTTGCCCCTCCACTAACTGGGATAAAGTGGCTCCTAGACCCCTACCATTGGCATCAGTGGTAAGCAGCGTTTTCCTTTTTGGGTCAAAGTTTCCTAAACTTGTAGACTTGGCTATAGCCTCCTTCACATTATCAAATGCCGCTTGGCAATCCGGACTCCATTCAAAGGATATATTTTTTTTAACAGGGTTCTCATAGGTGCCATGACATCAGCAAAATTATGTACAAATTTTGCCATGAATTCTGCTAACCCCCAAGAAGGATTTAAGTTCATCTTTATTAGTGGGTGCTGGAGCTTCTTTCACAGCAACAACTAAATCACATTTGGATTTACACCATCCTTCGTTATCCGATTTGGCATTTATCCCTCCTGATGGTCATGCCTGCTTCATCCAAAGCTTTAAATGCTTTCCTCAAGGTGGAATTATGTTCACGCTCTGTATTCCTATAAATCAATATATCGACCTGGAAGCACATTACTTGGTAAATTCCTTGTAAAATACCTTGCATGATTCACTGGAACCCCACTGCATCAGAAGCAAGGCCGAACGGCATTCTGCAATACCCGAAGGCCCCATGTGGAGTATTGAAGGATGTGAGGGAACAAGACGAAGGATGGAGTTCGACTTGATGGTATGCAGATGATAAGTCTATTACACTGAAATATTTAGCCGGACCAATCATGCTTATCATTTCATTTATCCTGGGTAAGGGAAACCTATCAACCCATATATTGGCATTCAAATCTCTTAAGTCAGCACATAGACATATACCTCTACCACTGGGTTTCTTGGTGACCACAATGGGGGGCAACCATAGAGAACTTTCTATAGGTTGTATGACCCTTTGTTCCACCAGTCGGTTGAATTCTTGTTTTAACGGTTCCTGCATGAGATGTGGAATGGGTCTGGCTTTATGAACCACAGGTATGGCATTTTCCTTTACTTTAATTTTGTGTTGATAGTCCGTCAAAAGCCCCAACCTGTCCTTAAATAACTTGGGAAATTCCTCAAATATATTCTCCCCCATCGTAGTCTTGTCCACTAGTAAAACTTGTTCCTTGTTGGGGTCTAGCTTGATACCTAGTTATTTGTGATGCCTCCACCCTAACAATTGGACCCCTTGTTTGTAAAAAAAACATTGCCACTAGTATAAAGATCCTTAAATGTAATATGTAGCTTTAACATTCCCTTCAGGGGGTATGGGATCCCTATTAGACCCTCCAGGATTTATGTCTGCTGGTAGTAATTTATATCCCTTATTCTGAAAACTGTTTTCAAATACACTGTAATTCATAGAAGTGAACGGCGAATAAGAGTCTGCCAACGCCCTTACACAGATGTCATCTAATTCAATATCACAGGCAGGATATTCATTGTCTGTCTGGCTAACCTCCACTGTTTCCTTTACTTGTAGTACAAATTTGTTTGTTAGATCTTGTATTTCTTCAACCTTGTGCGTGGCCTTTTTATTATTCATTTTGTTCTTACACACTTGTGCATAATGACCTCTAGCACCACACTTCCTGCATAAGCAATTACGAGCAGGACACATAGGGTTATTGGCTAAGTGTCTACTATTTCCACATCTGAAGCACCTATTCTTACGACCCTCAATGTTAACTACTGTATTCTTTTTAATAGAAAATTCATGTATCTTCATGTCTTCCTCCTGGTTAAACCCTCTGTCTTCCTGTTTAGAGTATACTTTAACTTCCTTTACTGCCTCAGACTCTGCGGAGTTTCTAATGTCCTTCATACACTCTGCTGTATGCTCTATACTTTTCGCTATATCAATTCCTTCCTTCAAAGTAGGATTGTGAGCCAATAACATTTCCTGCACCAATGGATTATTGGTGCACCTCACTAATTGATCTCAAATTAAGGAGTCTCACAGATCTCCAAAACCACACATGTTGGCCAAACCCCTCAGACATGCAATGTAACTAGACACTTTTTCATCTCCATGTGTCTTACAAAAAAACGTATGTCTCTCTAGGACCACATTCACCTTGTGCCCAAAATGGGTCTCCGGCTTGTTGACAGTTTTTTCATATTCATCTGAACTTTCCCCCTCATCCTCCCCATTGTCATCAGGATCTGCCAAACTTTTGTAGACTTTTCTCCCATGAATACCCAAATTATGCAATAGTATATGTTGTTTTCTTATCGTCGTGAACTTTTCCCCACCTATTGCTATCAAATACAATTCAAATAATTTTGATCATTCCTTCCAAGGTAGGTTAGGTTCACCTATTTCATTAAGAAACGGGGGAGGTTGAGGCATACTTGCTGCTGCCATGGTGAAATATGTGATACAGTACCCTTAGGTAGTGAAATTGTAACACTAGCAATAAAACAACACATGCGCTATGTTGTGTATAGTCTGTGGACAACTGTCATAAGACAGACATAGGTAAAGCAGTTCATGCACAGAAATCCACCATCATTTGGATCTTAGGGACATATGTACAAACACTTTTTCCCATAGACACAGAATGGGTAAAAACCTTTGCTACATCTGGCCCTTAGTTACCCACACACCCCTTAACCAGACACAGGTATATGTTCTTCTTCCCTATGGAATGTCTGAGTTACAATGAGAAGTGTAAAACTATGCACTTGTATAGCGCACTACTCACCCGTTAGGGTCTCAAGGCACTATATGCATACTGCTGTGGGACCCTTCCTGGCTTTTCCCTGTGAGGCACCTACTCCTGAGTACCCCCAGGCATCCAAGCACTGTCAGGGCTGTTGTGGAGATTAAACAAGCTTTTGCCCAGAGTTACAGAGTGGGACACATTAATTAGATTAGGCACTGAGGCGAGAATTATCTGATCCAAGGGAATTGAGCCCAAGACCCACTGAGGAAGGAATTGAACCCCGGTCCCAGGCCAGATCTCTGCATCAGGGTCTGCCACTCTAACCATTGTGCCACACTTCTCCACTGTGCCCAACTAAAAATACACCAACCTACTCAAAATTCGAAGTCTTGACACAATTGTAGTATTCGGTTATGATGATAAAATGTTAACGCAAAAAGTTGTCCTTTAGTCTTTGTCCTCATGCAAATATTACCTTCACAAACTTCAATTACACCCCAAAGCCATAAAGTGCGCATAGAGGGTTAACAGAGTACTCCAGCCATCCCCGACACCGTTAACAAACTCCGCCTATTCTCTCCAGCTGACACGCCGTGTCAGAGGAGACTCATCTCAGGCATGTATCCAAGAGGAGGCTGGGCCAGGAGACGAAACTCCGCCTCACCCGGAGCCTCAGTGGTTCTTTTCTTGAAAAGGATTTACATCAGGAAGCAACAGCGCTCCAGCCTTTCTAACGCGATGCACACGATGTCCAACACCGCCCTGTTACTTGCGTCCACGATCGTGCT
The DNA here is from genome assembly GCF_031143425.1 of Pleurodeles waltl. Lineage (NCBI taxonomy): Eukaryota > Metazoa > Chordata > Amphibia > Caudata > Salamandridae > Pleurodeles > Pleurodeles waltl. The sequence goes on from NC_090445.1 coordinate 1,423,339,370, forward strand.
TCCACGATTGCCGCCGCCTTCATCAACGGGTCCCGCAGGAATTACCCGACAATCTTACCAAGTGCATTGCCACAGCGGCTGGAATGTTCCATCATGCTTCACAAGTACTATGCCACAGCGGCACCGCCGGCTAAGTGCCTGGAGCATTCTTCGTCTCCCTCAGCAGAACGTGCTGGAAAGCGCTCGGTCCTCAAATCCAGGTGACGGCAGTTAGCTTATAGACGTTTATCTTCTTCTCTTTCTCTTTTTTAATTTATTTTTTTATTTTCTATGTTTTCTTTTTTCCTTTTGTTTTTCCTCAGAGAGCATTATTTCACAGGGGCATCCTCACCTCCCATGACACACACAAGGAGGAAAAACACTATTGTTAACATCAGTGCTAATAGAATGGTGTCTTCACACACTACTGTCCATTCTCAGTCATGACTTCAATACCATATGTGGTATAGTTAATATCCCTTATTTAGGATGCAGCCAATATGGATTCCAAACCAGGAGCAGTGCTAATTTCTTCCTCTACGTTTCAAAGTACCGACATCTTGATCCTCACAACTCCTATATAATCCACTTACTAGACATTGGAATCCATAATGAGATGGTGGTACCAAATCAGGGACATGGAGTCTCCACTACCCCCTGCGCAGTAGATCCCACCCTCGTCACCAAAATAATCCTATAGTAATACAGCTGAAGTCAAGAGGGAACCATCAGTTTATTCACCAGACTCCTTGCACACCATCTCTCCTCTCAACATTCTCAGGTAAACTCCAGGGTGTCCCAACATTCTAAGGTGAACTCCAGAGTGTTCCATTATTCAACATTTGAAGGAGGACACCTGGAGTATACCATCCTGAGATAGAGACTTTACACAAAATTACCTGCTACATAATAGCTTAGTGAAGATTACAACTATGTGAACTAACCATTGTCGAATACATTTCATAACAATGTGGGAATAAAGGATATAGGATATTTAACAACAGATTACAACAATTTCACTGTCATCTCAGAGAAGTATATAAACAAGTTCATCCATTTTTTTATTTTGCAGAATTACTTGAGAGACATAACCCTTTGGCATTAGGTTTGTCTGTGAGCAACATATAGCAACTGCTTGTGCACTCATTACTACTAATTGATGCCAATCATAACAAGGACATCCTCTGCAAATGGATAACTGTTGATTCTAGTCATTTGTTAACTGAACTTGTAGCCAGAAATGTGGATCAGATGACTGTGTGTTTGGAAATGGAGCCTTCCTGCACATGTAGGGCATACAGTATACTGTGATTTGGAATATTGTGCCTGAGCGTTTCACACTCATAAAGGCCCGTAGGGAGGCTCGCAAACAGATGTGGTTTGACAGATCTTACTCGCAGGCATATACAGACCTCGTCCATGCCCTTAAACCGACACCTAGGTATGTGGCGGAATTGAAGCTATGTAGCTGGTATTACAAACAGTCCATAATCAATAGAAGGACAGTGATAAGGCAGAAAGCCCGAGAACAGCTAGGCAAGGCTGGCATAAGGAATAGCATCCACCTTTTTTAAAAACAGTAAACACCTCTTTTTTGCAGATAGCCACAATACTAGATTGGCTGCAACTATTCCACCACAGATATGAGCCGAGCCCTTTTCCAAGGTGTATGACAGCAGTGTTGAATTAGATAATCAGTTTAATTTTACAACAGTTAATTGCTCATGGAGTGGCCTGACTTTAACACCTATTAGTTTAGGGGGAGTAAGGTCTGCGATTGAATGGAGTGCAAGGAATAAGGCCTCAGGACCGGATAGGTTTCCAGTTGATCTTTTCATAGACAATGTAGATTTATGGGCTCCTGTAATTGACAATGTACTGAGGAGTGCAATTGCTATAGGTCAGCCCACGGCATCGTCAAACTCATTTATTGTTCCAATAGATAAAAAATGGGTGATAGAGATGGACCTCAATGCTATCTGCCCATTTTCCTAATCGATTCAACAGCAAAGATATTGGGTAGGATTTTGTTGGATTGCTTGGAGATCTGGGTCACAGAAAAGGGCTTCCTTTCCACCATACAGTATGGTTCTGGAAGGGCCTAGAAACAGCTGACCAGTGTTTGAACCTACACCTTTTCATCAGTAAGTACACAAAGACGAAGAATGGCTGCCTGCATTAGGCATTCATGGACCTTAGCTGGGCATTTGGCTGTGTCAAGAGAGGGAAGCTTTGGGGGAAAAGGTTAGGAATGGGAGTGGAGGCACGATTAGTACATCTTGTAGTTCAAGTACATGAAGACATGACTGGGTATATTAGATATGGCTCTAACTGTTAATGTACTACCCTAGTCAAGATTAAGACTAGTATGAGATAAGGATGTGTGTTGGCTGTCTTCATTTTTTCTATATATTAATGACCTTGATTCATTTTTATCACTGAGGGAGACAGATATGCCCTGGATAGGAACAAGAAGTCTCCCTGCACATTTATATGCTGATGATGTGTTTTTTTATCAGGAACTGCTGTGGGTCTTCAGAGGCTACTGAATAGACTTGTTCTGTTTATTATTGACCTATGACTAGCAACCAATACAGCTAAGTCACAACTATCGTTTGCGGCCACCCCCAAATAATTTGAAAATCCACTTGATGTAATGATAAACGTCTCTGTGTACCAACTTTCACATATCTGGGGGTATCCTTTAATAACAAATGCATTTGGGCCCATCTATCAAAAGTCAGGAAAACCCAGGTTGCGGAAACAACAGAGGCAATCTTTAGGTTTGCAGGGAAGTTAGGCTCCAGACTCCTAGATGTTATGGTCAGTATCTACAAAGAACCTTGTTGCCTGCTATGACGTGTGGTGCAGGGATACAGGGGTGCTGTACTACTTCACATTTACAGGCTAGTGAGAATATGTTTGTGGGTAGCCTGTTATCTGTTTCCACCAGTGTACCCTCAACTTTGTTACACAGAGTTGGGCCTTTCACATCTAGAAGATTGCATCAAGATGGTCCCACTCATGTTGTGGTACTCCATTTGGGCCAAACAGGAAACACATTTAAACTTGGATATAATTACTGACTGCCTACGGCTTGACTACCCATAGAATCCCATTGCTGAGATATATCAAAGCACAATTTAGTATGTTTGGGAGGCCAGAATTATGTCATAGCCCATGGGACTTTACTGCTTTAGACAAAGGATGTCTAAGAACATAATTCCTCACTATGTGGAGAAATAGAAGAGAATATTAACAGATTCACAAGAAGAGAGTGGGTAACCATCATGTGTTAGTAACTACAGATGGTATGGAGTCCTACCTCTATTCTCTATCTCATCATTATCAGAGATCCTATCTTCTAAGGCATAGGTTCAATATAGCACATCTTTTGGTCTCTTGCCCAAGGTGACATATGTGGTCAAGTACATCTTGAGCTATGCCCCTGTGATTCTAGGTCAGACCAAACCATGTCACAATTCTTCTTTTTTTGTAACCTGCATGCTGTTCCAAGGAAGCAATTTTTAATTCCATTATTAAGGTTCCTGAATATCAGAGAGTGCACGCCAGCTCTGTGTTAGTTACAATTATTACAAACTGAGTCTGTCTGCATAATAGTACATAAATGTATATTGGCTGCTGTAATATCAAGGAATATGGTGGTAAAGTAGTGCTGATTTATTCGTTCAATCTGTTTTAAGTTATTGTGATGAGCATCCGATTGTGAAACCAGGGGCCAGATTATTTCCCACTATTTCCATCTAGTTTTAATATTGCAATTTTTGTTTTCTTCTATGCTTAATTCATTTTATGAACCCAATTTTCATAATAATAGTACGTGTTTGTTGTTGGCATTGCACAAGTCATTTTAGAAATTATTCTATGCAGTTGAATGGTAATTGATTTATTTATTTATTCTGCTTTTAGTCTTTGTGACTAGTAACTGAATGTAAAACATGGGGCCGCATTATTTCCCACTATTTCCTTCTAAATTTAAAATTGTAACTGTATTTTTATGGACTCACTTCTCATAATGGAGTACCTGTTTGCTGTCTGCAAATAATTCTTTCATTTTACATGTCACTTTAAGAAATGATTCTATGCAATTTTTCTGAAATGTTATGTTTTTTGATGTATTATTTGTACATTATTGTTTTTTATGCTGTGCATTATTTTATTGTTTTGGAAGCCGAATAAAGCCTGAATTGACTGATTGATTGATTGATAGACAATCAGTGCTACCTTGTGGTAGACTGTCATCAGTGCCATGTGGATAAATAAGTGCATGTGCAGAGACTCAGAGACCACTGGCTCAAATTAAGCACTGCCTTATACCCACTAGGCTATACTCAACCCTCATTCACTCACTCATCCATCTGACCTACTTGATTCAAGTGCTTACTCAGTAAGACAACTTCTTGAGACAGAGGCACTTATGAGGATCCCGATAAATCACACAGAATTAGGCTTCTGAGGTTCACCTGTCACAACCAATGATTCACTGCCTCAGGAGTGGCTCTATCAATTCAGACATTAACCCCAAACCTTGTATTCCTCCAGTCCGTTCAGTGTAAGGAATATCTGGTCATGCTTTGAAGAAATAACTTCTGTGTTTCTGTAAGGCCTCTTCACAATGTTACTAATACGTCTGCCATCCTGTCACCAAGACTGGATCCTTCCAAGAATGAACTCTTCTCTTCAAAAATTTGAGTATGAACAACTTTTTAACTTCACGTCATGCACAGTCCAGCCTCTCTTAGGGAACAAGATACACACATCCAGGGAATCTGGTCACACCAGAGACCCTTGTGTACTAGACTCACAAGATCTGTTCAACTCCAGTAACATGACTGAAACAATCTGCCCTTATGTTAAAAAATCTTGTGCTTCTTGTTTTTCTGAAATAACATTTGCCGAATTGTCACATTTACTTATTTGTTGGTTACCTCTTTTATAATTTGAAGGATGCTTTATTCATCAGCAAACTGTCACGATAAACCCTTCACTTTCTGCCTTTGTCAGCTGGAATTGAAGGGCGACCTATATTCTTGCAGGTCCTGCTTTGGCCAAGGTAAGGGCGACCCTTTCTGGTAGCCACAGTGCTGCAGACAATGGTACGTCAAAACAGTCTCTGCCCTCCAGAAGGAGTCCAGAGGAAAAACCCTTAAGGGAAAAAACATCTATGACCCAAACTCCCTGGAACAGAAGGAAAAGACATGTGAAAAAAAATCTGAATTCCAATGACAAGAAAAATAACTGGAAGAAGCTGGAACAAACAGGAACAAAAACTGGAATCGGAGTAAAAAACAGCCAGAGCGTGATCTCCACCAGAGGAAGTGTTGTAGTGCAATGAAAAGAAGAATCTAACCCCTTAAATACCCCTGAGCAGAAAGTGAAATGCAGGTAAAAGCAAGAACGCCATTTTAGATAGGGAAAAGACTATAGAACAAGGTAGAAGAAGACACCATATTAGAAAGGGAACCAGATGCCTGCAGGGAAAAGACAAGAAGAAAGGCATGCTGGGAGAAAGAGAATATGGCCCTACTAGGAAAAAAGAAGAAAAGAAAAAGAAAGAAAAAGGAAGAAAAAGGAAGAAGAAGGAATAAGAAAAGAGACGTAGAATGGGACACCAGGTAAGTGAGAGGTCGAGAGGGGCGCAGATACCTTGTGCCAAGACCCCACACCATGCTCCAAACGCCAGCGAGGCCCAACGCCCAGCCCTGGTTCTCGGACCTCTCCACTGGCAATAATGTGAACTGCAGCCGAAAAAAGGGGCCGGGGCGAGCCCTGTGGCTGAAAAAATGGACCGTGGCTCCAACCACGGTCTGAAGCAAGTCCTCTGCCCAGGACACGGGAGCCCTCAGCATGACACAAACAAGGAGTGTTTTCAAAAGCTTTATGTTTCACTCTCACCTCCCTTTACCTCTAACCATCCCTAAACCCTAAAATCACCTTTATCTCCAATTACTTCTAATCATCCCTGAACCCTAAAATCACCCTACCTTCCTTTACCTCTATGCACCCCTGAGTCTAAAATTCACCCTAACCTCCCTCTACCTCTACCCTCCCAAACCCTTATTCACATGTGCCTCCTTTTCCCTCTACCCACCCTTGAACCCTAAATTCACCCTTACCTACTTTTACCTCTACCCACCGCAAATCCTAAAATCATAATGACCTCCCTTTACCTTTACCCACCTTCAAAACCCTAATATCACTGTTACTTCCACTTACTTCTACCCATTCCAGAAACCTTTCATCACTCTTGCTTACCATTACCTCTAACACACCAACCCCTTAAATCACCCTTTCCCCCTGTTATGTCTACCCACCCTGAACTCTAAATCACCTAAACATCCATTTACCTCTACCTTCCCCAAACCTCTAACACTACCCCTATTTCCCTTAACCTCAACCCACCCTAGAACTATAAAATCACTGTTACCTCCCTTCATCTCTACCTACACGAACCCTAAAATCACCCTTGTCTCTCTTTACCCGGACCCATCCCCGAACTCTAAAATCACATTTATTTCCTTTACCTCTACCCACCACTGAACCCTAAAATCACTTTTACCACCTTTTACTCAACCCGCCTGATTAGAAAATCACCTTTACCTTCCTTTACCTCTACCCACTTCTCAACCCCTAAAATCACCCTATTTTGCCTTTACTTCTACCCACCTGAATGCTAAAATTACCCATACCTCCTTCTAACTGTACCCATCTCGGACCCTAAAATCACCACTACCTCCCTTTACCTCTATTCACCCCTAAATGCAAAAAAAAACTCCCTTTATATCTACCCATCCATAAACCCTAAAATTATTATTTGCTTAAATAATCTAAAAAGATTGTTATTTTTAAAAATGCTTATCTGCGTGATAAAGTACTATGTTGTAAAAGTACAAATACTTACCTGTGTTGTACTTACCTGGGCGGGAAAGCCTGCACGGAAAAGGTCCTGTGTGGCAAAGGCTGCTTGGTAACAGTTGTTTCCCCTCAGACAGCGTTAGTGCTGAAAACATTTTGAGGGCACTGTTGGTTGTTTTATGCCCTTTTGAATGTTTGGTGGCACCTTCACCTCTTTGACAGTTAACCCTTTCCTGTTGACCCCCACACTCTATACTTCCAGTCTTTCCTTAAACAGGGCAAAACATTTGCTTATTTGGAGGGGGCTTAGAGACCATTCATTGCTTATCAGTGATTGGCTTTACTGTCACTTTCATTTCTTTGCTTCTCCTTCATCAGTGAGTGCTGGCATCACTGTGTGTTTGTTTCCTACACTAGAGCATGGCAGACTTACTGCTTTCCTTTCCTAGTGCCTTCCACTGCTCGCCACTTTAGGATGTACTTTATTTCCTTTTACCTGCATCCCTTTCTCCCTCCACCTCCTGTACTGCTGATAGCCCTGCTCCCCACCTCTCTCCTGCATTGTTGCTTGTCCAGTCCACCCCGCCCCTCCCCAATGTTGTTTCCCTGTTTACCATCTATTACTACTTCTCTTTCTGTTGGTTGCCCCCTCCCATCCAGCCAGAAAACAAAGACTAAAAAGTCACAACGACGGGTTTCAAGATGACAAAAATGCAGGCGGTGCTGCAATCCTGGTCTGCATGGGCTTTTTGGTGCTGTCTTTAAGAAAGGCAAACACAGCGGACTTCAGCTTGGAGGTAAAAAAATATATATATGTGAGTTTTTTTGTCCCTTGAATGTGTTTTATGTATTTGTGAGTTTCAGACATCACAGCCGTGCCTATGATCTTTCTCACGTTTGACAACTTCAGACCACTTTAAGTAGAGTGGTCCCTCACACCCGTTTATGGATGGCTGTTATTTATTTTTGTTCTTATTGATTAACCTTTACATTGCCCAGCACCCTCAGCCTGTACGTATACTGGGGTAGAGGATGGTGTTGTTGGTCTAACCTGGAGCTTTGTTGGCACGGTTATATACTGTATAGTGCTGTCACTGATTAAATACCACATTACTGAATTGTCTGTCTTTTTTAACAATTCTACAGGAAACGCTAAGCAAACATGGGTGGCTCTCACGGAACTGTATGTGGATTGAACATGGGTGCTCCATTCAGGTACTGCAGTTTATGCGGTTTGCTGTTATATGCAGAAAATCATACTGAGCTTACAGGTAGCACTTCCTGTGTGGCCAGGGGCTGCCTCGGAAGTAGCTCCAAGCAGTTGTCTTAGTTTGCCTGCCAATCTTGACCTTGCAGCAGCGCGGATCCGGTGGGTTAAGCGAAACCAGAGACAACTAGCACCCAACCCCTCTCCGGGGCTCTGCCAGCCGCAGCCATGTCTTGGAGCTCCATCGAGACCCCCCTGTAGGATACTGATGAGGTAAAATGGGGGAGTGGGTGGATTGAGGGCAAAGGGAATAGGGGGAGGAGGGGTGAAAGGTTTGTGGACAGGCTCTGCCCTCACTGCCATATTCTGCAGACACACACACATCTTCAGAGGTGGTGCTGCTCGGAACAGCTTGCCTATAGGCCCGATAAGGCGTCCGCCTCATGACATCACACACTTAAATTGGAGCTCTGAATAATAACCCTTGTTGTCATGAATGTATGTCATCAGGGCTGCTCGCGGCTCCGCATGCTTTCTTGGCTGCACACTTCACTGTAAACGGAAATATCTGGAGTACAGCTGGTTTGCAGATTTCCGTCAGTATTGCCATAGAGACTGCTTGAGTCATGCCAGTGTTTCGTTGTTAAGAAAACCTCTGTGAGTTTCCAGTTGTTAAGTATCTATGCAGTAATCGTGATGACAATCTAGAGGTGGGAAGAACTCCGTGGAATCTCACAACGTTTTTATGTAACTCTGCAGTATTCAGTGAACTCCGCCCAATCCTACTTTGAAGTGGACCAGGGAGCTAGGTACAGCCTCCAGGCCATCCTGTAAAAGGACAACAATACCTCTTTACTTCCAAGGAAACAACAAAAGCACTTTACCACTGGGTAGCGGATGTAAAGTGCACAGAGTTCTATGGCCAACAGATAGGGTTTATTAAAAAGGCAAACAGAATCCAGGGTGACCCTGAAAAAGGGAACATTTACAATACATTTACAATAGATCTAAATTGGATAGAGGTACAAAAATCCTCATGGCAAAGGTCTTATGGGTGGCAGCAGTTTCCGTAAAGGTTTCCTTGATGAAGAGATTCTTAGTGATGATGGTCTCTATGCTGACGATTATCTGTGTCATGGTGAAAACCCCTTCAACATCAAGAGTGCTATTAAAAACATTATCGACATAGAAGGTGTTCTCAGCATCGAAAGGAAGTTAAAGGCATCAGAAACCTTGACTGCCTGGAGGCCTCATCCTTCAAACAGGAGACGTGTGATGCTCAAGGAGGCCTCACGGTGCTTTCCTCTTGGGAGATCCTGCTTAGTATAAGAGGGAGTTGTATCAAAAGCTGAGGTAGAGATAAGTCATCCATCTTATTCTTGGCTGAAATCTAAGCTTTTCTCTTTACTTCGTTCTCCATCAACAGCAAAGAGTAGAGCTGAGTGCTTACCTGACACAGATGTAGGTCAAGAAAACAAGATACCTATTCTTGTTTGGCACAACCTACATCCCTCTTTCTAAGTTTTACGTCTCATTCCCTTCAGTGTCTAGAGCTGATCGTCATGGGTTTCAGACAGCTGGAAGTACATGAGCAGAGTGTCCCCCTTATCTCATTGACAATAGACGTGATACAGAGTTCCATTTCCAAAGGGAAAAGGCACTTGTTATCTCTCACCCTCTCACTCTCTCTCTCTCTCTAGTTTCATTTTAAAGAATTTTGGGACACCAGGCATGACATATTTTAGATGTTTGCTTGTGACTACAATTCTGAAACTTTAAGTATAATTCAGTATTATTTGGAATCAGGCAAGCTTGAATAAGCAGAAAATATGTAATAAACCGCAACTCTGTCCAAATAGAGGTCATCAAAATATGTCTTACCGGGGAGCCAAAAATGCCCTTTAAATGAAACTGAATTGAGATGGAACAACTTCCAGTAACGGACAAGCTGACTTTGAGGAAGATCAGCCAAAAATAGCAGATCCTTGAGCTCTGACTTCAAATGACGTTCTGAAAAAATTGGTATAGATTTCGGAAAGGTTGAGTCTAATATCTGGTATCAAGAAAGCTACAGAAGAAGACTTATAGACTTATTTAGACCCTGACTGTGGGTCTGCTGGTCCAACAAAACCGACTTGGCCGAGGGCTATTGTTCTATTCAGAAATCAATCCCTACCTACTTAATTGATTAAGCTATCACGGTGGTAAGCACTCCCAAATGGCCACTGTTAAAGCGTCAGATCTTTTTTTTGTTAATTGACATTCATTTATAAGGGGACGCGTTTGTAGGTCGATGAATCTTTTGACTGCGCTTAAAGTAGTTCCCACCATAAGACTCAATACAAATCAATAGTAATAACAATCAATAGCATCAACAATCGTAAGAGTCAGTAATTTCCACACACTGTGAATAACCACACCTTTATGTAAAAGTTAGAATGTTTATTTCCCTATATTAACAATGCTAATATCATGTAACTCAGTCTGAAAATCAAATGATAAGCATACAGAAACACTATTGGCTGCCCAATTTGCCTTAAGAATCGCAATTTAATAAAAGCTTGGACCACCACACAGTCTAAGGTTACAGTACAAAACAATAGCAAGAATAACTGTGCAAATGAAATGATGTACATTTAGATACAGGAAAGAAAAGACTTCAAATGTTATTACATGTAGCGAGCATCATCAGTGAGTACCCTAACCTTCAGATCAGAATAGCATGTTTGGACTTCATGCAAAACAATTTAGTCAACACAAATTTGGAAAAGCATCTCACTATGGCTCTATCATAATTGGCGGTTGGTACCTAAGGACAAAAGCAAATAGTCATAACAATCATTAACATCGTCCTATGCCTTTTCTTAATATGGTTCAGCAAGTTGTGACAGTCTTCGTCAATAGGACATCAGTTCGGTCAGCAAGGCATCGGAATTCAGCATCAAAGTTCAGAAAAGAAATGTCTCAAGAATAGATGTACAGAATATCGCTTCTAGGCAACAAAGTTAAGGAAAATTAAGCATGTCTCCTCTCGGGACAGTCAAGAAAATAATAGCAAAGTGATATCTCCTCTCGGTGCAGTCTGGCTAAGTTAGATTTCCTAAACTACTCCCCACGTTGCCGTTGATCAAAGAATCATACTTTTATGTTTAGTCAAATGAAAGTAGAACCCCAAATCTAAGAACTTATTAGTACACGGTTCACATACTTATTATTGGCTCCTCTTCTGTGTTGAGAAAAATATATATTCACATGTATGTACCTATAGATATGATACTTTAGTTCTAATTCTCTCCTCCATTATCTGAATCCCAGTAAGACTTCCCTGCTGACATCTCTGACACCTATGCCAGCTGTGCAAACAAGCCTCTCCAAGGCACGTTGTTAAGTTTAGCTTGGTCTCACACTTTAAGTTCAGCCAGTCAGCATCCCAGTCCCCTTTTTCTTACAGTCCACCTGTTGTCTGTTCACTTGTCTCTGCTCGCACTGTGATATGTATAATGTTACTCTGTGGTCTTGAAGTTCTGTATATGCAGCATTACTTTTTTGTATATGCTTGCCCATGTTTGGACTGTGTCCCCTTCGGGGGTTTTGCTGTGACAGTACTTATTAACATATATAACTGCCTGACTTATATGCTTCAGGGCAGAAGATACCAGCTTGTAAGACGTAACACTGGGGTGTGCGTCTGCCTTCTGCCTTGGCATGCCAATAAACCTTGGTACCTCAAGAAACATTTCATCTGTTCCGGAGCCTTGCCTGGTGTTTGTGTTTTCTTTGCGTCACTTTGAGGAGGGTTGAAAAGTAGTTTCCCTAACCTTCTGTTTCCGTTGTTGGGCTTGTCAAGTAACAAAATTGTATCAGCATATACTCCAGTCAGTGCATCCATTGTCTGCTCCTGAGAAGATCATCCTTACACATAGTAAGTTATCCAATGTACCCCTAGCTAGTGCAGCATATTCTAGCAAGCAGTTCTCATGGGAAAGAATTTCAGCTACTAACATTTGGTCAGTAGGGTGGAAAAACACAATTTAATTCTCTAAGCAGCCATTTTATAGTTTGCCTAAGGAATGCAGCTTGACATGAGGCCGTGCAACTAGGCCCAAAACCTAGCTAAATTACGGCCTACAATTATTAAAGCAAATACATAATACATGACCATTATTATGACATATTACTACATTAATCCAAACATGAGCTAAACATTTTACATTTATAAGCTGGTAATAAGTACACTTCGTGAATTTTGGTGTCCAATCAAGTAGGCGCAATTTCAAATGAGTGTATTATTTCTCTACGTTAACTAATTGTCTATGCAAATTCAACACTCAGAATACATGAATATTCATTAGTAAAAATTCAGCGTTAACACCACCCGATAGTCAAAACTCCGTATGATCTCATTTTGCTTTGTTTAAGACCTCAGAAACTCTCCTTGCATAATATGCTTTATTGGTTTTCATTATCAGGTGTTTAAAAACAGTTCCATGGACTCTTTCCCAACATGTGTTTGTGAAAGGCCAACCCCATTGGTGTACTAAACCTTTTCGCCTACATAAGTTCCTGGGAATAACATTTCTGAGATGGTCATCAGAACTCTTTTTCTGTCTTTCTGCGAGCTGATGAACACAGTGCTGAAGGTAGCATGCTTTTATAAATCCTAGATCAAACCAAATTAAATCAGAGGCATTCAGTGCCTAGAAGTTCTCAAGGGATGCAAGGTTATCATATTTGCCTTCATAACATAGTAAGCCCAAGTGATGGGTTGTGTTTGGAAAACATTGTGTATTGGCTGTTTTTCCTCTAGATGATTTAAAAATCATATCCAATGCATGGCTACTTGGGTCACTGGGCTCTGTGACTACTGTGATAGACCATAAGCTAGAACTTTAGCAGACTGTTTCCAAAAAGATGTTTAGAAAGGGATATTTGTTTCTTTTAGATAGTACTTGAAGCTGCCCTGAACAAGTAGATCAGACAAGCTGCCTATGGGGCACATCGAACCAAAACCTTTCAGTTTGAGGGTCAATGCACCTTTGGTGGGATCATTAGCAACATATTAGAGGGCAAATGCACTTAATGTAACATATAAGGCAAAACTGTCCAGAATTGAATTTGTGGTCAACAAATGCAGGCACAATTTTTCACTGTAGGCCCGTTAACCTATAAAGCTATCTTGTTAGTGATTCTATCAAACTGATAATTGATCCATTCAGCGACCTCTCCACTCGATCACCTGTATGTGTGCCACTGGTATGTCACCCTAGTTGCCTAGGTTTCTCTGTGAGTCTGTTTGCCAGTCATTACATGTATTTGATAATGCACCTGTTCCTAACTACTATGAAACCTGAGTCAGACATATTATCTATCACAACTCATTACTAAGCTGAAAAAAATGAATTTTGCTTCCTGGCATACCGTTGGTAGGATTAATCTGATTGTGACTGGATCAGAGCGAATTGGAAATGAGAAGCGTGCACTAAGCATGTCAACATGAACAAACCAAACCAATTCTCAACGTATTCGCGATGCGGCTCAGCGGTTGCAGATATGATTTGCAGAGACCTAAACGCTGCTACCTAACATTTAAAGAGCCAAAATCAATTTGATTTTAAATGATTTTCCGCTGATTTTCAAAAGCAATGCTATGTAAAAGGTTAGAGAGCTTCAATTGCTTTTCTCCAGGGAGGGCGGCAAGCTTATCCACTTTATTCAATTTGCTGTTTCATCAGTCGATTGTTTCCGGAACTCCCTGTCATGGCGTCCACACTCATCTGGGCTGATTGCCTGAAGCGGGGGCTGCTTCACTCCAGACTGGGCCAACCTGACGTCTCTTCTGAAACACCCACATTTTCTAAACTGCAAAGAATCATTTCTTCACGGATTCAGGCAGAATGCGAAATGTCTGCTCACGTGTAATGAGTTAGACACTTAACCTTTTGATGACTCCCCAAGCTGCGAGCATGCATGATAGACCAGCCAAACGGAAAAAGTGAAGATTACGAGCAAAGGGCCGCCAAAATCGAAAATAAGATTTACCTGCCATGCCCTGCTTTTGTAGGTCATGTTGCAGAGAGTACTATACACCTGGCTTCTGCTGAAGAAAGACAGAGTGGTGAAAATGAGCAGATAACTGATTTTTAGGGAACATGCTATGGCTGCAAAGGTTTTTGTCTTTTATATGGATTAGATAACTTTTATAAGGATGCAGATGCTTTCTTCACCAAGACGTGAGGCTCAAGCAATTGGCACTTGAAAACACTCCTAACTATCTAGACTTGGATGGCCCAGTGGATACGAACTGGAATGGAGAGCCTTCCTCTCTAGCACTGAATGGGCCCCATGAAGTCATAGAGTTACACTGCCTGTAGCCTCTAGAGCAAGATAGGTTGGAACAGGAATTCGCAGCCTTTCGCTTCTAGGGCTGAAGTGACTATGTGAAATGAAACTTAATTTTGGATTGATTCAAAGGAAGACAGATCCTTCGCCCTAGGACTGACGGGACCTGTGGATTGGCACAAAGTTATACAAATCCTACCCTATTCAATAGTTTGGACTTAGGAGTTCGGAACAGAGATAAAGAGCCTGGAACCTCTAGAACTGTATGGCCTCAGGAGATTGATACGTGGAAACCGATCCTGAACCTCTAGGACCGGAGGTCCAGAGGATTGATACATGGATACCAACGCATTGACACAAAGCTATAGAATCCATGGAAACTTGTACCAATATAGGAGTAGATGGCCTATGCAATTAGCTGCAAAATATAGATTCTGTCACCTCTAGTGCTAGATGACTGAAGAGATTGGCACTGTAATGATATGGTGCTGCATGGGTAAATCAAGACATCAGTCAGTCTGGGTCAGAAAACATTTTTCTGCATGCAATTTACACGCTACTTCAGCCTCTTTGCTGCTGTGGAAATAAACTGCTCCTTTTATGAGTGCAAAACTGTGATTTTCTTTCCTTCAGTTTCTTGAAAGTCAGCTTAAGTAGGTAGATCTGCACGATTCTTCATTAATTCTTGTTTTCCGATCCAGGAAGTTTAGTGCATACTTTAGTATTTACTGTTATTGACCGTGAATAGCTCGTTGGCATATTGCTTTTTGCCTTTCTACAGTGTTGGGTATGGGGGCCATCCTGTAAACCAAGGCTTACATTAAGATCTGAAGGAGCTTTTAAACTCAATATCCTGTTTTAATTGCACAACTACATAGGGTTGTCTGTAGTGTAGCTGGTGTGTTATTGGCCTAGTGCAAGGAAGGAAATTTCCCCCTAACCGCTGTATGGATTGTAATATGCAGCAGAAATTAGGGTTGAATGGGCCCCTCAGAGCGCCAGGCCCCAGTGCACTGCTCCTTCTGCACGATCGGAACCTGTGCTGCTGAGAGTTGTGCTCTTTCTGTTGTAGGTTCCTGATTGTAGAATACCCTTCCTTTTTGTTTTAGAAGCAAACCAGTATTGTTGAAATCTAGAAAATTCTTCACGGTCTGGTTCTTTTCTGTAACTTGATATTTCTGGTTACCATTCAAGTGGTCTTTGCCTGCTTCAACGCCATGATACCCATTGGTGTATGTGCACTAAATAAAAATGCCTAAATAAATAAATACTTATTCGACCAGTTATTACTTGATTTGTGTGAGTTCATTCTGTTAGAGTTATAAACATCTTATATTGTGAGTGTTAAATACCAACCGGTCTTGTCCTGGAAGGTCAGGCCCTGGGTAGAGCAGACCCACCTACCATTCTTCCCTATTTCAGGATGGAAGCCCAGAAACCCCAACAGAGGAGCACCGTTTCATGCCTAAGAGGTTGAAGTTCAGATCCCCCAATCTATGGTAGTATTACATTTTCTGCAAAGGCAGTAGAAAAGGTTTTCACGTTAAGGTTACACCCTAAAGAAAAATAAGCCTTGGCAAATCTTTTAGGTCTAGCTTGCATTTTGAGTCATTACTAATACATAAAAAGATACTTGATGCTGTAAAAAAAACAAACACAAAAATGTTATTTTCTGTATACCATGCATCTTAATGAATTTAATGTTTGGTCATTCAGTATAATTTTGAGATGTAAAATAGTACTTCATGCAGAGCCAGCCTATGCTCTGAGGTCACCGTCGGAAGAAAGAAATGTGGCACTGTTGCTGCTGCTGGTGAATAAAATGAGGCTCCAGGGATCCACTTTTGTGTTTACAGGTCAGTCACTTGCTGATTACGTCAGACCAATGACTGACCTATTCAGTCTCCCTTCCTCATTTGAATCACCCACAGCTAAGCTCTGTCGTCTTAGCTGGTGCTATTGTTTTATTTTTTTATTTGTTTTTACCCCCAACCTCTTGCGTGCACTGCCCCACAAAGTGTTATTGGCAGCAGCTGCCAGTAGGTGCTAAGTTGTTGGTGGTAGGACAATGTTTGTGCATGGTGGGAGAAAAGGGTAGATGAGGTGTCAAAAACGGCTCACGATAAAATTTGTGGAAAAGAGGTTGGTTGATCCATCATATGTCCTCTCCTTAGAAGCAGCAACCACTTCCAGTATGACATTCTGAATAGACTGGATTTGTCTGGAGAGCCGCAGTAGGAAGCTTGTTCTTAAGCCATCCAATGGGATGGTGCTTTTTTGGGAAATACTTTTTCAGGATAGAGAGACTCTGTCAGGAGCCTATTGTGTATTCACCCTTTCCCAATTAAGGGTAGGGCACAATGACGGAGCATGTCACTTATGTGAGTTAGAGTCCCTGTATCCTGAAAGGGGATTTTCCTACACAAGGATCATCCTGTTGCCTAGCTTAAGAACGAGCTTATTAATGCAGCTCTCCATAACAATTCTGGTAGTTTGGGAACTTCACACTTAAAGTGGTTACTGTGTTAAAAACTAAAGCATGTAAAAAAAAAATCAGCATTTTAAACTTAAGCACTCAATCCAAGTGAGTATGACACTCCTATTTGCATGGCTTTAATACATACTTTCCCAAGCACCTTGGGTGTGGCCCTTCTTGCCCCTGCCAAAGATCAGCACTCTCCTCATGCCATTGCAAAAAGAAGCACTCCATAACAGGTGTCATGAAATCCCAAAAAGCCGATAACATGAAGTGAGAGAGAAATGTCCTATGAAGAAGCCAAAACCCACCCTACATATATTTGAAAGAATTGATAACAATGGCTATCGCAGACTGCTGCAATGACAAGCAGGGCCTAATAGCACTGCTACTGAGAAATTGCCTATATATGTTTTGTACTCTTGCACCGTGATGGGATGGCCACACAGTGCTTCATGTCAGCCAATCAGAGTGGTTAAGGGATGAAAGAGAGAAACCAACCAGGGAACACATCTTTTGCTGATTAGCTGCGGTTCCATAGGTCGAAGGGAGTGAGAAGAAGAAAAGAAATGCGTAGTACTTGCAGATGTCCCTTGCTGCTATATTCATTGAAAAAAAAAGCTACAAGCCATAATATAATTGTCTGGAAATGCTGCGTGTCTGTCAAGCATCACTCAATGCTCCCCCTCTCTTCCTCATAGAAGTTGGTGAGATTTTGTGGCACATGACATCCAGTGGCGGGGGGTGAGTGGGGGGGGGGGGGTAGAAAACAGTGAGTGATTGACTCACTTAGAGCCGGCGGCATGCCACAACAGAGCTTCAAGACGTTCATCTTGCAAGATGGTGGGAGATGCCAAGCAGCCGGGCTGGAAACTGTCAGCCGCACTCTCGCTGGCCCACCGGTGGCTCAGGGCCTGTTTTCAGCCATGTGCCAGCCTATGATTTATGGACCCGTGGTGAACTCCTGCGGCAGGAGAAAGGGCGCCAGCCATGAGATCACAGGAGCGATGGGGGCCTTCTCTTTTCCCCCTCTTTTTGGCAGGAGACAGCGCCTGCATTTTTCCCATTCATGCCAAACTGCTTTGCACGGCAATTAGCTCTGTCCTCATTTAGTCTCCAGTCCCAAAGGGTAATGAAAGTCATACATCATCTTCAAGGATGCTAATTATGGTGCTCTGCCACAGGTAGGCGCGGGAGCTGTGTGAAGGGCCCGTCGCCTGGAAATTTATTGCTCGTCCAATAAGCAGAAAAATGGGGAGACGTAGAAACGAGAAAAAACTTTCCTCAAAGTCTGGCCGTGGTCCCCTGGCCCGCCAACATCCCTGACATGAATTCTGAGAAGGCATGAGTCGGGGGGAGATATCTTTATTGGACAGAAATGCTTTTTCACGCTGTAAAGTAACCTTCTGCGGGATATGGGGGAGAAGTTCAGGACAGAGGAGGGAGAGGAGGCGAGAGGGTCGATGGCAGTAGAGGATGCACTGTGGCCGGCAGAGGAAACAGACAGAGGTGGAGGTTGTGGAATTCCCCGCCCCGTTCCTATTTATACTCGCTTTTTTAGGGCAAGTTTTTTTTTATTGAATAACATATAGCAGAACAAGACAACACTTACACATCATACATACATATCAAATTAAACTAGTACACAGACATTGCTTTTTCAATAACCCTCTGGAACACGTAGCGACTCAAAACCATCTGGTCTGATCAGACGCTTTCCCCTATCAACGCTTGTTCTTCAGATTGGACGTTGCACCTAATCACTTTGTGATCAAAGGTAGGACTCAGAGCGCATTTAAAAACAACTAAATATTTAAAAAAAGAATATGCGGAGACCCGCGCAAGCACCGAAGGAAGAAATATGGAGGGTGAGGGAAGGCGGGATAAGGAGTGCAGGGACACATTCTTTAGAGGTAGTTGTGAGCCTGCTCGCCAGGAGCTGTGAGGTTGCAGCTGGTGCAGTGAACGGTAGAAACTTTTAAGTGTTTGGGGGACACTGTGTTTGTTTCAAGAAGAAAAGAGGATGCAAGACATGGGAATGTAACTGATTCCAGGAAGATTAATGTGGTCTGCTGCTGTCTGATTGGTGGCTTGCGTGGGTATGCGTGGAATTTTTTTTAACACACATTTTGCGTCACAAAAGTGACGCAATCATGAGCAAAAGTTTTTAAAAAAAAATTGTTTTTAAAGTTTTGCTACGGAAAGTTGCCTGAACGTAATGGAAAGCAGCACAATGAACTGTTTTGTGTTACTCTGCGTTAAGAGGCATTCCACGGGTGGCACATGGGAGTTCCCAAGCAACCACTCATTGTTTTATATGCAAATCCGTATCTACTAACAATATTAGACAATAACTTTCTTTGAAAGTAGGTATCAAAAAGGAGAAATGCTTTATCTTCTCCTATCTTTTCCAACTTCGCATGTCTACTGCACTTTACAGCACACATTCAAAGTAATGAAATGTTTAAAGTTTGTCTCTGCATAGTATTTTGTACTGAAAGGATACCCTTCCAGTAGAAAACCTATGCTACACTCACACAGACACCTTTGCACTATGGCACAAAGGTGTGAGCTTGCCGCTCGGCAGCCTAATTGTGCGTCTGAACTCGGAAGAAAGCTAGATACACCATATCATTGTGATATTGCACTTTCCTGCCCTCTCCCTCTCACGCACACCAGTGTAGCAACTTTGGCTGCTGCGTAGTGTGAAAGTTTTGTTAATCTTGACGTTAGTCTCTGAAGAGAGGCGCAATGCCCTTGGGTGTGTTGCTGACAAGTGAGCCTGCGAGGCCGTTGGTCTGTCGAGTCCTACAGAGCTGGTGGTGGAGAGTCATCACCTCATGAGAGATGATTCTGACTGCCCTAGGCTGCCCATTCAACAAGGGATGCATGGCCAGGCACTAAGCCTCATTGAGCCTCCAGAGGGCAGGTTACTCTGCTTGTCAGACAGCTGGCTCTTGAGTTTGCAGCTGCTCCCTGAGGTACAGAGGATGGAGAGGAATTGGCAGACTACACCAGTTCCTTGAGTTAGCAGTAAGTGGGAGGTGCTCAGCAACTCAAGTCTAAGGGTAGCCAACCTCATGAGTGAGAGTGAGGAACACTATGCATGTTAATGTATTCCTCATATGAAAGTATTTATACCTAGCTTTTTGGAGACCTGTGGTTGTTTATATTAATATATGCTTTGTTCAGTGACTTGTAAATGAACTTCTTGAGTAGGGCATCGAGCCAGCATTGAATCACTATAATGCATGTTAGATACATTGACTAGGGCATGGGCCATCTGCGCTTTCATTCCATTGAACCAGTGGTGAAATCAGGGCTAGGGTAGCATGGTGAGAGGTAGAAAGGCGGAGGATGGATAGATGGAGCACAAAGGAGAAAGCACACAGAAGAGATATTAGCTGAGGAGAAAATTGTGCAATATTTTGTTCTGTGACTCAAAAAAGATACAGACACGTTATCCTTGTCACACTTTAATCCTCACTACAGCCTGGCCATGTTTATGAAGCCCTACACCTGACCTCTCACCTCATTATGAGCTGTTAGCACATGCACACTTTCCCATAAAGGTGCTGCGCCCATTGGCTTGCACATGATATCTTGCATGAGCATAACCTTTCCCCATAAAATCGATCACTAATGCATAACCCAAACACTCAACAGGTCAACTGGAGAATGAAGGTTATGTATGTCCTGGATATTCAAGGATACACACTGTTAGAAGCAATAAGACATTTGGGTATGATGTTAGAGATTTTACATGTCCGCCTGTTTCTTTGGAGGAGAGGGTTCTGGGGTTCTTAATAATGGGAGTGTGGGGGAGCATTGCTGAGGTGCTGATGAAGATGGCTGCATGAGCGAAGTGCTCCAGCACTGGCCCTGTGACTCTAGTATGCAGGTATCCCCTGGGTTTCCCTAGGCCTGAGAGGGTGCAGGGGAGCCACAAAGCAAGCTGCGATTTTGGTGAGAGGGGCCTCTGGGGTCCAGCGAAAGAGGAGCAGCAACCGCAGCCCACCAACAAGGCCCAGTAAGATGGTGGCCTGCGGCGGCTGCCTAGTGAGATGAGCCAGGTGGCCTTGTTCCAGACCCTGGTACAGATTGCAGAGTGGGCTGGTAGCCCGAGTGGGTAAGGCCCTTCCCTGAGCACCAGAAGAACAGAGGCAGCAAGAACCAGCCCAACCAGATCCATTAGAGGAGGCGGACGGATCCGGGGCTCAAAGATCGCAACAAGGGGGCCCCTGTCTGGGGGAGAGGAGGATTCCCCCACAGCATTGGAGTCAGAGGGGATCCTCGTGGTCCAGAAGGGCCCGGTAGGCTAGCATGCCACCCAACCCTGAGGGAGGAGAAAGTGGTGGGTGGATCCGCACCATGGAGAGCTGCAGGAGGGGAGGAGCTGCCACCACAGCTGGTGTGCATACCCAGCCCATGGAGGCCAGAAGTAGGTGGAGGGTGCTCGTGCCTGTGGGGCAGTGTGGGCGACTGTCCGGTTGGGCCTGTCCAATGGCCCAGGCTGGCAGGGGAAGGGTAGCTGGCTTTTGAGAGCATGGGTGGTGGTCTCAGCCAGGGCAAGGAGGCCTGTGCACCCCTGCACATGGCAGCCCTGTCGCAGTACTGTCACAATAATTTCTGAATGCCCGTTGGAGTGCTGTTGCTGAAGACAGACATTGGAAGGTCTGGGATGGATGGGGCCCAAGGCTCCAGCAAAGGGATGGTTCTTACAAAGGCGCAGAAGATGGGATGGACTGTGGACCCCCTAGACAAGCGAATGACATCTGCAGACAGGCTTTGTCGGAAAAGGAGCACGGTCTGGAGAGCCACACGGCCACCATATTAGTGGTCATTAGAGACACAAAAACTACCCTATAGAACAAAATCGATGCGGTAGCCCTGGACCTCGGGCTCCTGGGCATAGACCTTAAGAAACACGTAGAGAGGGTGAACGAAACAGTGTGTTGCGACTAGGCTGGAAGTCAGGGTCTCTAAGGGTGATGAGACAATCTATCCATCAAACAAATCCTTACCCACCTTAGGGATAGTGTCCCAGAGGAACAACATCAGGCTGTTGGGGGCCCTGGAGATATCAGGAGGCCCAAGCATGAATTTGTTCTTGGAGGTCTGGCTCATTTCGGATGTTCACGATAGAGAGGGCACCTAGGATGCCTGGTAGGCCGCTGTGCCTAGGGTGCCCCCTATGCCAATTGTGGCAGAGCTGCTTAATTTCCATGACCAAGATCACATCCTAGAAGTGCGCAGACCCACGGTTCCTGGTGGATAGGGGGTGCTACAGAGAACATTTATCTAGACTATACCACTACTGTCCAGAGGCAGCTAGAAACATTTCAGCAAGTGAAGTGTCACCTCCTGTCACTGAACCTAAAACATACCCTGTGTTTTCTGGTGAAGCTGCGTGTCTGCACAGGCAGGAAGACACACCTCTTTCACACAGCAGCATGGGATTGGTTGGAGTTAAGGGGGTACCCTCTTCCTTACGGAGCCTGGTGAGCAGCCTCGAGCTTGAGAGGGGTGGCAACAGAGAATGGGAAGGCACAGGAGTTTGACAGCAACCCCAACAAGATCCCAGGCGGAGACTGAACAGGCAGAAATTGAACAGGCCAAAGTAGTGGCAGACATCCAACATCATCGATCCTGGGGGTCTTATAATAAATGAGAAGCTCTGACAAAAGAATCTGATGAGAATGTCAGTGACTCTACGGGTTCTGGAGAGGGTTCAGAGAGCAACAAGCTGGAGGTCACCTCGATGATGGCTGACACTATATGAGGTCCACTGTTGACTGCAGCGGCAGGTAAGGGAACAATGAGCTGCCAATGTGAAGACATTATACCTTGATGGAAGGACAGACCCCGCAGCGATATGCACAGGGCCAGGCCAGTCCTTCTCACTTTCACCAGAAGAGACAAGCAAAATTAGTGTGTAATGCTGTTGCTAATTGAGTTGGGGTAACAGATACCTCGGGCATTGGGAGGGGGTGAGTCGTTTTAAATCCATAGCACGAGGAGGTTGGAGGGAGGGGAGGAGAGGGCTCAGTGTATAGTTAGAAGCACACTCAAACACCAGTGAGATGGACAGGTACCGGCCAGACACCAAAGACAATGGCTACACAGCACCTGACACCCTCGGGCCACCCCTTAAGTTTTTATCCTGGAATTTTTATAGAATGGATAGAAAGTTGAAGAGGGAGGCAATGTGGAAATATGTTGGGAGAGAACCCAGATATCGTTCTCCTCATGGGGTGTATCTCATGGAGAACTCCTGCAGAGTGCTGAACCGTGGCAGAAATCACCTACTAGTATATGCAGGCTTCTCATCCTGCTCTAGAGATGTAGGAATTATGGCCCACAGGTCGCTACCCTGGCAGGTGACCCAAACATGGGTGGATAGTCTGGGTTGCCAGGCTGTAATGAGTGGTTGGTGGAACGGGGTGAACCTAACACTTGCCACCTGGTACTTGTCCCCCTGGCTTACAGACAGATGGTCTGGACAGAATAGGTCATGCTTAGAGGAGGTGCTTTAGGCCATACTTTTGATAGAGAGAGACCTTGACCTGACTAACCATGGTGACTTGGACAGACTGATGGGGGCCGGGAAGGGATGGGATATGCTTCTTTTCTGGACACTATGGGACTGGTGGACGTGTGCCTGGAGGAACACTTTCCTATGTTCCTTGTCCAGGCTGGACTATCTCCTCACGCCAAGACACCAAATGGGTTGCTTCGGGCAATCCACTATTCTAGCATGGGGAATATCTGACTACTCACCGCTGACAATGCTCTTACAAGCAGACATTCAAGGAACAAGAAGGGAGTAGAAGCTAGACCCCTGGGATCTGATGGCATTGCATACTAGAAAGTTGGTGGCTGAGACCACGACTCAGTACTTTAAAGAACAGATTGGCATGCTGGACTCATAGGTCACTATCTGGGAGGACTATGATGCGGCCCTGCGTGGCCACCTTTTAGCCCATGTCTCAGGTTAACGAAAAGAAAGGAACAAAGAGATTGAGGAGCTTGAAAATCTAATAGATCAGTGGGAGGCTGATTATGTAACCAGCCACATCCCAGGCCTAGTGGGCAGGATAGAGTGGGGGAGAGAGGAGCTGTGTAATCTGTTACTCCAATGTATGGGGCAAAACATAGACTACATGCAGTCAGCAACAAAGCAGGCACACTGCTAGCATGGCTGGTGGCAAAGGAGGAGGGGCAAAGATGGGTCACCGCAGTTTATGGAGAGTTGGAGAGGATGGCAGAAACACCAAGGGCCATAGGTCAAACCTTTACAGCGCACCTAGAAGATCTCTTCTGAGCTGGGCAGGACTCACCTGCACAATATCTGGAAATATTTGTTATGAATTATCAAGACCTGTTCCTGGTAAAAAACCTAAGGAAAATCCTAGATTCATATAAAAAAGAGAAGGAACAGTGATAAAAGCTGCCACTACCCCCATTTGGCAAAGCAGCAATCTATAAGACAATTTACCTCCCAACATTTCTCTACCTCATACAAAACACACCATTCGAGGTCTCCGAAGAGTGTTTTTCCAGGAGGTGGCAGACATAACACAGAGCTTTTGGAGGGGGGTGCTGGCAAGACACCGAGGAGTCCCTCATTACAAAACCCTTGGAAGGTGGCATTGGCCTCACTGACCTACGTTTGTATTATTAGGTGATCCGCCTGCAGATAGTCAATGAATAGGCCTCTTCCTCTCAACAGGGATCCTCTCTGGTGGCCAATAGGTGATCAATGGACCTGGAGGTCTACATCTATCGACTATACAATAGAAAGGGGGTGACTCCGCTGCGGACACCCACAGCAGTGGTGGTCTAGACCTGGCACAAAGCCACCAAAGCCCTGGGATGGAAAGGTAAACTAACTAGAAATCCCGCTTTGGGCCTCCCAAATGTTAAGGCGACTACAGGTTGTGGATGGCCACAGTAAATTAGATCTACTTGGAATATCTGAGGTGAGGGATATCTGGAGGGGTCATGAGATGATACCATTACCTGAATTAGAAGAACAATTCGAACTCTCCTGGGGTTAATGTTTAAGCTATCAACACTAATGATGTGTCCTGCAGAGGCTCTAAGGGAGGCCACGGATAAATAGCCCCTGGAACAGAGAGTGCTCAAGGCACCCATTACAAACCACGCAGTATCCAGCCTGTATTCAACTCTCCTATATAATAGCTTCCCCCCACTGGACAATCATTAATATTGATGGGAGGAAGACCTGTGTAGCCTAGACGACGACGATGACTGGGGGCAGCCTGCAGGTACCCCTGGGCTCTGGCCATATGGGCCGGATTCCATTTAATTTAACTGAAAATCCTCCATAGGGCCTATTTCACAAGAACAAGACTACTCCGTATAGGGAGGGCTGACACCGCATAATGGTTACGTCCTTGGCTGCAGCGCTGAGGCACCAAGGACGTAACCATTACGTCCTGGGACTGGCTCATGGAGGGAGCGCTAGCGCTCCCCCCCCCATGAGCCTAGGGGCAGGGATGGAAGGGGAATCGCTTTCCCTTCCACCCCGACCCCCCCATCTAATGATGTCAGCATGCAATCTCATGCTGACATCATCAGAGGGTGCTGGTCGTGCTGGAAGCCATTTGCTTCCAGCACGTCGAGGAAGAAGGAGGTAAGTTTCTCCTCCGGCCTGGTGGGGATTGCAATGAAAGAGGCATCGGGGAAAGGAAATGGTTTTCCTTTCCCTCAACGTCTCTTTCAGCATTCCTGCTGCCTGAAAGTGATGCGACCAGGCAGCAGGAATGCCCACTAGACAGCAGGGATTTATTTTTTGGTTGTTTTCATGGTGCAGGGAGCAGCCCCCATAAGCAAGGGTCGCTCCCCTTGGGGCAGAAACCACAATGACACCAGGGATTGTTTATTTTTGTTTTTTTGTGGCGGGCGGCCCCCTAAACGGGGCACAGCACTGAAGGCCATTTCTACCCCCTTGGGGGCAAAACGGCCTATTTTTTTTAGGCCCATCTGCAGAGGCCACTAAGGCACCAGGGGAAATTTATAAATGTTTGGTGGCTTGTGTTTGTCAATCAGGCAATCAAGCAATCAGGAATTTGTAAAGCGCACTACTCACCTTTGAGGGTCTCAAGGTGCTGAGGAGGGGAGGGTGAAGGGGAGGAGTGATGCTACTGCTCGAACAGCCTGGTCTTGAGAAGTTTCCTGAAGGTAAGGAGTTCTTTGGTCTGGCGCAGGTAGGTGGGAAGAGTGTTCCACGTTTTGGCGGCGAGGTACGAGAATGATCTACCACCGGTTGTAGTTCTGTGGACTCGTGGGACGGTTGCGAGATTGGCGGAGATGTTGGGTCGGGGTGTAGAAGGAGAGCCGTCTGTTGAGGTATTCTGGTCTGGTGTTCTGCAGTGCTTTGTGAGCATGGGTGAGGAGTTTGAATGTGATTCTCTTGTTGACTGGGAGCCAGTGCAGGTTTCTCAGGTGGTCTGTGATGTGGCAGTGGCGGGGTGTTCTGAATGCGTTGCAGCCTTTTCTGGAGTTTGGCCGTGGTTCCTGCTTAGAGGGCATTGCCGTAGTCTAGTTTGCTGCTTACGAGGGCTTGGGTGACTGTTCTTCTGGTTTCAGTGGGTATCTATTTGTAGATCTTTCGGAGCATGCAGAGGGTGTGGAAGCAGGAGGAGGAGATGGCGTTGACTTGCTGGGTCATGTATAATGAGGAGTCCAAGATTAATCCTAGGTTGCGTGCGTGGTCAGTGCGAGTCGGAGCGGCTCTGAGAGTGGCAGGCCATCAGGAGTGATCCCATGCGGAGAGGGTGGAGCCGAAGATCAGGACTTCCGTCTTGTTGGAATTGAGTTTGAGGCAGCTGCTCTTCATCCATTCGGCGATGGCCTTCATTCCTTTGTGGAGGTAGGTCTTTGCGGAGTCCTTGGTGAGGGAGAGGATCAGCGAGGTGTCGTCAGCGTATGAGATAATGTTGAGGTTGTGGGATCGGGCGATGTGAGCAAGCGGGACCATGTAGACGTTAAAGAGGGTCAGGCTGAGGGACGAACCCTGGGGTACGCCGCAGATGAATTTGGTGGCCTCTGAGCAGAATGGGGGAAGGCGGACTCTCTGGGTTCTGCCGGTGAGATAGGAGGTGACCCTGTCGAGGGCCCTGTCGTGAATTCCTGCATTGCTGAGGCGTGAGCATAGGGTGTGGTGGTAGTCAGTGTTGAACGCGGCCGAAGGTTCCAGGAGGATGAGGGCTGCTGTTTTGCCATTGTCCAGTATGGTTCTGATGTCAGTGGTGGCGATGAGGGCGATTTCGGTACTGTGGTTGCTGCGGAATCCGGATTTAGGAGGGTCCAGGGTGTAGTTCTCCTCAAGGAAGCAGGTTAGTTGTCTGGTGACAGCTTTCTCGATTACGTTTTCCGGGAGGGGGAGCAGGGAGATTGGCCAGAAGTTCTTGAGGTACTTTGGGTCCGCCTTGGGTTTTTTGAGGAGGGCGTTGATCTCAGCGTGTATCCAGCTCTCCAGGAAGGTGGCGGACTCGAAGGAGCTGTTGATAATCTTCCGTAGTTGGGGTGCGATGACGGAGCTTGCTTTGTTTAGGATGTGGTGAGGGCAGGGGTCAGATGGAGAGCCGGAGTGGATGGTGTTCATGTTTTTGATGGTGTCGTTGTCGTTGATGGGGGCCCAGGAGAGCAGGCGGTTGGTCGGAGGTGAATTTGTGTTGTTGGTGGTTGCCGGGGGGGTCTGGGTGCTGAAGCCGTTGTGGATGTCTTCAATCTTGCGGTGGAAGTAGGAGGCTAGGGAGTCGCAGATGTCGACTGGCAAGGTATTTGCATTTGTGGTCATAGGGGGTGATTCTAAGTCTGGCGGGCGGCGGAGGCCGCCCGCCAGACTTCCCCCCTCCAGAATACTGCACCGCGGTCGGAAGACCGCTGCGGCTATTCTGTGTTTTACACTGGGCTGGCGGGCGACCGCCAAAAGGCCGCCCCCCAGCCCAGTGTAAAACTACCTTCCCACGAGGACGCCGGCTCAGAATTTAGCCGGCGGAGTGGGAAGGTGCGACGGGTGCAGTTGCACCCGTCGCGAATTTCAGTGTCTGCAAAGCAGACACTGAAATTCTTTTTGGGGCCCTCTTACGGGCCCCGTGACACCCCATACCGCCATCCTGTTCCTGGCGGTATGGGGTGTCAGAATCCTCGCGCCGCCATGGAGGATTCATTTGGGCAGCGGAAAACCGGCGGTAGACCGCCGGTTTTCCACTTCTGACCGCGGCCGAACCGCCGCGGTCAGAATGACCAGCGGGGCACCGCCAGCCTGTTGGCGGTGCCCCCGTCATTTGCCAGGGTTAGAATGACCCCCTTAATGTTTTATTTTCCATTTTTGTTCTAGTTCTAAGCTTTTGCTTCCTTTGCTGTGACTCCTTGCAGTTTTTGCAGTGGTTGACCAGCAGTTTGTGTGAATGCATGTGTTAGGTAAGAAAAATCAATTTACTCCAAATGACTATGGTTGCCATGCATGAATGACATTTTGTAAGTGGTGTACTAAATGCAGGATTGTGTGTGAAATAGTCCTTAGATTAGTGCACGATGATATTTGTGTTGTCTTACATGTAATTTTCTTTTCTTTTTTCTTTTTAATGGGATATCATTGGTGAAAAGAGTGGTATAGTTTTTGGGTTTATTACTTTTAGTGATAGGGCCACACTTTGTTTATTGCTTATCTTACACAGTGCTGGTTGTTGGTGGTGCATTTGTCCGGTTACTTTTCGTAGGAAGGATCACGGCTAGCCGTAGGATGACTGCTCAGCAGGTTGTTGTTATGCTTTTTGAGTCATCTTCTGACCATGATTATGAGACTGACTCTGCATCTGAGGCAGAGGAGGAAGTGTAAGATTCTGGAAATGAATTTTTAGAGGAGGACACTGATGTGCCAATAGTGCAGCAGCCAGCGTCTGACAGGCTTCCCATTGGAAGACCTGACCTCTGGGCTGCCCCAAGAAAGGAGCACCCAGAGTTGCCTGTCTTTACTGGTCTCCTGGGGTGTAGAGTGTATGCAGAAAATGTTTTGCCTGTAATTTCTTTCAGTTGTTTATGAACGATGTATTTTTGGAAGAGATTGTTGAGCAGACTAATTTGTATGCGGAACAGTATTTGAGGGACAATGCTGCCAGACTTAGGCTACACTCTAGAGCTAGCCAGTGGATTCCCACAAATCTGGAAGAGTTGAAAAAGTTCTTGGGTTTAACTTTTTTGATGGGACTAATAAGGAAGCCACCACTGTCTTCATATTGGTCTACTAGTCCCTTGATGGCAACTGCTATATTTCCTGCAACCATGAGTCGTAACCGGTATGAGCTTATTCTTCGGATGCTGCATTTTGTTGATAATGCTTTAGCCTTGCCACAAGATCACCCTGATTCTGACCATCTTTTTAAGATTAGACCTGTCCCTGATCATTTAGTAGCTCGGTTTTCAGAGGTCTATGTTCCAGGAAAAGAAATAGCTGTGGACGAGTCTTTGGTCCTGTTCAAGGGTTGTTTGGTTTTTAGGCAGTGGATTCCTAGCAAGAGGACACAGTATGGAATTAAATTGTATATGCTGTCTGAAAGTAGTACAGGATATGTTTATAACTTCTGGTTCTACACTGGTATGGATTCCAGTATTGACACCCCCCTGGTTGTTTGCCCAATTTTGGAGTTAGCAAGAAAATTGTGTGGGAACTTGGTAAACGACTGTTTTGACAAGGGTCACCATTTGTTCTACACTGGAGTGCAGTTGTTCAAGGAATTGTTCAGAGTGGACACTGTTGCTTCTGGCACAATCCGTTCTAACCGGAAAGGCTATCCAAAGGAGTTTGTCTGTAAAACACTTGAGAGGGGACAGTGCAGTGCCTTGCAGAATGATGAGCTGCTAGATCTGAAATTTGCAGACAGGAAGGCTGTCTACATACTAACCACCATCTATGATGAGAGTACTTCCCTTGTTTGGGGTCAGGTTCATGAAGTGTGCAAACCTGTGTGCAGTTTGGACTACAATAAGCACATAGGTGGTGTTGATTGAGTAGATCAGAGGTTGCAACCTTACGCTGCTGCTCGTAAGGCTTACGTTTGGTATAAGAAATTACCAGTTCACCTGTCCCATTTGGCAACTTTTAATGCTTTTGTTGTGTGTAAGAATAGTTCTCCAGAGTCAAGGATGAAATTTGTGAAATTTCAGGAGTCTGTCATAGCGAGCCTTGTTGTGCTGGAACAATCAAGAGTTCCTAGAGAAACAGTGGTGGAGGATGTGGCTAGATTGAAAGATCACCACTTTGGTTAGCACATTCCTCCCATGGCCAAAAAAGACTTTCCGGCTAAGAGATGTAGAGTCTGTGCTCGAAGAGGTATCCGTAAGGAGACTCGCATGTACTGCTCCGATTGTCCTTCAAAGCCTGGGCTGTGTGTGGTAGATGTTTCAGAGTTACCACACTCAAAACAATTATTGGGAACTACCGTGAGCATAAACTGCCTGTTTTATATTTTCATATGTTCAGTTTCACGGTTGGCATTACTATCATGTATTTAGTTAGAGCTTTTGTGTTTGTAGTTTTGTACTTATTTCTTATTAGTTTGTGGTTTCTTAGTTGTTTAAGAAAAAAACGCGATGGCCGTGGCCCTTGCCTGGCAGTGTCTGTGGAGTGACACTAGGCTAGTTGTGTGCGTGGAGTGGCAGTTGGCTGGCGGAGTGCATGGAGTGGTGCTTGGCTGGCGGTCTAAATAGTGACTTGCTGTTGTCCACTGCAAGACACTGCTAGCCAAACGTCAGTCCACACTCCCATCAGCTGGTGTGATTGCTGTGTCAAGCATGTGGGCGTATGAATGTGATGGGTCCTTGAATGGCGCTGTCTGTTGATGCGAGTGTTGTAATGTGCTGGACCCGCTGCTAGCGGCGTGAATGGTGTTGTGCATGTCATGTATGAAAGGTGTGTGAATGGACTGTAAAACGGTTGGTTCCTTGTCGCGGCTCTACAGCTGATGAGCTGTGAGTCATTTTTTTTTTTTTTTTTGGTCTTTCAGTTATTAAGTGCATTTCATTTTTGTGAAATCTCTTTTTAATAAAATTGAATCTACTGAACCATCACTCACCCTCATGCCAAATCCTACCAGTATGTGTCGTAAAAATGAAAAAATCTGCTCCGCTGTAATCAGGCATCGTAGCAAACCCCTACATGCTAGGTGTCTCGGGTGGGACCCCGAAGATGAGGCATCACACCAACTTGGTTGGTGGGTGAGGAGTCTTTTTAAC
Source organism: Pleurodeles waltl (assembly GCF_031143425.1). Taxonomy (NCBI): domain Eukaryota; kingdom Metazoa; phylum Chordata; class Amphibia; order Caudata; family Salamandridae; genus Pleurodeles; species Pleurodeles waltl. The sequence goes on from NC_090445.1 coordinate 1,423,370,512, forward strand.
ATTACCTAAGTGCATTTCGTTTCACAATTTTAGTGTTTGGAACATCACAGAAGGACATGGACACATCAGAATGAATTTTTACAAACCTACCTGTTTTTGTAGAGGGGGGCACCTGTGCTTTTGGTCCTGGGTGCGGTGGTCATCTAGGAAAACCTACCAAACCCAGACATTTTTTAAAACTAGACACCCGGTGGAGTCCAGGGAGATGCGGCTTGCGTGGATCCCCCAACATTTTCTTACCCATACTCCCTGCAAATCTCAAAATTTGCTTAAAAAAAGCATATTTTCCTCACTTTTCTTAGTAGGATCACTGCGCCGGCACACATTTCTTACCACCCAGTGTTCCCCTCAGTCTCCCAAGTAAAATGGCACCTCACTTATGTGGGTCCCCAAAGCACAGTCAGCCTAAAAATGTATTTAAATAAAATTGTGTTTAACTACTCGCTGTGCTATCCCCTCAATTTTTACACATATTTGGCGTTTTCCTGTTGCAGGCACCTGGGCAACCCACACAAGCGAGGTTTCATTTTTATCGGCAGGCCGAGGGGAACATTGGGTGGTAGGAAATTTGTACCCGCATGGTGATCCATCAAAGAAAAGTGCGGAAAATGTGATATTTTTATTTAGCTATATTTGAGGTTTGCAGAGGAGTCTGGGTAAGAATATGTTGGGGAATCCATGCAAGCCACATCTCCCTGGACTCCTCCTGGTGTCTAGTTTAAAAAAAAATCTGGGTTTGGTAGGTTTCCCTAGATGACCGCCACACCTGGGACCAAAAGCGCAGGTGTCCACCCCCCCTGCAAAAACATGTAGTTTTGTAATAGATCATTTTGATGTGTCCACATTGTGTTTTAGGGCATTTCCTAACGCGGACACTGGCTCTACCCACACAAGTGAGGTACTATTTTTATCGGGAGACCTAGGGGAACGCTGGGTAGAAGGAAGTTTGTGGCTCCCCTCAGATTCCAGAACTTTTCATCACCGAAATGTGAGAAAAACATGTTTTTTATGTGCCAAATTTTGAGATTTGCAAAGGATTCTGGGTAACAGAACCTGGTGAGAGCCCCACAAGTCACCCCATTCTAAATTCCCGTAGGTGTCTAGTTTTCAGAAATGTACAGGTTTCCTAGGTTTTTCTAGGTGCCAGCTGAGCTAGAAGCTAAAATCCATAGCTAGGCACTTTGATAAACAAAACGGTCAATTTCTTTAGGAAAATGTGATGTGTCCAGGTTGTGTTTTGAGGCATTTCCTGCCGCGGGAACTAGGCCTACCCACAAAAGTGAGGTACCATTTTTATTGCGAGACTTGGGGGAATGCTGGCTGGAAGGAAATTTGTTGCTCCCCTCAGATTCCAGAACTTTCTAACACCGAAATGTGAGGAAAAGTGTTTTTCTTGCCAAATTTGGGGGTTTATATAGGATTCTGGGTAACAGAACCTGGTGAAAGCCCCACAAGTCACCCCATTCTGGATTTCCCTAGGTGTCTAATTTCCACAAGTGTTTCCCTAGGTGCCGTCTGAGCTAGAAGCCAAAATCTACAGCTAGGCACTTTCCAGAAAACACGTCAGATTTCAATGTAAAAATGTGATGTGTCCATGTTGGGTTTCCTGTCACGGGCATTGGACCTACCGATGCAGGTCAGGTACCATTTGTATCGGGAGACTTGGGTGAACACAGAATAGAAGAACAAGTATTATTGCCCCTTGTCTTTCTCTACATTTTTCCTTCTAAACATAAGACAACGTGTAAAAAAGACAACTGTTTGAGAAATGCCCTGTAATTCACATGCTAGTATGGGGACCCCGGAATTCAGAGAAGTGCAAATAACCACTGTCTGTCAATACCTTATCTTGTCCCATTTTGTAAATACAAAGGTTTCCTTGCTACCTATTTTTCACTCTTTATATTTCACCAAATAAATTGCTGTATACCCGGTATACAATGAAAACCCTTTGCACGATGCAGCTCCTTTATTGGCTCTGGGTGCCTAGGGTTCTCAATGAACCTACAAGCCCTATATATCCCCGCAACCAGAAGAGACCAGCAAATGTAACAGCATATTGCTTTTGAAAATATGACATCACAGGACAAAGTTACAGAGTAAAACGTGGAGAGAAATGGCTGTTTTTTTCACCTCAGTTTCAATATGTTTTTAATTTCAGCTGTTATTTTCAATAGGAAAATGTTGTAGGGTCTACAAAAATGACCTCTTGCTGGATTCAGAATTTTGTCTACTTTTCAGAAAAGTTTAGCTGTCTGGGATACAGCATTGGTTTCACAACCATTTCTGTCACTTACTGGAAGGAGGGTAAAAGCACAACAGATAGTAAAAATGGGATATGCCCAAGTAAAATGCCAACATTTTGTTAAAAAATGTGGTTTTCTGGTTCAAGTCTGCCTGTTCCTGAAAGCTGGGAAAGTGGTGATTGTAGCACAGCAAACCCTTTGTTGATACCATTTTCAGGGAAAGAAACACATACTTGCTTCTGCAGCACTTTATTCCCATTTGTTGCAAAAAAAACGAAATTCTCGCTGTATTTTGGCTAATTTCTTGGTCTCCTCCAGGGGAACCCACAAACTCTAGGTACCACTAGAATCCCTAGGATATTTGAAAAAAAGAACGCAAATTTGATGCAGGTAGCTTATATGAACACAAAGGTATGAGAGCCTAAACGTAAACCACCCCAAATAGCCAAAAAAAGCCCTGGCACCTAAGGGGGAAAAAGCCTGGCAGGGAAGGAGAAACATTTTGTTCTTGTCACATGTGTTGTGCAGTCAAAGACAGAGGTCAAATGTCAGGCTATGTCTTAAGAGGGAGCTTGATGATAACTTGCCTTTCCCTGACTTCGAAGTAAGAGGTTTTGTGTGTCAAGCCTACCCAATTGAAACGAAAGGCTGTAGGATAAAAAATTTCCAACACAGAACAAAATTTAAATGTCTGTAAATAAACTGTGCAAACATTTCAGAATGTATCAGAATAAGGAAAACACGAATGAAGCACATTGTTTGTAATTCTGAAGTGTGGAGGAAAGAAATATTTGAATACAATCAAAACAAATCAATTCACCTGGTGATGCCATTTCCACACATTATGGGGGTCATTATGACCCCGGTGGTAGGTGATAATGTGGCGGTAGCGGTACATACCGCCACTTTATGACATTGGCAGGTTGACTGCAGACAACCCGCCAATTTACCATTCCTACCGCCATGGCGGTAGCACCGCCGAGCCGGAGATAACAATCTCTAGCCCGGCGGCCGCTATTGTATAGCCGGCAGCATTTTGAGCCTGCCCACCGCCATGGTTTTTGTGGCGTTACTTCCCTGTCACTGGTAGGAGGCTCACCCACCCCCCAAAAACACTCCACAGACGCCCCCCAACTTCCCTTCATTCACGCCCCCCCTTTCAATCCCCCTAACCCCATTCACACACACTCGCAAACATGAACTATGCAGACAGGCAATGGCATACTCGCATTCATTCACGCATGCATCCATTCATTTTCGCAGTTATCCGAACACACATTCACACTGACATGCAGACACGCAGTCACATTTCCATCAACACTACACACACAGTCACATTCACGCACACACTCACACATTCATGCACACATCCCCACACACTCACAACACCCCACTCCCCTGTCGGAAGCACAATTTACCTTCATCCAGGGGGTCTTCCGGCAGGTAACGGGACGGGGCGCTGATACCACCAGCAGCCCCCGCTAGCAGAACACCGCCAGGCCATATCATGTGTCATGATACGGCTTGCGCGGTCTACTGGCGTGGCGGTGCTGGTGGTAGCAGTGCTACCTTACCACCATCCGCCAGTATGGCCACAGCTGGATTTCCACCCTTCTTGTGGAGGAAGTCCAGCTGTGGTCATAATCTGGTGGATGGATAATAGCAGCGGCGACAGGTTTGTGACGGCCGTCGCTGCGGCAATAGGAAGCTTATACCGCCATTGTCATAATGTGGGCCAATGTTTTGCACGCAATATAGTTTTATCAGTAAAACTGAATGTCTGTGCAAATGTAATGGCCATTTCAATTAAAAATACTTGTCTGCAATGGCAGTGCGCTATCACACTGTGCAAACTCCACTCTACAACACTCTGCTCCACTCTAGGCCATCCCACTCTACAACACTTCACAAAACACTACAGCACTCATCTCTCCTCTACTCTATGCCACTCCACCCCACTCTATGCCATTCTAATCCACTCCACTCTGTGCACCTCTAGGCCAATACACTCTACGTCACTCCACTCAACAACACTCCACTCATCGACAATCCATGCTATGATGCTCACCACCACTTTACTCTACTCTATGCCGTTCCACTATATGACACTTTACTCCATTGTACACTAAACCGCTCCACTCCACCCTATGGTATTCCTCTCTTTACTCCAGTACACAACACTCTACACTCCTCCAATCTATGTCACAACACTCTACTCCACTCTACTCCCCGCCACTCTCCACTCCTCCACTCCATTACCCTCCACGACACTTTGATACTCTACTCCACTTTACAACAGTCTACACTCTAAAACCCTCAGCAACATTCTATAACCCTCCACAACACTCTGCGACCCCCTTACTCTATGACATGCCAGTCTATGCCACACCACTCTATGCCATTCCATGACTGCTCCACTTTATGCCACTCTTCTTCACATTTTTGCACTCCACTCTATTGCACTCTAGTGTACTCTGCAGCACTTTACTCCACTCTACTCCACTTTACCCCATTTCATACTATGCCACTCTATGCCCCTCAACAACACTCTACTCCACTCTACAACACTCTACTCATTCTATGCCACAACACTCTTTGTTCTAATCAAAGCTGAACAAAGCAGTGATGGTAGTGCCAGCAGAGAGAAATCTGAACACCCAGCAAACAGCTGATTCCTGCTAACTTTGTGGTAGCACATTTATCATTTAGAAAATCCAATCATAAACACAGAGAGTTATAAAGTCATTCGACAATTATAACTTAATACAACTACAAGCCCTGAAAATGGATAGTGGGATCCTGGACCGTTTCGTACAAATGTTATAATTCTTCTCTAGGTAATGGGACAGTCATCCAATCAATGTCTATGTCAACAATACCCATTGTCCCAAAGCCAGGGAGAGATGTCACCTTGTACATGCCACTAACACTAATCAATATTCATGCTAAAAAATATCAAACATTTTGATTAATTTCGGAGAGAAATTACAATCCTATAGAATAGAGCCTGACAAGCTAGGTTTATTTTATGAAAGTTGTGCATCTTAGATATCAGGCATGGCGAAAGGGAGATCAATTCTGTGGTTTTCCCTAAAAGCCCAAAAGTCTTTTGACCTGATTGAGCTTGTTTCATTAGAAGGTCCTAATCAAGGCAGGTCTAATGACTCAGAGGATCAGTGCATGAACTACAGGAATTTGTGTTTGATGTCAGGGTAAAAGACTCGAATGTCAGTAGGCCTATTCGCCCTTTCATCCTTCAAAAGTCAATAACATAAGTGCCATTGAGTTGAGTAACAGTATACATTTTTATGCAGCCCCAATGATGAAATTGTTTTACAAACATCATGTACACGGATCTTGGAGAACTGTACTGTATCCTGGGTGAAGATGCTTAAGGATAATAACCTTTCAAGCAACTTTCTCTTGGAGATGGCTACAAAGCAGAGATGTCCTCTCTCACCACTACTCAACACAATGGTGGCATAGTCCCTAGAAACCAACATAACACCCAATAGCGGTTTTAAAGGTACTGAAGTATTCTCAGAGACCTCTACCTACATTACTTAGAGAATTAGAAAAACTTGATTTAAAACAAATCTGAATGTTAGACCTAAATTTCTGTCATGATGTAGGGAGGGTTTCTGCTCTTTCATGGCCTAAAGAGAAATCCATAGCTGAAAGAAAGGTCCACGACTTAAAGAGTAGTCCATGGCTTAAAAAGGTGGTGGGATACAAGAAGGTCTGTGGCATGTAAGAGGTAGAATCCTTATATGCAGCCAACTACCTCAAACCATTTAGCAAATTTGTGACATATCTTGGAAGGAGGACCAAACACTACATTTCCTGTTTGGGAAGAACTGCCACTGTGAAAATGGTAGCTCTGTCCTAATATACCTATTCTAAACATTACTAGTGGGAATCAGCTTACATGCTAGTAGCAGCAGCCCTTACTTACATGTGGAAGAAATTAAAAAAGACATTGGTGGGCAGAAAGATCCTGATGGAACCTAGAAAAAGGGGGTGAGGGGAGTGCATACATAAAGAGGTAATATCGTGCTGCCCCACTGTGAAGTTTGAAGACTGTATCTTTATGGTAATCTGTAGTTATCCAAGCAACACAGATCCCAGTCTCTTTGCATTAACCAGATTCCTAAGGTGTTCCTGAAAATATGGGGTTGTTTACTAAAGTCAACCTCGATAATCAAGTACACTACAACATTTCTGCCCATCCACGTGCACTCAAGTGTAACCCTGGTAACGGATGGAACTGCCTTCAAATGTTGAATTGAAGTGAATGAAGAATTATCCAAGATATGTTTACAGGGAGAAAAGTCAAAGTAAGAGACTTCATCCTACTTCAAGGATAAACAATGAGATTCTACGAATTGCTGTACTGAGTCATGCACGTAATGCAAGAGCAGCAGCTTCCATGGACCTAACTGTATTTGAAAACTCACTGTGCAGTTCGTTGATTCATAAGGTATTCTATCCCTTACAAGTAACACACAAGGTGATGGAAGTAATGCTTAGATTAATCTCAGCTTGTGGAGATCACTTGAGCCAGATTCGAGTCCATTGTTTTTCACACTCTCTACAGTGGCGGCTGGCAGCAAAATAAATTGGAGGTGCGCAAAAAACTACAACATACACACATAACATAACATACACGCATAACATACACACCAATATAAATATTTTAAAAAAACCACTTACCTTACTCGATGTCCTGCAGCATGTCCTCGTTCTGCAGCACATCCTCCGAGCAGGAAGCCTACAGACATTTGCTGAACCGCCCTGCAGTTTGAGGCTTGTAAATAAGGACCAGATTTTTTTAATAGCCTTATGATCTGAACTGATTTAGTTCCACTCCCGCATGCATGATTCAGTGATATATTGGCAGGTCGTGGCCCTCATAACATGTTCCCTGTTGTAGCATAGGCTTTGGATAATGCGGTGTGCTGAAAGAGGACATTTTTTATTTTATTAAGAAATTCCCACCTCAGATTTTGTTGGAATCATCATATGTGAAAAAAGCATGCCACCTGGGAATAATTTTGAATGCGGAGCTTAGCTTTATTTCACACACTTTGAAGGTGGTTGAAGTCTCCCATTTTTCACTTCTGACAAGTGAAAGGCATGTCCCCTTCAACCAATCTGAGCCACCTAAGGAAATTGTGTCACTTTAATCATCCCTAAATTATATCACGTTAAAGCTGTTTTGAGGGGCAAGCCCTGCGTTTCCATTAGCTAGATCTCAATGCACTCAGAAAGTGGATGCATGTTTGAGCCTGAAGATCAAAATGTTTCAACACATTTCACAAGGAATCCACCTTCTGCACTGGCTCCTTGTCTCAAAATGATAGATTTTAAAGATACTCTGACTCACCTTCATGAGTTGTATGGTATAGTACCAAGATATCTCATGGAAAGAAAATTCTTCCTAGACTCTTAAAACCTCTGCTTCAAGCTCCCAAGTCCAAATTCCAGAGGAAGGGAGATAAAAGATTTGATGTAGTGGAGCCCACTTTGCTTGAGGATCAGACTAAGCTTCCTTCCTTTCTGAAGGATGAACATTCCAAGTCCGACTCGCATATTAGGAGTTTCAGTACTACCACCACATCTCTTTTCCACTGTAACATTTTTGGTTTTAAATGTGTGCACCATTACCTTTGAAAAACACCTCAAGACTCTAAAGCATCAGGTTACAAAAAGACAGTTGATGTTATTCCATGCTCATCCAAACAGACATGCACACTTTGTGTGTTTAGAACACTGTTGTCCAATGCTCGTCTTGAGAGCATAGCACTGCAACTAAACTCCAACACACTTTAGCGGAGTTCTGCATGTCAAGGTTCCCTAGCCAAAGGCAGGTCTAGCATCATGCTTACACTGCGGCGCTATAAAATCAAGTGCTGTACCGTTAGTCCTTCTGTAACAGTGAAGCTGGGCTTGCATGCCACGGATATGCAAGCAAGTTCACAGTGGAGCACCGGAGCCAGAGGAACTCCTGGAAGGGCCGGAGTCAGACCCATGGAGCCGACCAGTCAAAGGTAAGTCAAAAAGGATAATGAAGAAAAGATGATTATGTTTTTTTTTATAAGTTCATTAAACACAAACCTATTGTTGCTAATTTCAGAGATAATAGAAGTAAATTTGAAGTACAGGGATAACAGAAGAGATGTTTCTATAGGCTTACAAATAAGTGATCCCTGATTGTGCATAATGTAATGGGAAGCATGTTCCATGATGGCTGGCCAACAACCCAGGTGAACGCCATCCATTCTGGGCCTCGTAAATCTAGGTACATGCATCTGTAGCTGAGAGGAGGAACTCCAACGGATTGTGAATATATATTGGTGTAGATAATGAGCCAGTTCCCCGGATTGTCCACTAGGTGATTAATTGAATCCTGTGATTGGTAGCCAAAAAAGAGACGACGATCGTAAGTTGCTTTACGAAATACACCACCTAAGTTTGAAGAAAGTTGTGCTTTCTTCAAGTTCTGGTTTGGAGGACGAAGGTATAGCCCATCATCTTAGTATGATGCATGTATGTGTGCATGCATAGTTTTGTAAACATGTGTCTGTGTGTATGTCTGCGGAATTGTGTCTGAGTGCCCCTAGCCTCACATGTTGGTGATAATTCTTATTATATTGAGGGCAAACATGGTATAATGCAGCAAATCCTGGAACACTCCTGGTCCTGGTACAATCATGGCTATTGTTGACATATTGGGGCATTCATGGAATGATAGTTCACACCAATGGTAAACATCTGTCTCTGACATATTTATGGTGATTCTTGGTATATGGTAGACATCAATGACATAATTGTGCCCACCTCTTACCCTTAGTATAGTATTGTCCTTTACGTGATGCGGTATCTCTTGACATACTGTAGGTATCTGTGACTTATTAGTGCCCACACTTGGTGATGCGGCCCTTGCATATTGATGGTAAATATCAGCCTATTATAGGTATTCCCAGTGGCCATCCCTAGTATAATGTTGACCATAGCATAAGTATAGTAATCATTGATAAAGTGTGGATATCCGTGGCAGAAAGGCAGCCTCGCCTGGCCTAATGCTGGCCCCAGGATAATGTTGGTTATTTCATTTGTTGAGCATCTGTGTAATGATGAAGCTAGTGCATTAGTGGCCGTGGTATAATGGTAGTACTATGGCCTGGTCATGTCATGTTGATATTATGGCCTAATGATGACAACAATGGGCAAGATGATGCCCACCCTTGGAATGACGTTAACTTAAGCATCATAATAAGCATTATTGGCTTGTTATGTGAATTCATGGCAGGATATGGCGATACTTGGGCATACGTGGCAGGATTTCTCCATATCGGAGAGTAGTACTTGTGAGCACTTAATGAAATTGAAAAAGCAAGTAATTTAGGCAAAATTGTGATTGTTTCAAGGAAACGTTAAACTTTTGTATAAATTAATTGATATATGTTTTCGAAACTAAATGCTTGTATTTGCTTGTAAAATACATATATAAGAAATTTGAGTATTATTTTAGGGGGATGAGAACCTACCTCAAAACATATTCACCGTTCTTTTCAGAATTAACCACCAGGGTCACTGAATAAACCTCTGCCTAACCCTCTTATTGCTTGGCACCGAGCAGTCAGGTTTAACTTAGAGGCAATGTGTACATTTTTATGCAGCACTCAAAAAGTAACAAAATGAAAGCACAAGTAAAAACCCCAAACCAATTTAGAAAATTAAAGAATATTTTAATAAATAAAATGTCACCAAAACTCTAAAAATCCTAAAAGTAGAAACAGAGATACATTTTTAAAAAAAAGTTTGAGTTAAATAAGCACAAAGCACCAACCAACCACAAGTATTTGGTCACACAATACCACGTCAAAAGTTAAGGCCAACCGCAAAGGATTGCCAGTCAGGTATAGGGACCAGGTTCATCCTGTTGGAAGGTTTACCCTCTGACTTAGAAAGTTTTCTAGAAACAAAATGGTTGTCGATGAGTCGGTGGTGGGGTAAACTACAAGCTGGATCCTAAAAATGGCAGAGCAACGACTGGTCGCCACAGTGCGAGGTCTCAGCGTAGATTGGTGGCTGCTCGGCATTTGGCCTGATGAAGCCATTGAGGAAGATTGTCATCATCTATTAGTGCTTCTCAGCATCAAGTCTGATAAATCCATCAATCTGGTGCTGCTTGACATAGAATCGCTGCTCAGCCTCAAATCTGGTGACGCTTACAGTTAGCCAGGGAGTACACTTGACCGTAACCAAGGGTCAGGGACTTATGGGTATAGTATTTGGGCGTCAGGACTCACTTCTCTAGAGGTCAGCAGAGAGGACGAGGTCAGGTCCATTTGGGACTAGGCAGCTGAAAAGCCGAAAAAAGACTCTGGAAGCTTGCTGTGTCCCTGTAGCTCAAACAGGAGGTCATCAACTGACATTTTTGGTCACTTCTGGGGTCCTGGGTTCAAGGCAAGCAGGACCATTCATTCTCCTGAATTCATACAGTGGGGCTGTCCTTCTTCTGATTCTTCACAGGTCCATGAGTGTTCTGAGGATAGTTCTAGGTAAGCCACCGCAGGGAAATCCTTTGTCCACTCTCTAAACCAGTTCTGGGCAGCTTTCCCCGCCACTGGGTTTGGACCCAGCCTGCCTAAAAAGACAAAAAGAGAGGCAGGCCTAAGTGTGTGCTTCACTACCAGTGACAGGGTAGTTATCCTTTGAAGCTCACAAACGGGCTGGGCACAGCTCTCCCAGCCATCCTGTCAAGGAAGAAACTCACTCCCCACAACCAATGCCCTTTGTCCATTGTCTTGGAGCAATTTACATCTCACGAAGGGAAGCCATCAGTATTCAGGTGATAGTTGGACATTGAAGACCAAATGAGGAGAAGGCACTAAGGAGAGCTTTGGTACGAGAGCACTCCGAAATGTCCAGCTGTATATTGAGGGCATCTATTACTAAAAGTGGCTGCCCAAATTATATAAGGAGCTAAGAAATCCAATGAGGCCATGCCAAAATTATCAATCAATCAATCAATCACGATATTTATAAAGCGCGCTATGTACCCGTCAGGGTTTCGAGGCGCTGAGGGGAGGGGGGGGGTGGAGGTGTGCTGCAGTTAGCGGTCGAAGAGCCAGGTTTTGAGGAGTCTCCTGAAGGTGAGGAGGTCCTGGGTCTGGCGTAGAGATGTGGGGAGAGAGTTCCAGGACTTGGCGGCGAGGAAGGAGAAGGATCTGCCGCCGAAGGTCTTGCGCTGGATTCGGGGGACGACGGCGAGGGCGAGGTTGGCGGATCGAAGTTGACGTGTGGGAGCGTCGAAATTGAGTCTGGAGTTGAGGTAGGAGGGTCCGGCGTTGTGAAGTGCCTTGTGAGCGTGGGTGAGGAGTTTAAAGGTGATCCTCTTCTCGACCGGGAGCCAGTGGAGTTCCCTCAGGTGAGGGGAGATGTGACATCGGCGGGGTATGTCGAGGATCAGTCGGGCGGAGGCATTTTGGATACGCTGGAGTCGTTTGATGTCTTTGGTTGGGATGCCTGTGTAGAGTGCGTTGCCGTAGTCAAGTCTGCTGCTGACGAGGGCTTGGGTCACCATCTTTCTGGTCTCTGTTGGAATCCACTTGAAGATTCTGCGGAGCATGCAGAGGGTGTTGAAACAGGAGGAGGAGACAGTGCTGACCTGTTTGGACATGGTGAGTGCAGAGTCCAGGATGAAGCCGAGGTTTCTTGCGTGGCTGGCAGGGGTGGGTGGGGGTCCGAGGTCGGCGGGCCACCATGAGTCGTTCCAGGCCGAAGGAGAGCGCCCGAGGATGAGGATTTCCGTCTTGTCGGAGTTGAGTTTCAGGCGACTGTTGTTCATCCATTCGGCGATGGATTTTAGTCCTTCGTGGAGGTTTGTTTTGGCGGTGAGTGGGTCTTTGGTCAGGGAGAGGACGAGCTGGGTGTCGTCGGCGTAGGAGATGATGCTGAGGTGATGCTGGCGGGCCAGTTTTGCGAGGGGGGCCATGTAGACGTTGAACAAAGTAGGGCTGAGGGAGGATCCTTGGGGGACGCCGCAGATGAGGTTGGGCGCTTTGGAGCGAAAGGGGGAGAGTCGGACTCTCTGAGTTCTGTCGGAGAGAAAGGATGAGATCCAGTGGAGGGCTTTGTCTTGGATGCCGGCTTCCTGGAGGCGGGTCAGTAGGGTGCGGTGGCAGACTGTGTCAAAAGCGGCTGATAGGTCGAGAAGGATGAGGGCCGAGGTTTCGCCGTTGTCCATTTGATGTCTGATGTCATCTGTGGTGGCGAGGAGAGCAGTCTCCGTGCTGTGGTTTCGTCTGAATCCGGATTGTGAGGGGTCCAGGATGGAGTTGTCTTCGAGGAAGTGGGTGAGTTGTGTGTTGACGATCTTCTCTATGACTTTTGCTGGAAAAGGGAGGAGAGAGATCGGGCGGAAGTTTTTGAGATCGTTGGGGTCGGCCTTGGGTTTCTTGAGGAGGGGTTGGATTTCAGCGTGTTTCCAGCTGTCCGGGAAGGTGGCGGAAGTGAAGGAGAGGTTGATGATCTTGCGGAGTTTGGGGGCGATGGTGGCGTTGGCTGTGTTGAAAACATGATGAGGGCATGGGTCCGTGGGGGAGCCTGAGTGGATGGTGTTCATGGTTGCCATGGTTTCTGCGTCGTCCACGTGGATCCAGGCGGTGAGGCGGCAGTCGCGGTTGGAGACGTCGGGGGGGGGATCTGGCAGTGGGCCGGTGTTGAAGCTGTTGTGGATGGTAGCGATTTTCTGGTGGAAGAAGGTGGAGAGGTCGTCGCAGAGTTTCTGGGAGGGCGGGATGTCGTTGGCGTTGGCTTTTGGATTTGAGAGTTCTTTCACGATGCCGAAGAGTTCTTTGCAGTCGTGGGCGTTGTTGTTGATGTGTTCGGTGAAGTGGGCGCGCTTGGCGACGCGGATCCGTTGGTGGTATTCACGGTTTGCGTCTTTGAGGGAGGCGAGGTTGTCGGGCGTGCGTTCTAGGATCCATTTCTTTTTGAGCTTCTGACAACGGCTTTTGGAGGTGGTTAGTTCGTCTGTGAACCAGGCTGGTTTTTTCTTTCCTTGGTTGGCGGTGGGCTTCTTGAGTGGGGCTAAGGCAGTGGTTCCCAATCTGTGCGCCGCGGCTCGCTGGTGCGCCATCAAAACTAGCCAGGGGCGCCGCACACAGTTTGGGAACCACTGAGCTATTTATAGCCCTTGGGCCAGTTCGTACAAAATAAAACTACTCAGTTGTAGCAGCTCTTTTTTAATTTTGTCCTTGAGCGCCCTCTGGTGGTTAAACACAACTAAAGGGATTCTACATTTCACAATATTTAAACAGTTATGTTATAACTACATAAAAATGAGACCTGCCCATTTTACTAGGGTTACCGTCAACCAATATTTTCCCCTTACTAAAAAACCCTATGCATGCTGTAATTAAACAACTGTTACATTTTTATTTTTTAAAGTTATATATAGAATTACAATACCTTCATTGGCGTCATCCCAATTCTTTTCAGGGAGAAAAATGGATTTACTCCCTAGGCCAGGCTTACATCCCCCACCCGCCAACAAAAAGTAACATAATGGGGAGCCGCAGCCAGTGGCCAATAGATCAAGGGAGCCGTGGGTCGAAAATGTTTGGGAACCACTGGGCTAAGGTGTTGGCGTAGTCGAGGATCCATTGATGGAGGTTGATGGCGGCTGTGCTCGGGTCGGTCGCGTCGGGTGGAGGGTTTTTAACGAGGGTGCTGGTCAGTTGGTCTTGGGTGACTTTGCCCCAGCGGCGATAGGGGGGTAGATGGATGCGGTGCTGCTCGGTAATTTTCTTATAGGAGAAATGGACGCAGTGATGGTCGGTCCAGTAGAGTTCGGAGGTGTGGCTGAAAGAGATGTGGTTGCTTGAGGTGAAGAGGGGGTCGAGGGTGTGTCCAGCGATGTGGGTGGGAGTGTTGACCAGCTGGCGGAGTCCGAGGTTGAGGAGGTTGGAGGTCAGTGCTGCGGTGTTGACGTCGTTGATATTTTCCATATGGTAGTTTAGGTCTCCCAGGAGGATGTAATCCGGGGAAGCGAGGGCGTGGGTGCTTGCGAGGTCGGCGATGGTGTCGCTGAAGGGGGCTCTTGGTCCTGGAGGGCGGTATATGAGGGTTCCTCTGAGGGTCGTGTTGGGGTCTGTGTGGATCTGGAAGTGGAGGTGTTCAGCTGTCTTGAGGGTGTCGTCAGTGTGGGTGTGGATTTTGAGGGAAGCTTTGTGAGCGATGGCTATTCCGCCGCCGATTCCGTTGGTTCGGTCTCTTCTGGTGATTTTGTAACCGTCCGGTATGGCGATGGCGATGTCCGGAGCCGAGGAGTCGTTCCACCAGGTTTCGGTCAGGAAGGCCACGTCGGGTGCAGTGGAGTCGAGCAAATCCCAGAGCTCGATGGCGTGTTTTCGTGCGGAGCGGGTGTTGATGAGGATGCAGTTCAGGTGGTTGGGGTTGAGTGATTCTATTGTCGGTTTTGTCGTTCTGATGCAGGAGAAGTTGCAGGAGCGGCAGGAAAAAGGTCCTTTAGTGTGCTTCGGGGACGCCAGGAAGCACTCCGTGGAGGAGCCGGTGTTGAGAGCGCGGAGTTCGTTGGCTGAGTAGCGGACGCGGGGGCCGCGAGGACCAGGGGGGGTGGCGCTGGGCCCGGTCCAGGCGCGGACGGGCGCAGACGGGCTTGCCTCTGGCGCGCCCGCTGCGCGGACGCGCAGCGCCTGCCATTAAGAAGGGAGGGGGAGGGAGGAGCAGCTGGGAGGCGGGAGGCGGGAGGGAGCGGCAAATGGGGGCGCGAGGGGGGTGGGGCCGCAGGGAGGCAGCGGCAGGGATCGGGGAGCGCACAAGGGGCAAAAACACAGAAAACGAGCAAAACTAAAGGCAGTCACAATAAGAAAAACCACACAATAAGAAATACAATACTGGCACAATACACGATCGGGGAGACAGCAATCAGGGGGGCACAATGGGGGAAGAAGCGCCGGCGGCGAGGCGCAGAAAAAACGAAAAACAACTTACGGGACGGCGGAAGCGGCACACGGGTCAAGTGAGCCCACAAGCCACCAGGGATGAGGCGCAGGAGGATGCCTGCGGGTGGAGGAGGGCCTCGAACACGCAAACGGCAGCGTGGTCGTGGGACAGAGGCAGGAGGCAGCAGGTTGGTGCTGCGGTCGTGGGGGGCGAGCTCAGGACCTAAAACAGGTCAGAGTTCGCTCTGGGAGAGGACTCTGGGAGTGAGGGTGCCAAAAGTGCAAGGCTTCAGAAATAGAGGTAGTGGAGTTGAGCTTAAGAGTGAAACAGTGATGGAGCCAGTGTGTGAGCATGAAAGTGAGACTTTGTGTGTGAGACAGTGTGCAAGTATATGAGTGTGTAAGAATGAGTGAGCATGTGGGTGTGTTTGTGTATGAGAGGTGCTTACTTCCAAGTCTGCCATTCTCCCTGCCATCCATGCTGGAGCTAATTCTTGGCTTACTGAGGCATCCCTTGCAACATACTGGTGCTCGCACTTTGGTGGTCATACTTGGCATAGGGGAGGATACCAAATGGAAAAATACAACCCCTGATTCACTGGAGGTAAACTGTGTGTTAGACTTTTCATCCTTGGCGTGGTCTCCCTTAACTTTTTGCCTCTGTTTCCCAGGTTGTTGATGTGTGCTGGACTCTGTTTTTGCTGTTTTTGTTACTCTGGGCACTTTACCACTGCTAACCAGTGCTAAAGTGCAAGTGCTCCTATAAAAAATGTGTATGTAATTGGTTCATCCATGAATGGCATATTTGATTTACCAGTAAGTCCCTAGTACAGTGCACTAGAGGTGCCCTGGGCCTGTACATCAAATGCTACTAGTGGGCCTGCAGCACTGGTTGTGCCACCCACATTAGTAGCTCTGTAAACATGGCTCAGGCCTGCCACTGCAGTGTCTGTGTGTGCAGTGTTAAACTGTAAATTCGACTTGGCAAGTGTACCCACTTGCCAGGCCTAAACCTTCCCTTTTCTTACATGTAAGACACACCTAAGGTAGGCCCTAGGTAGCCCCAAGGGCCGGGGGCAGTGTATGGTTAAGGTAGGACATATAATAATGTGTTTTATATGTCCTGGCAGTGAAATACTGCTGAATTCGTTTTTCACTGTTGCAAGACCTGTCCCTCTCATAGGTTAACATGTGGGCTACCTTTAAATATGATTAAAGTGTAAATTCCCTTTGGGTGCGGATAGACGTGGAGTTTGGGGTCTCTGAGCTCGCAATTTAAAAATACATTGTTTAGTAAAGTTGATTTTAAGATTGTGTGTTTGAAAATGCCACTTTTAGAAAGTGAGCATTTTCTTGCTTAAACCATTTCTGTGACTCTGCCTGCTTGTGGATTCCCTGTCTGGGTCAGTTTGACAGTTGGGCTGGTTGCACCTCTCACTAGACAGTGACGTAAAGGGAGCTGGGGTGTAGTCTGATTTCCTGATGAGCCATCTGTGCTAGGAGGGAGGGTAGGAGTGGTCAATCACACCTGGCTGTGCCTGCCCTTACAAAATGCAGTCTCCAACCCCCTGGTGTGTGTCTGGGGCCTTGCCTGGGTAAGGCAGGATTTCACAAACAAGAGAGACTTTCCTTAGAAGTAGGCCTACTTCAAAGACCAAAATGGGAATAAGAAGGGCACCTAAAACCACAGACTTTAGAACACTTCTGGAAACCAAGGGGAACCTCTGCCCGGATGAGAGCTGAAGAGCTGAGGAAGAAGAGCTGCCCTGACTGTGCTTTGTGGAGCCCTCCTGCAGTTGCTGCTTCTGCCTGTGCTAGAGGACAAAGACTGGACTACGTGTTGTTTTCCTTCTTGTGAAGAACTCTCCAAGGGCTTGATTTAGATCTTGCCTCCTGTTGTTTGATGTCTCAGGGACAGCAAAGAGTTTTCTCTGCTAGAACCTGGAGCCTCTGCTGAGATTCCTACTCTGCCAAGTAGTGCCCATCCAGTTCCTTGGACCCTGAAAGGATGAGCTGGCAGGCCAAGAGTGAGAAATCCACGCACCCACCACCGTGAAGGGAAAAGATTGACGCGACTCCCATCTGCGGCTGAAAAATAGACGCGCCGCCGGCTTTGCAGCTGAAAATCGATGCTCGCCTGCAACGCGACCGGAAGACCGACGCCCACGGCTGGAGACACGATGCACAGTATCGCTGACGGAGGCTGGTGAGATCGCAATCCGCGCTGCGTGGTTTTCGGATCATCATGCAGCAGGATTTCCGATCCAAACATCGTTGGGCATGTAAAAACGACGCAAGGCCTCTCCGGACCCGAGAGTGCGATTTGAATTGACGCCACGCTCTCCTGTGGAGAGAAGAAACAAAGTATGCCTGCTCGACTGAAGGAGAAACAACGGTCTCGCTCATGAGTGTTATTGACTCATCGCAAGCCCTTTTTGACGCACATTTGCCCGTGAGGGGTTATTTTGTAACACACCCAGGTACATTCCACACTAACAGCGTTAGTGTTGTGTTTAAAATTATATGAAGACTCTTTATTGGTTTTTAATTGATAACTTGACTCGTGGATTGTGGATTTTTGTTGTTTTGGTCTTGTTTTGTTTAGATAAACATTTTCTATTTTTCTAAACCTGTGTCGTGTCATTTTGTAGTGCTTTCATTAAGTTACTGTGTGTGTTGGTTCAAATACTTTACACCTAGCACTTTGAAGTTAAGCCTACCTGCTCGTGCCAAGCTACCAAGGGGGTAAGCAGGAGTTAACTGAGGGTGATTCTCTTTTACCCTGTCTAGAGTGAGGGTCCTTACTTGGACAGGGGGTAACCAAAGACCACATTTCTAACACTGTGGAATACTGAGTACCCAGCAAAATCATTTGAAGAACACTAGGGATCACAGATGCGACCCATGGCTTGCCCCTCGCGACCCCTGGAATCGCCTTTGCGATCCCTGGCCTCAGAGGTAACAAAACCTGTGCAGAGAACAAGAGAGCAGCTCTGCATTCCTTATTTCTGCCCGCTTTTCATTATAGTAATAGTGAAAAATATTCTATTATTCACAATTAGCGTAATAAAAAGTGGAGCAATCTTAACTGGAATAGGACATTTCATGTAGGTTATAGGAAGTAGAAACGGTTTTGAATGAATGTTGTGTGCATGACCGCAAATGAGAGTGTTTAAGTGATAGAAAGCGTTTGTATTTGTGAGCAGCTGTGTCTGTATGTGTAATCATGTGTTTATGAATCAACATGAGTGAGAGTCAGTGACAGGTAGTAAGTGAGATTGTGTAAGATTTAAGCCTAGATTTACTTTTTTTTGGCTCAAGGCAATGCTGCACCAAATTTGACACGCTCAAAAGGTGAGAGAAAAGTGTCCCATATCTGCTAATTTGGTGCATTTTGTGTCACACAGTGCGCTTCTGTACTTTTGGCAACCATGCAATAATACACTCCCCATTGTGCCATAGTGCACGTTCTCTGAATTATAGGTTTTATACAGTAAGGGGTCCCTTCCAGTACAAAGCTATGTTTTAAGGCTTTTCCTACTTTGTATGTGTACTGTGCAATGCAGCATGCATGCAAAGTTAGACATGTTTTATAAATTAATATATTTCTCTTCTTTATAACTTCCTCAAGGAAGCATAAGATTTAGGACCAAATTCCTGTCTACCAAGGTTTGAGGATAGGACGTTAAGTCAAAACCCATGGCTGGTTGCATGGGAACGCCTGCGTACCACCCATGGAACGCCCCACGTAATGCAAAATAATGCAAATCAGCGCATAGTGCAACTTTGTGTTACTTTAGGATACTATCCAATGCAAATGCTGTTTTGTGTTAGATAGTAAATTCCACCCTAGCACCTTGCAGCGGGTCTGTATCACAAAAGTGATGCAAACCCCGCACAAAGTCTTAGTAAGCTTGGGCCTGATTGTCAGTAAATATAAGTGGGTTAGAATGAGTGAGATTAGGAGTGAAAGGTAGTGAGTGAGAATGAATAAGAGGAGTGTAAAGTGGTGTGAGTCATAATGAATGAGAGTTAGTGTGAGAATGAGTGTGAGTAAATGTGTAGCTACAAAACTGAAAGGGCCTACTTTGTTGCCACTTCTCTAGGTAGCACAAGTTAAGAGTTTGCCAAAATTGGCGTATGTAAATGAGGCCCCGTAAGGGTTGGGATAGTGGAACATTGTACAAAATGCTACTTAAGATCTATATATCTCTTTTTCAGCTGTCCTCCCATTCGTCGTCTGCCCAGATAAGATTGGTGTTTGTCATTGTTAAGCAAGATTTTGCATGGATGGCAGCATTTACGCTGACTTGCCACAAACTCAGGTCTGCAAATAGTGGCTCATTGGCCCACTATCTCTGGTCCGAAATGGGAACTAAGCAAAACTACCCAGCAAGATCCTACTTGATGCAGGCCTTGAGCTCTCTCTGCTTAACTAATGCCTGGGACCTTCCCATTAGTCATCATGAGTTCAGAAGGATAGCACAAACTAGCAGGGAACGACTTTCACTGCTTAAAGACAAGGCTAACCATTGCCCTGCGTAAACATGGTTGGATGTCTCTTCATACTTACATGCAGATGAAACCCCAGGGTTATCTTAGCAAGCTCTATAAAGATGGGGTAAAGGCACAGTTCATGAAATAGAGGATGGGGGTAATGCCTACCCCCTATTACGATCCCGTTTGAAAAAGACGAGAGGGGCTAAGGAACTTCCAGCTCTTTGGTCTTGGTCAGGAAGACATCATCCATATACTCTGCTTATACCACACCCTTTTGAAAAACCAGCGTGAACTTCTACGAAGAAGGTGGAATGCCCTGGGCATTCGACCTGCAGGGCGCCTGTTTTGGCCTTCTTCGAACCCAAGGACATCAGGTTAAACTGTGCACTCGTGAAATTCCCGCAGCGCTTTGTGAAAAGGGGGGAGGGGGCAATGCCCAAGTAGAGAAAGGGAATGGGGGGGCCTTTTGATAACCAACCGTCATGGTTATTCCTCTGCAGTGGCTACTCTGAATGCTGCACAGGGCATTGTTGGTGCTTGTATTTCTATTACATGATAGTATAGGCCCTTATTACAATTCTTCTTTGATATAGCACACGCCCCTAAATCGCTTTGAGACTTTGAAGTATTTTTTTATTATTTATTAAATTGCGCTTAATTTTCTTGCATGTGGCCCTCATTTAGTTTGAGGCCTACTTTGTGATAATTTATACATTAACTATGATGGTCTTACTACATTTTAGAAAAAAAAACATAACTGGTAAAATTGCTTTTGACTGGAGGGTGGGGGGCTTACTTTGTTTATACATATTTTGTAATTGTTTGGCAACAACTATCGGAATTAAGCCTTTTTTTTAAATTATTCATAATGCACTAAACGGACGGACATGGGGTTGGTATCTTGAGTCATTTTACTGCACTTGTATTGTTTATTGTATTGCAAGGTTTTTTTTAATCATGCAATAAAGTTTCATAATTGAGTTAACAGAATTGAATTGACTAAATGTGAGTGTGAGCAGGAATGTGATGTGATTCTTGCAAGTTTGTCATTGGCCCTGGCATATTGAAAGTAATTATTGTCTCACATAGATACCCAGGGCAAAATACTGGCACTGGCATACTTGCAGCATTTATTAGCATGACTGACACTTGTGACAAAACACTGACACTGGCACAATGTGGGTAATTCTTGAAATAAAGGGTACCAGTGGTAAAGTACTGGTACATGGCATGTAGGGCACCCATGCAAAAATACTGGCATACCCGAGGAAATTCTTGGCATGCGGACACCAGTGGCAGAATGCTGATACTTGCACAATGGAGGCAATTCTTGGCATAAACGTGGGCAACCTGCCATATGGGAGGGTGACAACCATGACAAACTGCTGGCCATGTCATACTTAAGTAATTTGTGACATAGGGTCACCTTTTGTGTAGGGATGGCATAAATTCTGAAATTCTGGCACTGGCATGTTTTATGTCATTTTCGGGGGTACCCATGGAATAAGGGGCCATCCATGTAAAAATCCTGGTCCTGACACAATGAAGGTAATTCTTGACATATGGTGGCACCAATTTTCCATTTTGCATACAATGGGGTCAACCCCATTGTAAAGTCAGGTTTCAAATTCTTGGAAATTATTTTAATATTTAATGAGTGCCTTTTCAGCACTTATGGCATTTTAGCAAATTTATGGGAAACTTGTGTTTTAAAAAAATCAACATCACTGCATCCTTTTCAAAATTTTCTCGGAGGAAGAAACCCCCTAAAAGAGGTCTGGCTTACTCGCTTTGCCTCATCCCTGCAATTCAGGCCAAGTATTATGCCCTGCAACTTTCAAAGATCAAGCCAACACTATGATATGGGCAGTGTCTAAAATAGACACTTGTCTATGTTTAATGGATTGCGCAATGATAGTCGAACTTCAGCAATGTGAATTGTTGTGATTTCAGGGTCATGTGACATGCCTTCCTTAAATCAGTCAGGGTCAAGGGTCATACAGTGTCACTTCCGGTGATACATTTAAGGTCAAATGGTATGTGATGTCACATCCGCTATCCCAGCATCAGGGTAACTCAATGTCCATGGCAAAATTGTGGTGTATGTATAGTGGCGGTAATATTTGCCATAAGGGAGGAAAACCATCCCATATGGTGACAAGAGGTTTAAAAATGACAAAATGACATAGTGGAGTTAATTTTGATGTATGGGTCACCAATGGTATGTGGATAGCAAAGGTAATTCTTGGCATGAGGTGGAACCCATGACAAAATGCTGGCCCTGACAAACTGTAGAGGATCTTTGACATTTGGCATGTGGGAGGCACACATAGCACAATTTTAGTGTGGAGCGCATAAGCGCTCTAGAGCCCATTATAATATCATTGTGGGCTTTTGACCACACCACTCTTGCTATTCATTCGTTGTTGTGCTTGCCTTAAAAGCTTCATTTTTATTGGTGCATTTTTGTGAAATGTCCCTCCTTTGTGTGCTGAGTTCCCTCCCCTGGCGTATTAGCTAAGTGAACATTCCTGAACATTTCTGTTGGCCATCACACTACGTCATGCTTCATCCTGCATGTGATGGCCCCTCATCTGGTTTCGGTTTGCCTTACATCCCAGCTGTGAACCTTTCTAGATATTCAGGCAGGGAGCTAATAACTCTTGTGCTCATGGCGGCGGCGGTGGTGCTTTGAATCGGCTTGTTTCTGTCAACTGTTTTACACTTAATTTTCAATTCATGTGGCAAGAAAAGTCCAGTTAGGAATTTACAACGCCGATTGCTCTAACTCGAGCAAATTCGAGATCTGTTGCATTGCAAATGCTTGTTAAAACATGTGGTCAACTTCTTGGGAGTGTTAGGTTTATCGACACACTACAAAAGGTATTGAATATTTAGAGTTTCTTTTCCATGCCTTCGCCTTTTTTTGCCAGATTTATATGAAAATTGTACTTTAAAATGAACTGTTTAAACCCATTTGTTTTCAAAACTATCCTGAGGGAAGAGCGCTCCCATCGCTACTGAATGAAGTTGGGCTCCCTTGTTTTGCTGGCTCGCTGGAGTTTGGAGTAAGGATTAAGCGCCACTACTTCAAAGATTACCAGCAACCTGCTTGCATGACACATTCAGAGTACCGGAGGCCACGTCCTCGGTGGCAATGCAAGCTCCTCACGGTGTCTGTCCGAGAGCCTTAGGATACCTACAGCTCTCATGTTACCCCACATTTCCTGTTCCTTTGCTTCAGGATGCCCCACACCCTCAACTCCTGTGCCCAATGCTTTCTCACACTCTTTGTCCCCATGCCTCCAGCTCTTCAAGGGTTCTTGCCATGTTTCTCTACTCCTTGGATTGTCGATATGCGTACCTTAGCCCTGCTCAGCGGGATGACAAGTCACTTTAAAATGATTGCCAAGGACGGAGTGGCAGAAGCCCCTACGTTGCCTGACTTGCGCACTCCACCAAGAAAGCAAGGATTTTGGCATTTTAGGAAAGGTATTCTTTCTTCTAAATCACTTTTTTGGCTTTCATTTAGCTGCACCCTTAGTTCTAGTCAATGTAATTTCTTCGAAAAGGGGGCGCTAGAGTTGACTGCGTGTGTGACCTATGCCTAAGTCCTGTATGAACGTCCATGTTCCATGGGCCCCTCAGCTGAGAAAGACTGACTGAGTACACTCAGACAAACGCGGCGACCCTAATTTTTTTATCGCAAATATACCCATTGTTTTATTGCTAGCTAGGCCATTGCTGCATACTGGTTCTTTTCCAAACCTTGGCGCGAGGACAGCTCCTCGTCAGCTGCAAACAGTTACATGTTCACAATGTGCTCCGCATGGGGCACATTAACTGTTTTCACATGGCAAATTAATTATAAAGCGAATTGGCATACACGCGGAGTCTAAACATTTCACAGAGGGGCTCTGGGCGCTGCCTGCGCTCTTTGAACTTCTCCCTTTTTGCAATCCTTTGCAATGTTTTCCTGCAGCCCAGAGAACAGCTGTGGCCACACACTGGGCGTGCCTGACAGCGGCGTGTCTTAAATGACAAATTGTAGGGCATGTTTTCCAGAACATTTCAATGACTGTGCTGCTTACCTTCATTTATTCAGTGTGTGCATTTAAAAAAAAAATGCTGCTACCAACTCGCAATGTCTACTCCCCGAATAACACAAAAGGATACGGTTTGGACAAGATGGATAGATGGGTGGATTACATTTTATACAGTTTACATAATTTATCATATGCTGCACAGTATTTGTGTTGGTCCGTGGAAGTTTTTCACAGCCTAAAACATAAACAACAAGAATCAGAGTACAGTTTTCAACAATTATAGGGTTTGTCCAGAGCTTTAAGTAAGATGAAAAAGTACGAAAGGTGGGTCTCTGAAAGGGGAGTGGACTATGTAATTAAGGACGTGGCTTAAACTAAATTTCTGTGACTTCTAGAGTGTGCCACCCAACCAACATGTTTGTTCCTCTCTAAAAGTTTTCTTTTATTACATTCAGTTATACACCTAAACCACGCTGGCCTATTGACTTTATCGATTATTGTTAGCTGTTTAACATATATGAGTAATAACAATGCTTTTCTTGTAAATAATTCATATTTAAAATGTTTCAAATCTGAAGTTGTAAGACTGTGACTTAATCATAACTGAAGCCCGTCTTCAGAGTATCTCAGTCACTGCCTTTATGTTTTCTCTAAGTTATCTAAGCTATTTCTCTCCACCTTGCTCTCCACAGCTCAGCCATCTGCCTATCTTCTACTTCACCTCATTCCTTTTCAACACCCCTTCTCACAACCTCCTGAATGCACTTCCTCGTATTTCATTCGCTTCAACACCCCGAAACACAACGCATCCACCCATCAGTAAGCACTACATTTTCCATTTGGCATTTTTATTGTCCGCCCTGTCAATATTTTGACAACTGCATACCTGCTTCACATACATTTGCACAGAATCACAATTCCATGACCATTGCTCTGGGCACTCGGCAGAGAGGCCGGGAGAGCATGTATTCTGAACACCTTTTTGACCCATTGACAGGCACCGTGAAAAACTCGCACTGCTAAGTGCTGTAACACAATATAATAGAGCCCCCCTGGAGATTGTGATGAGGGGCCCCTAAGTTTCCTATATCTCACAACCAGTTATTTGCCTGGGCTGAATGGGGCCCCCAGAAGGTCTGGGGTGTCCCTGATGTGTTGGGCCCTGCCCCTGTATTGAAGTTGGCTGCTGGGGTTGCGTTACGCCCCCGGGGCACCTTCATCCCCAACTTCTGATCTCTCAAATGGGGCTTATTATAAATACATGGAGGCGACTCAGTTCAAAGTAAGCACTATGCAACACTAATATACTACACATAATAAAATACGAAGAAAACAACATTGAAAAAATAACTAACACCTTTAGGAAATGCAAGCTTATGCTAAAAAGATGAAATATAAACAAGAACTAAATCACTGACGTGGATTATCTTAACGTTTTTTGCATTCATTATTCAGAAATCAATACGTGTTTTTTACCAGTAAAGGTAAGGGCAATGATATATGGCCATATAAGGACCCGTTTTAATTGCTACCAGGTCTGAGACCCTGACGAACAGAACCCACTTAAAGACTTGCTATTGCCTCAAAGTTCCAAATTTTGACGTGGACTTGTTTTGAAGATGTTGTCACAGAGGTGGAACTTCAGATAAAGGGGGTTATTACAACTTTGGAGGAGGTGTTAATCCGTCCCAAAAGTGACGGTAAAGTGACAGATATACCACCAGCCGTATTACGAGTTCCATAGGATATAATGGACTCGTAATACGGCTGGTGGTATATCCGTCACTTTACCGTCACTTTTGGGACGGATTAACACCTCTTCCAAAGTTGTAATAACCCCCAAAGTCTGTATTAGTCTTAACAACAAAACCCTAATGATAAGAAGTAGAACATTACTATAGCATGTGCAGAAACTGATTGCCTATTGGTGCTTAAGAGATATATGTTTTATAATCCAATTCAAGGATACTCCTGTTAGCAGGATCAGAAATATACATGGCTGAATTCATGCTTTTCTAGTTTCAGCTGGTGACCCGGAAGTTACGTATAGCTCCAAAAGGAAGCTGGCAACTGCACAAAAATATATCAGATAATATAGTATACTAAATGAAAACAAAACATCTCAAAGTCCCAAGAATAAAGGCATCAGCATCAGAATATAAATCTTGTAATGAACCAAATACAGAGGGTCATTCTGACTTTGGCGGGCAGCAGACGCCGCCCGCCAAAGTAACCCCGTCGAAAGACCGTGGGGGTCATTTAGACTTTCCCGCTGGGCCGGCGGGCGACCGCCAAAAGGGCGCCCGCCGGCCCAGCGGGAAAGACCCTGCAACAATGAAGCCGGCTCCGAATGGAGCCGGCGGAGTTGCAGGGGTGCGACGGGTGCAGTGGCACCCGTCGCGATTTTCACTGTCTGCAAAGCAGACAGTGAAAATCTTTATGAGGCCCTGTTAGGGAGCCCCTGCCCTGCCCATGCCAGTGGCATGGGCAGTGCAGGGGCCCCCAGGGGCCCCACGACACCCGTTCCCGCCATCCTGTTTCTGGCGGGGTAAACCGCCAGAAACAGGCTGGCGGGAAGGGGGTCGGAATCCCCATGGCGGCGCTGCAAGCAGCGCCGCCATGGAGGTTTCTCTGGGCCAGGGGAAATCCGTCGGGAAACCGCCGGATCCCCTTTTCTGACCGCGGCTTTACCGCTGCAGTCAGAATGGCCCGGGAAGCACCGCCAGCCTGTTGTAGGTGCTTCCGTGTCCCTCCACCCTGGCGGTCCATGACCGCCAGGGTTGGAATGAGGGCCACACACTGTTAGCAAAATTCCACACTCTATTACTCGTGTATTTGGGAAAAATCTAAGAAAAGTTAGTGTTTAGCTTTTTTTTTCAAAGAAACGTAGGACCAGAGATCATTCAAATGTCACAAGGAAAAAAGTACAAGAAAGGGGTGGGGGTGGGGAGGTGAGGTGGAGCAGAAGAGAAAGCCCTGACACAATATGGTGCGTGTCTAAGCTTTGCTATCTCCTGATTAGCCTTGGTCTCCTTGCAATTCACAACTTCTGCTCAAGATATACTGGTTTCTTAAGATTCATGAAAGAGTAACACTTCTTTCAAGTTGTAGCTTTATAACACTTTCCCAAAATCTAACAAGAATTTGCAGCCTAGGTGGTCACTGTGAGTGGATTCCACTGGGGAGAAACAATTACTATCGGAGATGTGTCACCAAAGGGAGTTCCTAGGATTTGGGATAACTATATATATAGTTATTGTAACTGTAATTGTCTTTATATAGTGGTTACTTCCCCTGACGAGGCGTCAAAGTGCTTTTCAGCAAGTAGCAAGTTACTCTGCAACCCAAAAATGATATTGGTGGATTAGTATAGGGAAATGTGAGTTCATTTGTTAGTTGGATTGAAGAGGATAATGGAGGGATAGAAGAGGGAAGAGTCTAGAAAGTGTTATTTATGAGATCGTAGTAGTAAAATGAGATTTGGGATGAGTAAAATGAGAGATGGAGGGGGGAAGAGTCTCTATAAATGGATTAGGGAGATCATTCTAGTAAAATGAGGTTTAGGATGAGTCAAAGGAGGGATACATGAGGGGAGAATTTAGCAAGGATTGTTTGGGAGATCATAGTAGTAAAATGAGGGTTGGGGTGATCCAAGTAAGGATAGAGGAGTCTAGAAAGGGTTATTTTGGTGATCAAAGTAGTAGGATGAGTTTTGCGATTTGGGATGAGTTATGGAGTGGAGGCAGAGGACATACTGAGAGAGGTATATTGTGAGACGTGGAGTAGTGCACTGGATACAGTCAAAGGCATTTTCTTCTTCTTCAGTGGAAGAAAAGTAATACAGATATAGATACATAAGTACATAGAGAGGGTATACGTGAATATGGAAGAGAATATATCGAGATTAGATGTGAAAACATTTTCTGCTATTCTTTTTCTAAGAAGTGTCACTGTTAAACAACGTTAAAACAATGAGGCATGCTTCCTTCATTGCCTTAAAATCTTGCAATGTCCAGAAGGTTTTATTGGTGCCTCCTATTCTCTTGACTCAAGTGGGGAGTAAGTCAATTTGCAAGAACTAACTCCCCTTAAACTTCTTGAGATTCTGTAGGCCTGAACCCTTTGACATCCATAGAACACGACATGATATGTGATGAGAAATCCCCAAATCCTATCGCAGACAAAATAAATTTAGGCCCATATTTATACTGTTTTAGTGCCGCATTTGCGTCATTTTATGATGCAAAAGCAGCGCAAACTTCCAAAATACAATTGTATTTTGTACATTTGCGCTGATTTTGCGTCAATAAACAATGCAAATGCGGTGCTAAAAAAGTATAAATATGGGCCCTAATTGCAAATTTCCATTTCTAAATCATTTTAGCAGTCAGTAGTGAATGAGGAATTCATTGAGGGAAAGAGTCATTCCACACATAGTTTACCCATTTACTGAGTGAAAACTCTGAACTTGAGGATTATTGCACCAGGTGAATAACACATTATTGAACCAGGTAAATACCGCATCCCGCACTACTGACATTTAGTGGGGTTGAACCCCGAAAACAGTGTCAGCTCCTATCCCTGTCCCCCCCATATAAATAATATAAATTTACTGGTCCTACCACACCACTCCCTGCCAAAGCCAGGTCTGGGCATTGCCAGTGACACCCCACCGCCCTACCAGTGCCATTCAGCCTTCCATTGCAGCACTCTCAGAAGTAGCAGTAGAGCCCCCGGTACCTATGGATGAAGCCAATCAAGGCCGAGGTGGCCCCGAACACGACGAGGCTCATGCTGATGGCTTCCCTTGTGAGCTAATTTTCATTAAGAGGCATTTGTTGCATACAAAAGTTGGTTAAATGAATTTAGGAACTTACAGTAGTAGGGAGCTGAGGCACGTCAATCCCCTTGAACTTCCTGGAATAGTAATTTGGGGATGTGTGGTGGATTGGTGATATGTATGACTGTGGTTAATTTGATTAAACAAGGTTCTGTATGTGTGCAAGGCAGCAGATTTTGAATTGTATTCTTGCTGCATTGGGTACACACTGTATGTCTCACAAAATGGGGGGGGGGGGGGGTGCATGCAGTTATATTTTCCTTCTAAGTGGATCAGTCTGTCAGCCAGATGTAGGGCAGCTTTCAGTTGAGTGTAGAATCTGTTGAAAGTTCTGCCAGGATGGTCCTGCCACTGTCTAGTCTTGAGATTACCAAAGCCTATTTTAAGCTGTTCATATGAGACAAGGAGGTTCATTTTCTTTAGGCTGTCAAAGTTAAAGAGCACTGCATTGGTGATATTACTAATATGTGGGATGATGGAGATGCTCTTGTTCACTATGAATCCTAGTGATTTCATCAAGCAAGAATGATTACTGACAACCCATCCACATTCTGTAAATTGAGAATGGAAGGGTGACATTTGTTCATGAGAACGTTAGAAGAAGGATTCCTTCTACTTCTAACTTTCTCCAGAATAAATGTAACCCTTCCATTCTCAATGCGCTGAATGTAGATGGCTTTTTTGAACACTCAGATTTTAGTTATAAGAGGCAATGATAACACCTTTGAATGTGGAGGATTAAGATATAGCCAGGTGTCATCTGCCTAGTGATGCATGGTAACATTGGAATTTTCAGAAGTGACCAAGGGCCTTCATGTAAAGATTGAACAAGGTAGGTGCAAGGATGGAGCACTCTGTTACTCCTGAAATCAATCTGACTGTTGTTCAGTTGTGATCTCATATTCTTATCATTAAAAGTCTCTTGTTTTGGAATGATAAGAACCCTAAAAAATGTTTATGCAAAATTCTATCCTTTGTTCAAATGTCAGAAGAAGGCTGCCATGATGAGTTGTATCAAAGGCAGCTGAAAGATCTAATATTATGAGAACACAAGCATCATCTGCATTAAGAATGTGTTGTACAATATCTAAGATTTTCACTGTGGCTGTTTCAGTGGTTTAGCTTGTTTTAAAACCAGGTTGGTTGTTGTGAAGTAGGCCTTCATCCATTATGAATACGTTTATTTGGTTGGCTATTGTCTTCCCAAGTCATGGAAGGGCAATACTTAGATAGTTGAGAAGAAGGAAGATTTGACATATTGAGAACCAAGGCAAATTTGCTGGTTTTAGGTAAACTTAAAACAGGCATTAGTCCAGAGATGAATTTATCAAGTCAGCCCAAGTGTCTTTTTGTCTTTTTGAACTCATTTGCCATCAGATAAAATGGATCACAGTCCGAGAGGTGACAATTCACCATCTGAACGATTGCTGCGGAATACAACAGTGCAAATGTTATGAGAAAACCTTCTCCAGCTGATTCTCCTCAGCCAATTCAGCTTAATCATTGGACCTGACACTCCCTCCATCTAGTGTAACCAGCCCACGTACACTCCGAGCTCCTATGGTTACTGCAACAGTCCAAATCCAACCTGCGAACTTTATAAACTGCTTTCAACCATCTATAGAGGGTGGGGGGAGGGTTCCAATGGCCAGTTCATGAAGAATTCTTCCTTCTAATCATATAAAAGAAACGTTTTTTAACCCTTGGCGTGATCAATCACTCAATCAAAAATAGCATTTGTAAATCACAGCACTGTCACCCCTAGGGGTATCTGGGCACTGCATGAAAACTGATTTCAGTCGAACATCCATCCCAAGTAAGATCAGTAGGGTATTTACCTATTTTGGTAACATGCTACCTCTGAAAGAATCTTATTTACACCCTCTTAAAAGGTGTTTAGCTAAGAACAGGTGACAACTATATGGATATTGTCTAGTTTCTCCTCCTCACATCAGCACAGTGTGGTACAGATCCTTTATTAAATTAATCATCTTCTTTAGGGACAAAAGAATTCTGTGGAGTGTAAAAAAATGTTTTTTTGTGAGAGGTGCTTATTTAACTGGGGAATACAGGAGGTCTAAACACTCATGCCACAGGTACCCTTCCCACATATAGAAATAGATTTTACATATTTTGTCATGTGTCTTCACAAACTCCCAAAACCAAATTGAGATCTCTGTTTTTTAAAGGTGCAGGATCCTGTGCCCTCCCTTCAGGCTCCCACTATTTACGCGCCTCCCATTTTTGTGTTGACCCCCATGGGGCCAATTGCCGATACTTAAATCACAAAATGCACTGCTAGTTTCTTCACACTGTGATGCCCATGAGATTACCCTGTAATGCTCCCTTTACTGCCCCCCAAGATGTTATACCAGCCTTGATCATGGGCAGCTTGAGCTTACCCTCCAAACAAGGATGGGTGACTTCCATGTGAATTCCAAATAGAGGCATATTCTGGGTAATAATCTATTCACAATGTTCTTCCGATTTTACACACTTTAGCAAATGCCCATAGGACTTTTAGCCGCTCCTTCTAAAACAATCTTGGGTGCACAAATATATAAAGAAACTTATCCAATCCTATTGAACCCAGCATAGCAGCATATATTACTCCCCTAATGGAGTTATCAGGTGTCAACAGAAGCATTCTACTGTTCTTAAATTGGAACGAGTAATAATAAAGTAGGACATCTGGAAGAACCATCCCTTATTTTTCTAGTTTTCTTCTCATCTTCTAGCTCAGTCTAGACTCCTTGGCAGCCTAGATAAAGCTCCCCTACTTGCCTTGTATTCTGGCAAGATATTCTTTGGGAAAGGGTAGTGGGATGTTAACAAATAGGAATTTCAACTTTGGAAGTATCAGCATCTTAACAAAAATTGCCCCACCATATATTGTGAGTAGGAGGTGCTCCCATTTTACCAGTAGCCCATCAATATCACCCACTGCAAGTTCAACTTTGGAACTTCCTCCAACTTTTGAGTGACTATAATTCCTAAATACCTAAGTCTGGTGTGATTAGCGATTCCAACACTTTCCACATTCCGTGCTACGTTTTTGGTGTTTAGCAGCATGATGCACATTCTCGCTCTGATAAGAACAGGTGAACAGCACCACACAGTTTGCATGTGCACGGCCATTTAGTTTTCTTCTGTTTCTGTGCATGGCGCTGGGCTTAACTTTAATCCACCCTTAATCTTTTCATTACCCCCCATCTAATTCACCCACCCCTCATTTTCTTTTACTATACCAGTGTGTGTCTTTGTGTATTTTTCATTTTTTTGTGTTTTTCATGACCTTTTATACTTTTTGGTTTTCCTTTTACTTCTTTATCTTTTTCTTTTTGCCTTCTTTCTCCTATTTCTTCCCTTTCTCCCCCCACCCAGCACCATGGCAGTGCAGGGCGGCAGAGGAAGTGGTGGCTCTAGTGCGGCTACTAGCCGCACATCTTGCAGTCATCAGCACCACCAAGGGAGGCAGCCTTGCCCCATTTTTTCTGAGGTGGTGGTGGCAGTGCTTGTGCTTTTTGTGTAGTGCCGCCCCCCCTCATGCTGGCAGCAGGCCTGGAAGCGGTTACGCCCTGCAGGAGCGTCGACTGATATGGGGGAGGCTGTGTCAGTGTGTGTGTCAGCACACTGGTGTCCAGCGCACCCAGCAGCAGTTAATGCACTTTTGGGCAGACATACACGACCGCAAGCATGACCTGCTCATCCTGCTGGGCATTGAGGTGTCGGGGCTCAGTGAGTAATTAATTATTCATTTGATGTGTGTTCCAAAATGCAATTTTTGTTTCTCAAATAGCAGTGCTGACACTCATAGGTAAGTTAAGGTTGTGTTACAATGAATATTATGTGATCCAGTTTGAGCTAGCCAGGTGCTCAGAGCTATTTAATTGCACTCGTCGGCGCTTGCCTGCGCTGATTATTCAAGAAGCCATGCAGACTCCTTTGTGCTGCCACTAAGATAGTGGTAGTAGTAGTAAGTAATATCAGTGAGTTAGTGTTCTCTTCTCTGTGCTTTTCTTTATGTAGCTTATGCAGTCCCAATTGCAATCTCCAGTGATGCATAGAATGGGAGTGTACTAAAAGGGAGAATTAATTGGCCCATCAAAGGTGGTTGAGAAGCAAAGATCATTTGTTGCAATTCATTAGTAGTTCCAAATGTAATTTAGGACATTAAGAATTGGGTTTAGGTTTGGAAATTAATAGGTCAACTCGATACTAGTATTATAGGTGATCTGATTTAGAAAAGCATAAGGTTAGTACGTTTGCACTGCCAGTCAAAATAATTTGTGAGATTAACTGTACCACTAATCTATTTTTTGTATCTTCTTTATTACTTACCTCAACAACCAAGGGCAGGAAGGTGGAGGGGAGACAAGGGTGCCACCACCAGTGTAGTAGGTGGATGATCTGCTGGCCCCAGCAAATCCTCCTGTTATATTATTATTATTTCCCTAATGTTTACCTCTCCCCACTTAGAATAATGTTTCCTTTTTTTGCTGTGCCTGTCTCCTTTTTTTCCTGCTAATCTTCCATTTAAGATTTGTTAAATTCTTGTTATACCAGCATTATCCTGTTTTGTCCTATATTTCATGTTTCTGTAGATAACTTCCTCCTGTCTGTACTAGTTGGTAGATTACTTCTGCTTTGTTAGTAACCTTCACTTTACCTCTCCTCTTAAATATCTTGTGGATTGGTACTGTAAGACTTAGAGGACAGATTTTAGGACATGTACTCTACAATGAAGACTGCATGCCCAAGTCTGCTTTTCTATGCATGCTTTTTGAGAAGACCTTTCTTTTGTGCTCATGCTCAAACAGTAAAAGGAGAGAGTGGCCATGGTCATGGTGGACCCACCTACAATGTTGTGTTGTATGTATTATTCAATTATACAGTCGT
This sequence comes from Pleurodeles waltl, assembly GCF_031143425.1. NCBI lineage: Eukaryota > Metazoa > Chordata > Amphibia > Caudata > Salamandridae > Pleurodeles > Pleurodeles waltl. The sequence continues at coordinate 1,423,404,020 of NC_090445.1, forward strand.
CTACCATACCAGTAGTATCGATGACAGCGCAGCATGGCAGGAAAGTAGTATGAGGACGGTCCCATTGCATTTGCCAACCAAGACCTCACCATATGTCCTTGATTGACCAATTATTTCACGCCTATGTTGCGCTTCAGTGACTTAGCTCTGCCCCTCCATTGCGAAACATTTGCGGTTGACTTGACTTTACTTCCTGGCTTTTCTAACATAGTTAACCAACAAAATTCATTAAGTGAATGATAGAAGAAGATAGACCTGTAGTGATCTATTGCAGTTGTATTTTGTTGAATTTGTTCCTAAAAGAATACAAGGGGAAGCATATCTGGCATCTAAAATGTGTAATGTTTTTCTAGCCGCACTGACAACAGTCGGGATGCCAGAGGTAGCACCAGTGTGCCTGAGGCAGTAGCGGTTGGAGGGGGAGAACCGGTGGCAACAGGGACTGATGTTGGTAAGTCATATTGCTTGCTTATTGACAATTACTAGTATACTTACTGCAAGAACATTGGTTGTGAACCCCCTGCTTTAGCTACAGCGGGGGTCAAGTTCTTAATGGCTTTTTCCATCTGCAACTCAGCAGACAAAAGCTCATAATGAACGCTACAAATAATGTGGGGATCGAAAAGGGAAAGAAGGATGGATGGTTAAAAGAAAGGATAGGTGAAATGGTATATGAGTGAAAGGATGTGTGGGTGGGTGAAAGGATGTATAGGCGGGTGATAGGAGATGCATGGGTGGGTGAATGGATGGTTGAAGGGTATATGGGTGAAAGGATGCGTGGGTGGGTGAAGGGTGGATAGATAAAAGGATGCACAGATGAGTTAAAGGATAGGGGGCTGGGTAACAATGAGTGGGTGAATGGATGGATGGGTGAAAGAATGGTTGAAAGGATTGATAGGTGAATGTATGGAAAGATGGATGGTGGATATATGGATGGATAGATTGGAATGGTGAAAGATTGGATGAGAGAATGTAAAGCTAAAATGGTGAGTATCAAAGGGAGAATAGAACAATGAAAGGATGCATGGATAATTGTTTTAATGAAGAAATAATGGAGCTCTTTGGGAGATGGATGTGTTCACCTACTTTGCTTGGTTATCAAAGCTTTGGCTCATCAGCTGTGTATTTTAATATTCTGTCTACTCCCTCAACTCACTGTGTTTGGTAAGCAAAGCAGATACGTACCCCCCACCCATCATCATTCATTACCTCCCTGCCCATTCCATTTAGTCACCCACAATATGGCATAACTGCAGCATGGTTCAATTTGGCAGTACAATAGTGTTGTCTGTGCAATGTGCATCTCCTCAGTTAATACAGCATTTAAAAAAAAATGAAAAATCTATTTTTGGCATGCATCACATTTTTCTGGGCAAATGATTTATATTTCATGGCTTCCACAATGGATTCATGCCAGTTAAATTTGTTCCCTTTCATCATTTGTAAGCTCAATAAGGCATGTGTGGGTAAAAAAAAAATGGCCATGTGACTCGTAATCAGCCATATCAAATTCCAGTGGCCCTAGGAGACCAGCAATGTGTTGCTACTGTGCCACTGTAATTTTTAAAAAGTGTTTGAAAGGAGCACTGTTTACAATATGTATTTTTCTTTTTTTCTGCTTGCTCAACAATCCACCTCTTTTATTTTGAAACATCTCCTTCAGAAGAAGGAATAAAAGTGGCCAGAATTTTTTTGTACTGTAGATTAAGTAGTGTGGCATAGATGTACTCTTTTGGCAGTATGATATCATTTTGCAGCCTTGCATTACAAGCCAAGCAAAGGATTAGGCACTCAACCAAGGCATGCACTTCTGCGTTTTTGTTCATACCTGCGAGTGCGAACCTTTCAAACACCTTCTTTAGTTGGTCCGATAGTGGATGCAACAATGGGATATGTGTTGTGTTTTAAAATTCTATCTAAATGTGTAATATGTCTTTATGGAATGTATCAGCTGGAATTCCGATGACCTCACAGATTCTGAGCTGGGCAGTTGCGTTGCTGCTTTGACTCGGTGGCTGTGAGGACGTTGGTGTTGACAGAGGAATAAATCTTCTTGTTTGAGACAAAACAAGCCGCTTGGAGTTTCCTTATTTCAGTGGAGGATACAACATCTTTTGGCGACGAGGATGGGATACACCATTTGAACCCACGTGACCTCAACTATTTCTTCGTGTCCTCACGGCCTTTCCTTCAGTTACTTCTGTAATCAATGTCCTTGCTGCCGGCTTCCTTGTTCGGGGGATGTTCACTTGATGACTGCGATAACATTTTTAAAGCGCCGTTTTGCTTTGTTTTTCACTTACGTGCAACATTATTTTTGTTGCCAGGTAACGGACGCCATGCGGAAGAGCGAGGCAATCTGTTAAATAGTTTCGGATCCACAAGAGATTACGGCGTCCGGACGCGTGCATTCCTGGCTCACTACAATGTTGGTTGCTAAGTAACAGACGCCACGTTTGCATGTTCTCTATCCTTCGAAGGCTGGATGTTTGCGATAAGTTGTTACTGTTGACAGAGAAGTCAACTTTCTGGCGGTGTTGATCTTCATCGATTTTTCAATTTTAGTTATTCTGCCATTTTATTGAACTGTGCGTGATCTACACGTGTCAAGGACTTACCAAGCCTTTTGAAATCATTCGACTCAGTATCGGCCTCAAGTTGGTTGCTGAGACACAATACTCACCTAGTTTTCAGTCTCATCGCGAGTTTTGCACACACGCTGTGCAAATTACGTGCAGCAAGTGTTTATTTCTAACTGCCGCTTCGCACGCTCTCACCCAGCTGTCTTTTGTTTTTATTTTACCTTCAATATGCAAACAGCTAACTTACCATTAACTTTTCTTCCTGAACCTGGCATCCCTGTGATAAGATGGCAACACTGGTTTAAATCCTTTGAGAGCTATTTGGTTGCTATTGATGGGGTTAACTTTTCTGCTGCTCGCAAAAAGGCGATTTTGTACAATTGCCTTGGCACAGAAGGGCAAAGAATTTTTGACCATCAACCCCAGGCGCAACCTTTTGCCACTGGTGATTGGGACGTGTTCACCGAAGCTGTGAGAAGATTAGAAAACCACTTCAAAGATGACCTCAGCATCATAGTTGAGAGACACAAATGTTTCACACGGAAACAACTTCAGCATGAATCAATTGACAGTTTTGTTGCTGAACTTTGGATTTTAGCGTCTACTTGTGAATTTGTAGGTACTTTGGACCAGTATCTTAGAGATCAACTTGTTGTTAATTGTTATGATTCTAAAATTCAAAAAAAAGATCTTATGTTGTAGAGACCCAACGTTGAATGAAACGTTGGAAATTGCTAGAGGGATTGAACGTATGTTAGCCTCTAAAGAATTGGGTAAAGAGAGAGGGTCACCAGTTGAAGATGTTTGTTTGGTATCACAGAAATCTAAAAACTATTATGCCCACTACCCCAGATTTGAAAAAGAGCAACACCAAAAAGCTTTTGTGTTTCAGGTGTGGCTCTAATTCACACTTGCCCAATTCTCCTATTTGTCCAGCTTTAGGGAAAACATGTATGAAGTGTAAGAAGACTGGTCATTTCGCTCGAGTGTGTAAACAAGATCAAAAGGTGATGTTGGTTGAACAGCAACAATTGGTTGAGAGGCAAGTGGGTGAGTGTGGTGATTTGCATCTTTCCAAAAAGTGTGTTCTGATAGTTAATGATGCATCCAATTGTAAGTCTGGTCTTAAGCGTTCCAAAGATCCGGTTTGTGAAGTCATGATTGGTGAAGTTAAATTGGAAGTTACAGTGGATTCAGGTTCACCAATAACGATTGTTTCTGACGCAAATTATCATTCCTTTTGGAGTGACTCTCCTTTTTCTGCTCCTGATATAAAAACCATAGCATTTGATGGCGAATGCCGTTTGGCTTAGCCTCCGCGGCGTCCGTATTCCAGAAACTTATGTTTCAGTTATTTGGCGACATACAGTGTGTTTTAGCTTACCAGGATGACATTTTAATTGGTTCGGAATCTTTTCAAGACCATGTACTCATGTTGGACAGAGTGTTGGGAATTCTGAATGACCATGGGATAACGGTTAGAAAAGACAAGTGTAAGTTTATGGTAGATTTTGTTGATTATCTAGGACATCAAATTTTTGCACAAGGCATTCTTCCTAAAAGAGACTTAATATTGGCTATTGAGAATTCCCCTACTCCTAACAATAAAGATCAGGTGAGATCCTTTTTGGGTCTTTGTGAGTACTACTCAAGTTTTGTGCAAAATTTTGCTTACTTGTCGGAACCGTTAAGGAGGATTCTCAGGAAGGGGGAAAAGTTTTTATGGCTGGAGGAGCAGGAGGAAGCTTTTTCCACGCTTAAGTCTCTCATTGTACAGGTTCCTGCTCTTCATCCATTTGACGAGGATCTACCTTCAGTAATTACTGTGGATGCAAGTGGTGTTGGTTTGGGAGCCATTCTTAGTCAGACGGAGAAAGGGAAGGAGCATACGATCGCATTTGCATCTAGACGTCTATCGGATGCTGAGATGAATTATAGCACGATTGAGAGGGAGGCGTTGGCTTGTGTATGGGGAGTTAATCATTTCTCAACATATGTTTGGGGAAGGGAATTCACGCTTGTCACAGATCACAAGCCTTTGGTCTATCTTTGGAACGACAAGGTTTTTAATAAAACCAGTCCCAGGCTGACCAGATTGTTAGCCAGGTTGTATGAATGTAATATGAAGGTGAAGCACATTGCAGGGACTAGTAACTGCAGGGCAGACTTCCTGTCTAGGTGTCCTGTCAATAACACTGGGTTTGAGAAACTGTCAGTCGAGGAAGATGTCGTGGTGGGCATGATTGTTGGTGTGGTTGCAGCTGGTGAAGTCATCTCTAGGCCGGTTTGGAAAGAGGCGGTGAGCAAGGATAAGTTTTTACTACTCCTTAAGAAGTATATTCGTGAAGGTTGGCCTACGGGTGGGGGATTGTCGGATGTAATGAAATCTTATGGCAAGATCAAGGAGGAGTTAAATGTGGAAGACGATTTGGTTTTGAGGGGTGAACGTTTGATTCCTCCCAGCGAGCTAAGGCTCAGACTAATAAAGTTGGCTCATCAAGGGCATGTTGGTATTACTGGTACGAGAAGACGGTTACGTTTATATTATTGGTGGCCAGGTATGGATTCTGAAGTAGAAGTAGTAATTAAGAATTGTGGTAGTTGTAGAGTAGCGGATAAAAGTTTGCACACCAGGGAGGTGCCTTTGTGTTCTGTACCCTTCCCTGACAAGCCGTGGCAGAAGTCGGGTCTAGATTTTATGGGTCTGTTAGGAGCTTGCAATTATGGGAAGAAATATGTATTGGTTGCAGTGGATTATTTTTCTAAATGGGTATCATATACATTTTTGAGAGAACCAAATACTACCAGCGTGATTGATTTCTTGAAGGAGATTTTTCATTGGGAGGGGATTCCTGAGTTTTTAGTCTCTGACAATGGTGTACAATTTATCTCACATCGGATGGTGAACTTTTTAAGGAAATGTAATATAAAGCATCTTACTACTGCTTTATATAGTCCGCAAGGGAATGGTTTAGTAGAAAGGGTGAACAGGATGATCAAGGAGACCATTCAATTGGCTGTCAGTTCGGGGGTTAACGTGCAAGAAGCGGTTTCAGAAAGGATCTGGAGTTATCACAACACGCCACATTCTTCTACAGGCGTTGCTCCTTTTGTGCTTTTGAAGGGCTGGCACTCGGGTAATAACTCTCTCCTGAGTGGGTGGTGCAAGAAACCTTGGGGAGTGATGCAAACGTTGATCTCAGTCAAGTAAGAGAAAACGTAGTGAGACATCAAAGTAGGAGTAAGAGGAGATCTGACAATCTCAAAAGAGTTATGGCATTTCCTTTTGCTGTCGGTGATGCAGTTAGAGTGAAGAAACCTCAAGGGAAAAGGAAAGGAGTTTCTAGTTTTTTTCCCATCACTAAGGTTATTAGGGTGTCTAAACATTCTGTTATGGTGGAAGGAGGCAAATGGTGGAACATGAGGAATGTGGTGAAGGTTGCTGTTCAGGTTTCAGAGCTGAATAGAGGGTTGTCTGACGTTTGGTTTGATGGAGGTTATGATGTTATTGTGGGTGATGGTGGTTCCTTGGAGCGGGGAGTGTGCGAGGAAGTGAGACAAGGTGCAGACCTTCAGGAAGGAGGTTCTGGACCGCTCTTAGGGAGTTCAGAAGGCGACTTTCAGGGTCATGGAGCATTGGATGTTGGTAGTGGTACTCACACTACTGGCGTTTTGGACCAATCTGAGAGGTCCAATGAAGGTGTGATTCAGGTGGATACGAGGGAAGTGTTGGACAGACCTAGAAGGAACGTATCTAAACCCAAGTATCTGAATCAATATGTTATGTATTGAGGGTGGCCACATTTTATTGGTGGTTTGGTGGTTTTTTTGTTTGTTGTTGTTTTGGGGGGGTCAGTTTGTTTGGAAGGGGGAAGATGTGTTGTGTTTTAAAATTCTATCTAAATGTGTAATATGTCTTTATGGAATGTATCAGCTGGAATTCCGATGACCTCACAGATTCTGAGCTGGGCAGTTGCGTTGCTGCTTTGACTCGGTGGCTGTGAGGACGTTGGTGTTGACAGAGGAATAAATCTTCTTGTTTGAGACAAAACAAGCCGCTTGGAGTTTCCTTATTTCAGTGGAGGATACAACAATAATTTGGGCCATCATATTGTCCTGCTTGTTAACTTCCAGTGTGAAAACATCAAACGATAGTAGCATCTGTGTCAGGCATTTGACTAGGCCCCATTTGCCCCCATCCATTATCACAGCTTTCCAAGTTGCATCCCCTCCTCTTTGAATGACATAGTCACTGATCTATCTATAATGATCAAACAGATGCTGCAACATGTAATAGGTTGAGTTCCAAAGTGTTGGTACCTCCAGAATGAGGGCTTTAACTGGTAATATTATTAATGTGCTGAACAATCCTCAACTGCTTTCGCTGAATTGCTGAAATGCTGAAATGAGGGCCGATTCTTCAGCAGGCAGTCAGTATGTTGCTGACTATATCTTCTTTTTTAAGAAACTCCTGCACCACCAGGTTGATGCAATGTGCAAAAAACAGGACCCTGAAATAGCCTTCATCTGCCATGGCTTTGACTATATTACTGCCATTTTCTGTGTCAACAAATCCAATTCTGAGAACTCTTGGTCACAGCCATTCACACACCTTTCTGTTAAATTTGTCCAAGATGTTTGCAGCTGCATGGTATTTTCCATGACAAACACAGCTACTGTTGCATGCCCTAAAAACTATCTTCAGCGCTGAGACCTGCAGATAGCTGTTGCCTAACCCCTGCAACAGCGATCAACATGTTATCAGTTGCTTGACAAATGGTCCACGTCTGTTGTCAGGTGGATAGTGTGAACAACACTTGGAACAGCAACTCTGGCAAAATAGTTCTGTATTAGAACCTTCCAGTTCAGGCACATGGCCACCATAAATCCTAAACTCCTTACACAAAAGCAAAAGGAAGGGGGTCCAACGCCAACATTTTAGCCAGCTTCCCATTGTACAATAGTGCTGTTGGGTGGTTCGAGTCGTAGGGCTCCTCCTGCCTAAACATGCCCATAATGGTTTATACGAATTTACTTAAGACCACAGCACTCTAGCAAATGTATGTAGAACAGCAATTAATAGTTTTCAAAAGTCCAACAGTTTTTTTTATCAGTCTTTGAAGAAACTCCAATGAAAATCCTCTTTAGTAGTTAACCTTGTGGTTTATTTATATCAATAAAAAGTCCTCCATGGCTTTGTTTCTTCTCATAGATGTCATAGGCAGTGTTTCAAGTAGTCAATCCATATGTTAACAACCCTTAGTCAGTCCTTGCAATAACAGCCAACACGTGTTTCATCCCACAGTGACCTTTTCAAGGCTGTGAAGAGACGAATGTATGTACCTATTGGAGAGCAAGGTTAACAAATGTGTAAGGACATGACATAGCCAAATAGAGCTCGGTTGCTAAATGTGAAAGGATGTCCAACATAGTGCATGATCTAAAAAAACTATTAATTACTGTTCTACATACATTTGCTGGAGTGCTATGGTCTTAAGTAAATTATTATATGTTATGTATTCCTTGTGATCCATACTATGTTGTCTTGAGGTAGTAGGACATCATTGACCACATAACACCAGAACATATCTTAGCTTGACTATTGGACACTCATGGAAAGTACTTCTATATTACTATTACCACCACTGATTTGTTTATTCCCATAATAGTAACCTGGATCTTCTTCTTTTCTGGGGCCACTGACACAGGCAACGTCTGAGAGGTAGGAGGTGGTAGACTCAATGGGGGAATCACTGTATGCCATGGCGTCTCCATCTGACTTCAAGTCTTGTGCCATTTTGAGGTCGCAGATGTGGGTGATGCTGGTGCACTGCTGGGGACAAGGCTGCTTTGCGTAAATATCTCACCCTCTTCTTCCACATGACCTCCCACCATGATTGGTCTTGGAGCTGACGTTTCCCAGCTCTCCTCCCCTTCACCACAACCACATTCATCAATTTTTTTAAGGTGCTCCTCCCACCGGATAGCGTGATGTTTTTTCATATGGGTTGTTTGGCCACCAGTATCATAGCGTGGAACAGGCTTACCTAGAGTAACGCTTGTGTTGCAAACGGAGCAAATTCCAATGTTCTCTTCCTGCTCACTAAGCGTAAAAAAGTCCCAAAGTGGGGAGGAGTACTTTCATAGTGGGCCATTGCCAATGCCTGAAGACAAACTGGAGTTAGGTGGGTGTGTAATTCATTGACTCTCTGTAGTGCATATGTTTACTGAGATAGGGGTTGGTGCAGGTCTCAGGTGGGGCTTTACAAATATGGGAGCTGGTGGTGCTAGGTGTGCCACATAACTCTGAGCAGGTTGAATGGGAGGGGTAATGTCAGACTCCTCCGTGCAAGCTTCCAAAATGACTTGCACGTCGTCATCCTCCAACTCATCCCCTCTCATAAATCTAAGGCTTTCAAGAATTTTTATTTTCCCTTGCCTCTCCTTGCATCTCCTGGACTCTGCCATGGTTCACTAAATGTCCATATCTTCGTCAGAAGGTATGCTTGGAGAAGATGGTGGAGTACCCTTCCTTTTTCTTGCTGGAGATCTGGGAGTCAATGATTCTAAAAGAGGAGGTTATTGCTCAGCAGGAAGCTCAACCTCCTGTTTTGCTCTGCTTCTGGAAGATCTACTATTGCTGGCTGCAGCTGTTGTCGAGTTTCCTGACCCAGGTTCTTCCCTGGAGACCGGTGCAGCAGACACACATCTCTCGGTAAAGGCAGTGGTCGCCACATCAGTGCCGGAAAGCTACTTCTTCTCACTGGCCACTTTCTTGGCAGGACCTTTCTTTGGTGCAGTCTTAAAGCTGTCATTTGGCAGTGGCACTAAGCTGCACAAAAGCCTAAAAGCAAACAAGCAAGAACCACATTTAGTAAAACGTGACATTGTTTCAGTTTGAATTAGTACAGACAAAGACAATATAATTTAGTGTGGTTCGTTACTAAAAGGTAAGAATTAACAACAATGTATCCAACCATTTTAAAGTCAAACCACACCACCATAACATAACATTTCATTTCCAATCTAAAAATCACAACATCCAGATTTAGCTCCTTGCTTTTTGTACATCTATTCTAGAGGAGACAACCGTGGCAGTCAGGGAGATGCATGGCTAAATGCAATAATCCTTTAAAAATGAAGGCTAGGGTGCTCCTATTGCAGATGAGGTGCTCCTGTGGGAAATTAAATAATCATTAAAAAAATGAATGATGCTGGTGTGTCTCCAGTGCACCTACTCTGTGGCAAACAGGGAGTCCGGGGGAAATGGAATAATACCTAAAAAATACAATGAAATACAAAATTTAAAATAATAAAATAAAAAATAAAAATACAAAAAAAAGTTAACAATTAAAATAAAACATTTAAATTAAGAAAAAAGAAAATTAATTGTTGATGTTTGCACTACGGGAGTATCATAAACCTATTTCTAGGCAAGTAGGTGCAGATGAAAAATGCAAAAAAATACATGCATAGAAAGTGCTGTTCATTATATTAATATTAATATTAATTATAGACACATACTACAATGATCCTCAAACATATCATTAAACTGATATCATATGCAAGCCTATGGCTAAAGCACCCTGGAAAGCTGTCCAAAATGGCCGCCAGTCACATGGTCAAACAACAACAGTGGGCAAAGAGGCATGGAGAACAAAGAACACCTGCAAGCCTATAGCAAAAGCACACTGGCTTGCTGCACAAAATGGCTGACAGCCACATGATCAAGCATCAACATCGAGCAAGGAGGCATGGAGAACAAAGAACACATGGAAGTCTATGGCAAAAGCACACTGGCTGAGTACACAAAATGTCCTCCGGTGATATGGTGAAACCAAAAAGAGCAAGCAATAAGGCATAAAGAACAAACAATACCTGCAAGCCTATGGCAAAAGCAGACTGGCTGGCTGCAGAATATGGCTACCAGCCACATGGTCAAAAAACAACAGTGAGCAAGGTGACATGGAGAACAAAGAACACATGCAAGCCTACAGCAAAAGCAGACTGGCTGGCTGCACAAAATGGCCACCAGCCACATGGTCAAACAATGACTTCAAACCAGGAGGCATAGAGAACAAAGAACACATGCTAAGCTATGGTAAAAAGCACACTGGCTAATGCACAAAATGCCCACCAGCCATATGTTCAAACAACAACGAGCCGAAGGGAAACACACTCACAGACACATGAAAATGAACTGAGCTAAAAAAAATTGACAACAACACACATCCTCCTATGGCATTAAATATTACATCACATATATCCTTGTTGCAGAAAAAACATGACATGCAAACAATAGCCAAAAATTGTTATTTAATCCAATGCCATCCCTGCCCTAACTGATCTATTAAAAAACATATACCACAGAAACATTTCTTTCTTGCACTGATGACTAGTACTGGGCCTACTGGCTGGATGACCCGTTTGAAGACTAGGCCACATGATAAAATAAATTAAAATTCTGAATGTAACAAACATGGATAAAAGGTACTGAACTGTGTAACATTTTTCTTTTACCAAAGGTGAAAAATGAAATGCAAAAAGATAACTAGGCTCCTACTGACACTCCGGTCCAACCACCACAACGAAATTTAAAAATCAGATGAAAGTACAAAGAAACAAACAACACCCTTATACTCCAATACCCTTATACAATACATTTTTAAGTTACTTGTGTGATATCACAAAAACAAAGTGCTTAAATTCAAAGGTATGTATTCAGCAGATGAAGAGAGTGATCCTTCCACCTCAAAATCCAAGTGAAAAGTGACCAGGAGATGGACAAAGAACTGTGAGGAGCCTGCTGGACACGAATGAGCAGTTGGAGTCTCTGGGGCGCTTCCTTCCTGTTGGTAAAAAATGTTTTAAAAAAAGGCTTCTCTCACTAATAAAATAACTTTTAGAGTAGAAAATCCACTCAAAAACGTCTTTTTGAGTAGATTTACCTGCTTCTCCAGTAGAGAATCTGCTCAAGGTTCACCCGCAGCCACTCACACTCCAGAGCAGCACTATGGAGACACTGTTGTGGCCGGAAGCCACATGAGCGGACGCTAATATTTCACGCATGTGCACTAGTTAGCAGCCTCATAATATCATGGCCTTCGTGAATGCCAAAACCAATTCTCACCCGCGGTAACGGACAAAAATTTCTGCCACGTGGCGGATGGTGGAAATTTGGCTATTCACGTTACTCTGCGTAGCGCGGAGTGTCCGAATTCTGCAAACACCGCGAGCGAAGCAGATTTTACCATTTTGGCCTATTTTTTATATGACAGAGAAGTGATCTGGATAAGGTGAGGAATCCTATCATTGGTACTATGTCTAAAGAAAGATTTTTCCTTTGTGATTAGTATCTTGGATTCTTTTCTCTTTTTTCAATTCTGAGAGTGATGTTTTTTTAGTTCCTACATTCATTCTCAAATTTTCTGAGAGTAATTTTTGCATGTGCATGCAAATTACAGAATCGTGTCCTGGAGGTGTAGCAGGGTTATAGCATCTACAGCTACATTGATAATTTCCCCATATTTTTTCAGAGCGAGGACAACAATGTTAACTGTGCAATTTTGCCTGATTTGTTCAGACACGGCCACGGTGTTAACTTTGGTATTGCATGACCTAGACACTTTGCTGTGGTTGGTTATGGGTTTGTAATGTGCTCTTCAGAGATGATGTTGAAGGGGACTGCAAAGTGATCAGACCAACCTTTAATGATAGAAAGAAGGCATTTGACTCACTCAGAAAACTCAGGTCAAGAATGTTTCTGTTGCATGTGGCAAAAGGAGATTTGAGATGCGGTACCTCCATTTTGTGTTCCTCTGTGCATTCTCTGCTGTGTCCTGATACAGCCCAGTGTTCAAGGATTGCAAAGAGACCTAGGTAAGGAGCCCAAAGATATTTTCTAGTCAAATAGTATTAATTGTTCAAACAGTGTTTGTTTTACTGTGGACTCTCTGTGTTTTTCAGGCAGCTTGGCCTCTTTTAAAGTGGTGTTTGTTTCAAAATCGTTTTTTGCTGTGACTGTGTGAATTCCCTTGCTAGTTTAGTGGCTCCCCCCCCCCCTGCCCCCCTTTTTTTCACCCCTATTCTTAGTAAAAAGACTACATAGATCTTTCAGAGTGTGGTTTTAGGAGACTGTTTTTTAATCTGTTTGTGTGATTTAAATTGTGCTTAAAAGCTGTCTGCCCCCCTGTCTTTTTTGCCTTAAAAAGCCCGATTTTTAGAGTGTGCGCCCAGAACTATTGCAGTGTTTGTCTCTTAAACAATCTCCCCCTTACCTGAAAAGTAGACTCTGCTAGCTTGAAAGTGTGGATTCAGCCTGTCTGTATCCAAGGAGATACTGAGTAGAGCACCAGTAGCCTCCCCCAGGCCCCAGGGACTGGACTTAGCTGATTGGCTCCCTGAGTCTCTGCTGCACCTGAGACCCGCCCCCCCCCCCCCACCTGCTCTGGCTCCTTAAGTTTGTGGAGGGAAGGCCAAAGACAGGCACCTCCATTTTGTGTTCCTCTGTGCATTCTCTCCTGTGTCCTGATACAGCCCAGTGTTCAAGGATTGCAAAGAGACCTAGGTAAGGAGCCCAAAGATATTTTCTAGTCAAATAGTATTAATTGTTCAAACAGTGTTTGTTTTACTGTGGACTCTCTGTGTTTTTCAGGCAGCTTGGCCTCTTTTAAAGTGGTGTTTGTTTCAAAATCGTTTTTTGCTGTGACTGTGTGAATTCCCTTGCTAGTTTAGTGGCTCCCCCCCCCCCCCCCGCCCCCCTTTTTTTCACCCCTATTCTTAGTAAAAAGACTACATAGATCTTTCAGAGTGTGGTTTTAGGAGACTGTTTTTTAATCTGTTTGTGTGATTTAAATTGTGCTTAAAAGCTGTCTGCCCCCCTGTCTTTTTTGCCTTAAAAAGCCCGATTTTTAGAGTGTGCGCCCAGAACTATTGCAGTGTTTGTCTCTTAAACAATCTCCCCCTTACCTGAAAAGTAGACTCTGCTAGCTTGAAAGTGTGGATTCAGCCTGTCTGTATCCAAGGAGATACTGAATAGAGCACCAGTAGCCTCCCCCAGGCCCCAGGGACTGGACTTAGCTGATTGGCTCCCTGAGTCTCTGCTGCACCTGAGACCCGCCCCCCCCCCACCTGCTCTGGCTCCTTAAGTTTGTGGAGGGAAGGCCAAAGACAGGCACCTCCATTTTGTGTTCCTCTGTGCATTCTCTCCTGTGTCCTGATACAGCCCAGTGTTCAAGGATTGCAAAGAGACCTAGGTAAGGAGCCCAAAGATATTTTCTAGTCAAATAGTATTAATTGTTCAAACAGTGTTTGTTTTACTGTGGACTCTCTGTGTTTTTCAGGCAGCTTGGCCTCTTTTAAAGTGGTGTTTGTTTCAAAATCGTTTTTTGCTGTGACTGTGTGAATTCCCTTGCTAGTTTAGTGGCTCCCCCCCCCCCTGCCCCCCCTTTTTTTCACCCCTATTCTTAGTAAAAAGACTACATAGATTTTTCAGAGTGTGGTTTTAGGAGACTGTTTTTTAATCTGTTTGTGTGATTTAAATTGTGCTTAAAAGCTGTCTGCCCCCCTGTCTTTTTTGCCTTAAAAAGCCCGCTTTTTAGAGTGTGCGCCCAGAACTATTGCAGTGTTTGTCTCTTAAACAATCTCCCCCTTACCTGAAAAGTAGACTCTGCTAGCTTGAAAGTGTGGATTCAGCCTGTCTGTATCCAAGGAGATACTGAATAGAGCACCAGTAGCCTCCCCCAGGCCCCAGGGACTGGACTTAGCTGATTGGCTCCCTGAGTCTCTGCTGCACCTGAGACCCGCCCCCCCCCACCTGCTCTGGCTCCTTAAGTTTGTGGAGGGAAGGCCAAAGACAGGCACCTCCATTTTGTGTTCCTCTGTGCATTCTCTCCTGTGTCCTGACACAGCCCAGTGTTCAAGGATTGCAAAGAGACCTAGGTAAGGAGCCCAAAGATATTTTCTAGTCAAATAGTATTAATTGTTCAAACAGTGTTTGTTTTACTGTGGACTCTCTGTGTTTTTCAGGCAGCTTGGCCTCTTTTAAAGTGGTGTTTGTTTCAAAATCGTTTTTTGCTGTGACTGTGTGAATTCCCTTGCTAGTTTAGTGGCTCCCCCCCCCCTGCCCCCCCTTTTTTTCACCCCTATTCTTAGTAAAAAGACTACATAGATTTTTCAGAGTGTGGTTTTAGGAGACTGTTTTTTAATCTGTTTGTGTGATTTAAATTGTGCTTAAAAGCTGTCTGCCCCCCTGTCTTTTTTGCCTTAAAAAGCCCGCTTTTTAGAGTGTGCGCCCAGAACTATTGCAGTGTTTGTCTCTTAAACAATCTCCCCCTTACCTGAAAAGTAGACTCTGCTAGCTTGAAAGTGTGGATTCAGCCTGTCTGTATCCAAGGAGATACTGAATAGAGCACCAGTAGCCTCCCCCAGGCCCCAGGGACTGGACTTAGCTGATTGGCTCCCTGAGTCTCTGCTGCACCTGAGACCCGCCCCCCCCCCACCTGCTCTGGCTCCTTAAGTTTGTGGAGGGAAGGCCAAAGACAGGCACCTCCATTTTGTGTTCCTCTGTGCATTCTCTCCTGTGTCCTGATACAGCCCAGTGTTCAAGGATTGCAAAGAGACCTAGGTAAGGAGCCCAAAGATATTTTCTAGTCAAATAGTATTAATTGTTCAAACAGTGTTTGTTTTACTGTGGACTCTCTGTGTTTTTCAGGCAGCTTGGCCTCTTTTAAAGTGGTGTTTGTTTCAAAATCGTTTTTTGCTGTGACTGTGTGAATTCCCTTGCTAGTTTAGTGGCTCCCCCCTCCCCGCCCCCCCTTTTTTTCACCCCTATTCTTAGTAAAAAGACTACATAGATTTTTCAGAGTGTGGTTTTAGGAGACTGTTTTTTAATCTGTTTGTGTGATTTAAATTGTGCTTAAAAGCTGTCTGCCACCCCTGTCTTTTTTGCCTTAAAAAGCCCGCTTTTTAGAGTGTGCGCCCAGAACTATTGCAGTGTTTGTCTCTTAAACAATCTCCCCCTTACCTGAAAAGTAGACTCTGCTAGCTTGAAAGTGTGGATTCAGCCTGTCTGTATCCAAGGAGATACTGAATAGAGCACCAGTAGCCTCCCCCAGGACCCAGGGACTGGACTTTAGTTAACTTGCTCCTTATATAGGTTCCTCGTGGTTGTTGCATATGCTGTTATGATAGGTTCTTTTGGGAGATGGTGTTTCATTGGTTGCTAGCTCCAGGGATGCATTTATGATTGGTGGATAGGGCTGGGATTTTGATTGGCTGTTGATTCTAGGGCTGTGATTGATGGATAGGGCCAGGATTCAGATTGGCTGTTGGTTCTAGGGCTGTGATTGGTGGATAGGGCTGGGATTCTGATTGGCTGTTTGTTTCTAGGGCTGTGATTGGTGGATAGGGCTGGGATTCTGATTGGCTGTTGGTTCTAGGGCTGTGATTGGTGGATAGGGCTGGGTTTCTGATTGGCTGTTTGTTTCTAGGGCTGTGATTGGTGGATAGGGCTGGGATTCTGATTGGCTGTTGGTTCTAGGGCTGTGATTGGTGGATAGGGCCGGGATTCTGATTGGCTGTTGATTCTAGGGCTGTGATTGGTGGATAGGGCTGGGATTCTGATTGGCTGTTGGTTCTAGGGCTGTCATTGGTGGATAGGGCTAGGATTCTGATTGGCTGTTGGTTCTAGGGCTGTGATTGGTGGATAGGGCTGGGATTCTGATTGGCTGTTGGTTTCTAGGGCTGTGATTGGTGGATAGGGCTAGGATTCTGATTGGCTGTTGGTTCTAGGGCTGGGGCTGTGATTGGGGGTCAGGAAATAGGGCTGTGACTGGTGATTAGGGCTGGGTCTCCCACTAATTGGCTAAATTAGGGTTTAAAAATCGGATTGGCTAGGGTTAGGACCAGCTTCTTATTGGCCAGTAGGGCTATAAAAGGCTAGGATTCAGGGCGTCTGAGCCCGGGCGTCGAGGCAAAGGGCGGAGAGGACAAGGGCAGCTGTCTGTTTGGGTCTGTAAGGGCGGAGAGGACAAGGGCAGCTGTCTGTTTGGGTCTGTAAGGGCGGAGAGGACAAGGGCAGCTGTCTGTTTGGGTCTGTTCGGGACAGGTAGGGACTAGGGACTAGGGCCAGAAATGCTGCCCAATTCCCATTCTCATTCTACCAGAAATGGTTTCTGCCCCAACACATCCCTCAACATGCAAACACATTATCTGCAAAGATATCCAACTCATGCATCACAAACTAATTACAGACATAATGCATTGCAACACCACCCAACACAATACCCTACATACAACACATATACACATACACCCCATAACTATTACAGTCAAACACCTTCATACTCACAGCAAACACTACTCTATCCCCTCCCACTAACACTACCTGCCACCGCCCACACAATACAAAACTACAACATACAACTCTCTCAGTTTCAGTCTCCCAGATACACACTCTCTACACATACTAACCAAAAACACTATTCGCTGTTCGCTTCACACAGACCGCCTGAACTCATAACAATGCCAAAACCCTGCCTTCAAACACATCATCTACACACACTCTTCCCCTCTGCTCACCAATTACACACAACCATACAATTCCCACATTTCACTCCACCACACATATTACCTCTTCCAGTAATCTCAACTAATACTTATCTCCCTGACACACATCCATCACCTCATATACACCTCATACATTCATCTCCAAAACACATCAACACCCCATCTATCACTCAAATTCCACTTAACAGCACTAACTCGCATACAAGTCCCTCACCAAAAACAACTACACCAATAACCCCTCTCATTGTTCCACAAAAACAATACCAACCACAAACATCAGCACATCAAAGCAACACAAACTTACATTACACTCTTCATCATACCCACTCTCACCTCCAAGACTACACACAGGATACAAATTCCACCCTATCTCCACCCCTTCCCCCCCACTCTTCACAAACACCTACCACAAGCACCCCATCCCAGCAACCTTCATTCAGTCGCCTCTCCTCCATTGCACAATTTAGAGCCTTACATCATGATCCACATGCTCCTCCCCCACCCCTAACCCATACTCCTTCCACACTAAACAAACGCAAACATAATAAAAAACATGCCACTCATAGCAACCTCGCATCCCCTTGTTTGTTTCATAATAAAACTACCCTACAAAAAACACTACACTCCTCATGGCTCTCTCAGCCACCAAGTTCACCACCCACACACACAGACCCAACAAAATGCCTCCTTAACCTGCTGGAAGAGGAACACTATGTTGAAAAGCAAGACTATTGTGAGCCTCAAACAGTCAACACAACTAGCAACACTCCTGCTTCAAGCTCACATTATACTACTTACCCTTCTACTAAACAAAACAACACTACCACTAACACACCCTATCTAAACTGCCAGCTCATAAATGCTCGATCACTCTAAAAAAACAAGCACCACATCTACGACCTGCTCACAGACACACAACCTGACTTACTATTCATTACGGAAACCTGGTTGGGAGATGACATGGCACCAGTATTGCACGAAGCCCTTCCTCCAGGCTATCAAACCATCACACAAAACCGTATAGGCAAGAGAGGAGGTGGACTAGCTATTATATTCAAACAGGCAATAAACCTCAGTAAAACAGACAACATCTCCATACAAGGTTGTGAAGCCCTCCTTACCAGATGCCACCCTACTCCAACTTCCACCTGTAACTTTCTCCTCCTTTACAGACCTCCACCTAACAACTCCACTTTCCCAGATGCCTTTCTTGACATAGTCTCAAACCTTATTACACTATACTCCAATCTATGCATTCTTGGGGATCTAAACATTTGGTTTGACAAACCCAATATGCCCCATCCAAAAGCTATCACCACTGGCCTACTCGCATTGAATCTACATCAGATTGTACACAATCCCACACACATCGCTGGTCACATCCTAGATGTCATTTTTGCTAAGCCTGAACTTGTTACTATTCATAGCATCACACCAACCACCTGGTCAGACCACCATCTGATAACTTTCCGACAGACAACTCCACAAATCAACACACCCCACAACCACCTACATACATACACCTATCGACCATGGAGAAAACTCAATTTGGATCACTTAGAAACACAACTAACAGCAAAGACAGTTCTAGATACAATCAATTCTGTACCTAAACTTTATGAGTGGCTACAGGAAGCTTTTGATGTCCTAATACCACTCAGAAAAACTAAACATGACAAAAGAAAACCAACACCTTGGAGAAACACAGAACTTAAAAAGATTAAAAAACAAATCAGAAAGTTGCAGCGGACCTGGCTCAAAACAAACAACAGTCAAGACAAACTCCAGCTACACAAACTTAACAGGATATACAAATCATCAATCAAAAAAGCTAAAAAAAGATACTACTCAGACAGAATTCTAAATGCTCAATCTACAACCAAGGAATTTTACAAAATTCTCAATGAATTTCGAAAACCCACATGCATGGAAGGAAGTCATCCCACCACTCAAGATTTCACAAACAAATTGGCAACTCACTACACAACCAAGGCAGACACACTGGACTCCTATTTAAAACAGAAGAAAACCATCAGCACCAACCCCTTTACTAAAATACCCTTTAAGAATAAACCATCCCAACCTCTACAGTCCTTCAAACAAATATCCCAGGATGAATTTATGGATTTGGTCAAAGCAAGCAGACCTTCTGGTTGCCCTTCTGACCCTTGCCCACCACAGATCTTCAAGAACATCCTGCTATCTACTTCCGCTGCCACACCTGTAAAAAGAATCATCAACAACTCTTTAACTTCAGGAACTTTTCCTACAGACCTGAAAAAGGCATACATACGACCATTATTAAAGAAAACAAATCTAGACCCGCAAGACCCAAACAACTACAGACCTATCACAAATGGACCTTTCCTGGGCAAATTGGTAGAAAGAGCAGCATTCGCCCAGATGTCACAATTCATTGAAGACAACTCTATACTTTCAGACTTCCAAACTGGATTCCGCCCAGGAAGAAGCACTGAATCGGCACTCATGGCAATCTGGGACGATCTTAAAAACACAGTTGACCGAAATGGAGTTGCTGCACTACTTCTCTTGGACCTCTCAGCTGCCTTTGATACAGTTGACCATGACACCCTAACTCAAAGACTCCACGAAGCCGGCATACAAGGGATTGCGCTCGACTGGATTACTTCCTATCTCCAAAAAAGAGCAAATATCATCCACTCACCCCCCTTCTCATCCGAACCCTACCTCACAAAAACAGGGGTCCCCCAAGGGTCAATCATCTCACCTTTGCTTTTTAACATCTACATGATATCTTTACCAGAACTGATCAATGATTTCCATCTCACATGCTACAACTATGCAGATGACACACAAATACTACTTCAATTAGAAGACCCCAAAAACATTGAAAACTCTCAAATCTTCAGTTGCCTCAGAGCCGTTGATCAGTGGATGACCTGGAGCCATCTCAAACTAAATACCTCCAAAACTGAAATACTCACATGTGGTGACTGGAAACATTATGACCCTCTGTGCGGCTGGCCTGACGATCTCGGACCACCTCCTCAATTATCCAAGGAAGTGAAAAACCTAGGAATCACCATGGATTCCAAACTAACTATGAATGCCCAAGTAGACAAATTAGCACGCACAAGCTTCATCACCTTAAAGACTTTACGACGCATTTTCCCTCACCTCGGATTTCCACACAAGGTGCAAGCTACTATCTCACTTGTATTATCCAAACTGGATTATGCCAATAGCCTCTACCATGGATCATCTCTATCTGTTATGAAAAAACTACAACGTATCCAGAATTCCGCAGCCAGGCTACTACTACATATAAAGCCGCAAGCCCACATCTCCCCTGCCCTGAGAGCACTACACTGGCTACCCGTTGCCAGAAGATGCACTTTCAAGCTGCTTTGTATCACCCACAAAGCTATACATGGAACAGGACCGCTTTTCATCAGAAAGAAAATTACCAAATACATCCAACAAAGAACCCTCCGCTCAAGACTGGCACCCCGCCTTAGAACACCACCATACAAGAAAAAGACTGTAGGTGGTACATCCTTCTCCGTCCAAGCAGCCAAACTATGGAATTCATTACCCCCAACTATAAGAGCCACAGATAACTTTCTTGTTTTCAGGAAACTACTCAAGAGTTGGCTCTTTCCTTCATAACCACCTTTTTCAAACAACTATGAACTGCATATGCCTATGGGGATAATTATTTTTTTCAGATTATATGTATATTTCTATTGATTTATAGTTTCTTTGGAAACTAAAGCAAGGCTGTGCGCCCAGAGATCCCATAGCAGAAAAAGATCTAGAATCCTTCCTGGAGGTGAACTGATGATGTACTAGAGCGTAATCTGTATCTGACTGTGACGCGCAGGTTCTATATCCCTCTCCTGGAGACACAGAGTAGAAGGTTCTCCCTTTATAAAGCAACTGTAAGCTCCGCCCGCTGAGCCACGCCCGTCCACTCTCGAAGTAGGTAAAGGAATTTCCCGCCTTTTACCAGGATGATGGACAGCTTTCCAAAACGACCCCAATGCGTTTACCGCCGTTTCCGGTGGTGCGTTGTTAATGCTCAGAAGCACGAGGACATCTCCACAAAGACGCACTAGTAACAATCACATTGCCAAAGGAACACAAGGTTGATGGAGACGTTTTTCCCCGTGTCCCATCACGTACCCTTAGTGTACAATATAAACTGGGCGTATAAAACATGCTAGGTTACGCTTACTAACATACTCGTAGAAAATACTCTGGTTGGGTAGGCCACAATGCTCTTTTTACAGAGGCTAAACCTCAAAGGAAGCACTTGCAATTATAATCGTAGCAGGTGCCGCAGTTGAAGCTCAGCTTCAGGAAAGGACAAGCCACCCTAACTCTTGGGCTTGGCAAAGATAAAGCACGGCTGTGCGCTCAGAGATCCCATAACAGAAATGATCTAGAATCCTTCCTGGAGGTGAACTGATGATGTACTGGAGCGTAATCAGTATCTGACTGTGACGCGCGGGTTCTATCTTCCTCTCCTGGAGACACACAGTAGAAGGTTCTCCCTTCATAAAGCACCTATAATATCCGCCCGCAGAGCCACGCCCCGTCCACCCTCGAAGTAGGTAAAGGAATTCCCGCCTCTTACCAGGATGATGGACAGCTTTCCCAAAATGACCCCACTGCGTTTACCGCCGATTCCGGTGGTGCGTTGTAGATGCGCAGAAGCACGAGGACATCTCCACAAAGACGCACTAGTAACAATCACATTGCCAAAGGCACACAAGATTGCTGGAGACGTTTACCCCGTGGCCCATCACGTAACCTTAGTGTACAATATAAACGGGGCGTATAAAACATGCTAGGTAACGCTTACTGACATACTCGTAGAAAATACCCCGGTTGGGTAGGCGACGATGCGCATTTTTTACAGAAACTAAACCTCAAAAGAAGCACTTCCAAATATAAACGTAGCAGGTGCCGCAGTTGAAGCTCAGCTTCTGGAAAGGACAAGCCACCGTAACTCTTGGGCTGGGCAAAGATGAAGGAAGGCTCTGCGCTCAGAGATCCCATAGCAGAAAAAGATCTAGAATCCATCCTGGAGGTGAACTGATGATGTACTGGAGCGTAATCAGTATCTGACTGTGACGCGCAGGTTCTATCTTCCTCCCCTAGAGGCACAGAGTAGAAGGTTCTCCCTTTATGAAGCACCTGTAAGCTCCGCCCGCTGAGCCACGCCCGTCCACCATCGAAGTAGGTAAAGGAATTCCCGCCTTTTACCAGGATGATGGACAGCTTTCCAAAACGACCCCACTGCGTTTACCGCCGATTCCGGTGGTGCGTTGTTGATGCACAGAAGCACGAGGACATCTCCACAGAGACACACTAGTAACAATAACATTGCCAAAGGCACACAAGGTTGCTGGAGATGTTTACCCCGTGGCCCATCAGGTACCCCTAGTGTACAATATAAACGGGGCGTATAAAACATGCTAGGTAACGCTTACTGACATACTCGTAGAAAATACTCCGGTTGGTTCGGTCACGATGCTCATTTTTACAGAAACTAAACCTCAACAGGAAACACTTACCAATATAAACGTAGCAGGTGCCCCAGTTGAAGCTCAGCTTCTGGAAAGGACAAGCCACCCTAACTCTCGGGCTTGGCAAAGATAAAGCAAGGCTGTGCGCTCAGAGATCCCATAGCAAAAAAAGATCCAGAATCCTTCCTGGAGGTGAACTGATAATGTACTAGAGCGTAATCTGTATCTGACTGTGATGCGCGGGTTCTATCTTCCTCTCCTGGAGGCACAGAGTAGAAGGTTCTCCCTTTATGAAGCACCTGTAAGCTCTGCCCGCTGAGCCACGCCCCGTCCACCCTCGAAGTAGGTAAAGGAATTCCCGCCTTTTACCAGGATGATGGACAGCTTTCCAAAACGACCCCACTGCGTTTACCGCCGTTTCCGGTGGTGCGTTTGTTGATGCGCAGAAGCACGAGGACATCTCCACAAAGACGCACTAGTAACAATAACATTGCCAAAGGCACACAAGGTTGCTGGAGACGTTTACCCCGTGGCCCATCACGTACCCCTAGTGTACAATATAAACAGGGTGTATAAAACATGCTAGGTAACGCTTACTGACATACTCGTAGAAAATACTCCGGTTGTGTAGGCCACGATGCTCATTTTACAGAAACTAAACCTCAAAGGAAGCACTTACCAATATAAACGTAGCAGGTGCCGCAGTCGAAGCTCAGCTTCTGGAAAGGACAAGCCACCCTGGCTCTTGGGCTTGGCAAAGATAAAGCAAGGCTGTGCGCTCAGAGATCCCATAGCAGAGGAAGATCTGGAGTCCTTCCTGGAGGTGAACTGATGGTGTGCTGGAGCGTGGTCTGTGTCTGACTGTGACGCGCGGGTTCTATCTTCCTCTCCTGGAGACACAGAGTAGAAGGATCCCCCTTTATAAAGCACCTGTAAGCTCCGCCCGCTGAGCCACGCCCGTCCACCCTCGAAGTAGGTAAAGGAATTCCTGCCTCTTACCAGGATGATGGACAGCTTTCCAAAACGACCCCACTACGTTTTACCGCCGTTTCCGGTGGTGCGTTGTTGATGCGCAGAAGCACGAGGACATCTCCACAAAGACGCACTAGTAACAATAACATTGCCAAAGGCACACAAGGTTGCTGGAGACGTTTACCCCGTGGCCCATCACGTACCCCTAGTGTACAATATAAACAGGGTATATAAAACATGCTAGGTAACGCTTACTGACATACTCGTAGAAAATACTCCGGTTGTGTAGGCCACGATGCTCATTTTACAGAAACTAAACCTCAAAGGAAGCACTTACCAATATAAACGTAGCAGGTGCCGCAGTCGAAGCTCAGCTTCTGGAAAGGACAAGCCATCCTGGCTCTTGGGCTTGGCAAGGATGTAGCACGGCTGTGCGCTCAGAGACCCCATAGCAGAGGAAGATCTGGAGTCCTTCCTGGAGGTGAACTGATGGTGTGCTGGAGCGTGGTCTGTGTCTGACTGTGACGCGCGGGTTCTATCTTCCTCTCCTGGAAACACAGAGTAGAAGGTTCTCCCTTTATGAAGCACCTGTAAGCTCCGCCCGCTGAGCCACGCCCCGTCCACCCTCGAAGTAGGTAGGGAATTCCTGCCTCTTGCCAGGATGACGGACAGCTTTCCAAAACGACCCCACTGCGTTTACCGCCGATTCCGGTGGTGTGTTGTTGATGCGCAGAAGCACGAGGACATCTCCACAAAGACGCACTAGTAACAATAACATTGCCAAAGGCACACAAGGTTGCTGGAGACGTTTTACCCCGTGGCCCATCACGTACCCCTAGTGTACAATATAAACAGGGTATATAAAACATGCTAGGTAACGCTTACTGACATACTCGTAGAAAATACTCCGGTTGTGTAGGCCACGATGCTCATTTTACAGAAACTAAACCTCAAAGGAAGCACTTACCAATATAAACGTAGCAGGTGCCGCAGTCGAAGCTCAGCCTCTGGAAAGGACAAGCCACCCTGGCTCTTGGGCTTGGCAAGGATGTAGCACGGCTGTGCGCTCAGAGACCCCATAGCAGAGGAAGATCTGGAGTCCTTCCTGGAGGTGAACTGATGGTGTGCTGGAGCGTGGTCTGTGTCTGACTGTGACGCGCGGGTTCTATCTTCCTCTCCTGGAGACACAGAGTAGAAGGATCCCCCTTTATAAAGCACCTGTAAGCTCCGCCCGCTGAGCCACGCCCGTCCACCCTCGAAGTAGGTAAAGGAATTCCCGCCTCTTACCAGGATGATGGACAGCTTTCCAAAACGACCCCACTGCGTTTACCGCCGTTTCCGGTGGTGCGTTTGTTGATGCGCAGAAGCACGAGGACATCTCCACAAAGACGCACTAGTAACAATAACATTGCCAAAGGCACACAAGGTTGCTGGAGACGTTTACCCCGTGGCCCATCAGGTACCCCTAGTGTACAATATAAACAGGGTGTGTAAAACATGCTAGGTAACGCTTACTGACATACTCGTAGAAAATACTCCGGTTGTGTAGGCCACGATGCTCATTTACAGAAACTAAACCTCAACAGGAAGCACTTACCAATATAAACGTAGCAGGTGCCGCAGTCGAAGCTCAGCCTCTGGAAAGGACAAGCCACCCTGGCTCTTGGGCTTGACAAGGATGAAGCACGGCTGTGCGCTCAGAGATCCCATAGCAGAGGAAGATCTGGAGTCCTTCCTGGAGGTGAACTGATGGTGTGCTGGAGCGTGGTCTGTGTCTGACTGTGACGCGCGGGTTCTATCTTCCTCTCCTGGAGACACAGAGTAGAAGGTTCTCCCTTTATGAAGCACCTGTAAGCTCCGCCCGCTGAGCCACGCCCCGTCCACCCTCGAAGTAGGTAGTGGAATTCCCACCTCTTGCCAGGATGATGGACAGCTTTCCAAAACGACCCCACTGCGTTTACCGCCGATTCCGGTGGTGTGTTGTTGATGCGCAGAAGCACGAGGACACCTCCACAAAGACGCACTAGTAACAATAACATTGCCAAAGGCACACAAGGTTGCTGGAGACGTTTTACCCCGTGGCCCATCACGTACCCCTAGTGTACAATATAAACAGGGTATATAAAACATGCTAGGTAACGCTTACTGACATACTCGTAGAAAATACTCCGGTTGTGTAGGCCACGATGCTCATTTTACAGAAACTAAACCTCAAAGGAAGCACTTACCAATATAAACGTAGCAGGTGCCGCAGTCGAAGCTCAGCTTCTGGAAAGGACAAGCCACCCTAACTCTCGGGCTTGGCAAAGATAAAGCAAGGCTGTGCGCTCAGAGATCCCATAGCAGAGGAAGATCCAGAATCCTCCTGGAGGTGAACTGATGATGTACTGGAGCGTAATCTGTATCTGACTGTGACGCGCGGTTTCTATCTTCCTCTCCTGGAGACACAGAGTAGAAGGTTCTCCCTTTATGAAGCACCTGTAAGCTCCGCCCGCTGAGCCACGCCCCGTCAACCCTCGAAGTAGGTAGGGGAATTCCCGCCTCTTGCCAGAATGATGGACAGCTTTCCAAGGCGACCCCACTGCGTTTGCCGCCGACTCGCGTGGTGCGTTGTTGATGCGCAGGGGCGCGAGGACATCTCCGCGGGGACGCACTAGTGGCAATGACATTGCCGGGGGCACACAAGGTTGCTGAAGACGTTTTGCCCCCGTGGCCCATCACGTACCCTAGTGTACAATGTGGACGCGGCAGATGCCGCGGTTGAAGCTCACCTTCTGGAAAGGACGGCCCACCCTGGCTCTTGGGCTTAGCAGGGATGGGGCGGGGCGGGGCTGTGCGCTCAGAGATCCCATGGCGGAGGGGATCTGGAATCCTTCCTGGAGGTGAGCTGATGATGTGCTGGAGCGTGGTCTGTGTCTGACTGGGACGCGCGGTTTCTGTCTTCCTCTGCTGGAGACACAGAGTGGAGGGTTTCTCCCTTTGTGGAGCACCTGTGGGCTCCGCCCGCTGGGCCACGCCCCGTCCACCCTCGAGGTAGGTGGGGGAGTTCCCGCCTTTTTACCAGGATGATGGATGGACGACTAAGTATTTTTTACCCATGTTTCTTATTATGTATTGTATGTGCAGATGTGTGTGTATAGTCGTGTGTGTGTGTGTATAAATATATATATATATATGTGTATATGTTGTTTCTGTGCCTGGCATGTTTCTATGAATTTCTGCTCTCTTTTTATCACACTTATCTACTCATCGCTCTTATGTCATGTCTCTATCAAACTATCCTCCATTCTCACTCGGACTCATCCCAAATCCCTTCGACCACTTCCATCTCCTAAATATCTCTGCCTAAGCTCATCCCTCCACCCCCACATCTAACTCACCAAACCTCACTCTACCTCTGTGACCTCCCACACAACCCTACTAAATTCTCCTGCATTCATCTCACCCTGCTACTATGCTCTCCCTAACCCTTCCACATCCTCTTTCCCCTCCGCCCCCCTTTTATTCATCTCAAGCCTTTGGATTGAGCAAATGAAGGATAAACTCCCAATTAACACTTCTGGATTTCTTTCCTCCTCCACCCCTCCATTACTCCAGTCAATCTAACTAACAAACTCTCATATCCGCAACTCAAATTAACTCATAATAATACTAAAACTGTACTCCTTATTAAATTATACTAATCCATCACTAATTCTTGTTGGGTACCGGAGTAGCGTGCTACTCATCGAAAAGCGCTTCGACGCCTCGTCAGGGGTAGTAAGCGCTATATAAATACGATTACAATTACAATTACAATTACAATTAGGCAATGTGGTCCCTGAGACTGAAGTGAAGTGTTTATATTTTATGACTGCCTCTGTCTAGATTCAGATCACCCCACGAAGCTACTATTTGATAATATCACGAGGCTGTCTGTGAAATATTCGGTTAGTTGTTGTACAACTTTAGGTTGAATGTTTCTTCTGGGGATAAGTTCACCAGTGGCATGAAGTGTTAAAATGTGTTGTGGCTGTGGTGGAAATAGTCTTGGTCCTGGAGGATGTGTTTTTAGAATGAACACACTACCTATCTTGTCTTTTGTAGCGGCCCAAAATATTCCATTGTCATGGAGAATGGAAAAGTAGAAGATGAAACAAAAGTGGTCATTTTGCCATGTTTCATTATTGCAGAGTGCTTTAATCTTACGGCTTTTGATTAAGATGAATATGTCTTTATGATAGGCGTGAGTTTCTTTGGCACCACCATTCTTGGCAAGTGGTATTGTGCAGGATCCTGAAACAAGTGTATTGTCTGGTTGGGTTTGATGTAGGTTGTGGTGGTGAGAGGCATTTTCGGGTGTCAGGTTGTAACATTTCTTTTTACTTTTGACAATTGGGATATGCTCCTCGTTCTTCTAGATGCACACTATCTGATAGTGTGAGCCGGCATTGTTTTACTTCCTGATTGTAGTGATTCCAATGGCCAGATTTTCCAAACTATCCCACAACGCAGCACAGCAACCAAAGAGCCTCTACAGAGATATGGCAAGATCCTATTCTGCTCTCTCCCTAGCACTGGCATGTGATCAAGGTGCAGAGCTCCTTGCACACACCATTGCACCATAGTGCAAAGGTGTGCGTGTGTTTAACATAGATTTTGTAGTGGAAGGGCACCCTGTCAGTACAAAATATTGTGCTTAGACTAATATTATAATGTTTCCCACTTCAGATGTGTGCTGTACAGTGCAGTACAAAGTGGGATGAGCTAGGAAAAATAAACGCATTTCTCATTTTTAACACCCGCTTCATATTGGCACTGAGTTCAATTGCAAAACGCTGCCTACTATTCTTAGTAGTTAGGGGTTTGCACCAAAACTCATGGGTGGTTACATGCACTATCCATGGAAAATCCTATTGACACAGAGTAATGTAAAACACGCCTTGTGCTGCTTTATGTTTTTTTGCAACCTTCCAGCACTGGAATGTAAATCTAACAAAAACATTTTGTGCAGGTTTGCAGCATTTTTGTCACACAAACTCAGCGCAAAGGTTTGTAAATCCGGCCCTGTGTTTCCCATGATTGTACATCTCACACGTTTCAAAATATGCTAGGTTATTAGGCTACAGCTACAGAAATGGATAGAATTATCTCTGAAATGTATGTAGCGTTTCTCTAGTGAAGGTTGAGGGTTTGGATAATGAGTATGGCAGATACGTGTGAAGCTTGTGTGCATGTCTGGCTTAGTGCAACAGAGAATCCCTTTTTACTTCCTTAGTTTAATGTATGATACTACAGAATGTAAGAGGGCAGTTTGTAATGTTGTCCAGCTGGCAGGCTGTATCTCCTCCCTGATGATGTAGAGGGTTGCAGTCCCATGTAGGCAGGAGTGTAAGGTTCCTCCCCTTGTTTGCCTGCCACCTCCTACCAGAGCACTCTGAGCTGTGTCCCCTCTTCTTGCCTGGATCTATCTCACAAACGAATTCGTCCACTTTCTGGGTCCACATACTACAAGTTCTCTCCTTAAAGGGCTGTGTTTGTCCATGACTCTAGCATGCACTGTTCTTGCAGTAGCCAGGCAATATTTGGTTGTGATAAGTGCTTGGCTTCCTAACCAGTTCAGTGTTTCAGAACTCACTCAATAATAAAGATGGGGCTGTGCCCAATATAAATGACTAATTTCTCTGTGTGAAGGCCAGTGTCTTCTGAATGCTGGCATCCTAGTAGGCAGGGAACCAAGCCACAATCAGAAACCCTGCAACGTGAGCTGATTGCCTGTCTCAACAAGGAATGTCCTTCCTATTGAGAATAAAGTGTTGCTGCTATGCATCTTACAAAGGGGGACCCTCTCTGTGTGTGTAATCAGCCCAGGTGCCTGAGTATCTTTCACAAGTTGTGCTAGAGAGCCTAGCATGAGAGACACTTCCTAGTGGCCATGGAAAAGATCCGCATTTAATGCATCTTGTGGTGTATACCTTTCATTCCTGACCCCATCAGCAGCCCCGCTGGGGCCTTGCCTTATCTCAAGACGTGCAGATTATTAGGTAGGTATCTAGGTGAAGTCTGACAATCTCAACAATAAATACCTTGTGTAAACACATTGAGCAGTTGCAGATATTTAGAGATACCAGCACTGAGGTCTCAACTTGAGAGCTATTCTATGTTCAACCCTGTTCATGCCCCAGAACCAGTGGCCATCCTACAGTGGAGGAAAAGTCTAACTGTGATTAGCAGTTTTGACAATATAGCACCTCTTATCAGAAGTCAGCTATCATGTTTGTAGTAGCATGGCATTCCATATCTAACAGGAGGAATGCTAATATCTACACTTTTGTGGACTCACTGACAACAGCAAAATATATATATGCCTGTCAGCAGTAGACGCAGGAAAGGGCAATAGGACAACAGAGTGAAGAAGAGATATCTTCACTCTGTTAATCTGTGATCTGAAATATTCTCAATGTAACAAGCTTATCAGCAACAACATGGCTAATACGCATTCGCATTGTGTATTCCACCCTGACAATAACATTCAAGTCCCACAAATGGCAGCAGCTTAATACCATGTATGACTCAAAAGTTATATAAACAAATTCTGTACAAGTTGAATATTCCTCTCATCGCTTGAAAAAATAAGTCAAAATTAAAATTGCAATATTTGGAAAGGATGACTCTATTAATAGTGTGCAATATCAAACTCTTAGGGGCATATTTATACTCCGTTTGCGCCAAATTTGCGTCGTTTTTTTCGATGCAAATTCGGCGCAAAATTAACGCCATATTTATACTTTGGCGTTAGACGCGTCTAGCGCCAAAGTAGGAGTAAAGAGCGTAATTTTTTTGCATGAACGCCTTCCTTGCGTTAATGAGATGCAAGGTAGACTCCCGGGCAAAAATCACGCCCGGGAGTGGGGGGGTCAAAAAAAACCGCATTTGCGCCGCTTTTTAACGCCTGGGTCAGGGCAGGGGTTAAGGGACCTGTGGGCTCAAAATGAGCCCACAGCTGCCCTCCCATGCCCCCAGGGACCCCCCCTGCCACCTTTGCCCACCCCAGGAGGACACCCAAGGATGGAGGGACCCACCCCAGGGACATTCAGGTAAGTTCAGGTAAGTATAAATATTTTTATTTTTATATTTTTTTTGTGGCATAGGGGGGCCTGATTTGTGCCCCCATACATGCCACAATGCCCAATGACCATGCCCAGGGGACAGAAGTCCCCTGGGCATGGCCATTGGGCAAGGGGGCATGACTCCTGTCTTTACTAAGACAGGAGTCATGTAAATGGCGTCTGGGCGTCGTTAAAAATGGCGCAAATCGGGTGGAGGCGATTTTTTAGCGTCAACCTGACTTGCACCATTTTTAAGACGCCCTAACGCCATTTTTCCCTACGCCGGCGCTGCCTGGTGTACGTGGTTTTTTTCCACGCACACCAGGCAGCGCCGGTCTGCTTGCGCCGGCTAACGCCATTCAATAAATACGGCGCCCGCATGGCGCTTCAGAATGGCGTTAGCCGGCGCAAAACTTTTTGATGCTAAACTGCGTTAGCGCAGTTTAGCGTCAAAAAGTATAAATACGGGCCTTAATCCTTGATCTTGACTGTTACCCCCCAAATACTTCTATCAATTTACTAAGAATTTGATAGCTACAGATGATAGCACCATGAGTTCCAATCTTCTGACAACAAGGGCCCTTTTACAGCAACTAAGAACCTCAATCGCCTAACAAGAAATGGTCTGAAACACAAAGAATTTATACCCCAGAAATCCAGGATTGCCACCATTATTTTAAATCTTGAGAGAGTCCTGTGATTTTCTGAGTCATGTAATCTGTCTCTACTTGAGCATTTTGCATAGTCCGAGCATCTCAACTACGAAGTCTCAAACCAAGCAGTGTCCACATTCCTCACGCACCATTGGTCTATGTTGATATGGTAGACTCAAGTGCATAATAAATTCATAGGTGTGAATTTCAGAACCTGCACAGCATTTACTGATGTGCGTGGGCTGTGGAACATGACATCAACCTGGTGTGTATGAAAAGCTCAGCTGTGGCCAGGGGTTGTAGAGTTATAGTGGCTAAAGCTACTTAAGAGGGATCATAGTGTACATGCACTGCAACTACTTTTAGTCTCCCATTGATTGAAGACTCGTGTAGACTGTACCATGTTCGGTGACT
Source organism: Pleurodeles waltl (assembly GCF_031143425.1). Classification (NCBI taxonomy): domain Eukaryota; kingdom Metazoa; phylum Chordata; class Amphibia; order Caudata; family Salamandridae; genus Pleurodeles; species Pleurodeles waltl. The sequence goes on from NC_090445.1 coordinate 1,423,435,813, forward strand.
TGCAGTGGGTGCTTCCGCTTCACCGCTCTTGTGTGCCTGAATCTGTGCTTCCCAGCTGAAAGTCAGTTTCCTGGTAACATGCTCTTTCTTATTCTTCCCATACCTCAGAACAGCGTTGCTTTGAAAAGAATTTGCAAAAGATGTTGGGATATATTTACATAGACTTTGTGTCACCCTTGCATCACACAAGGTGACACAGGGCAAGGCAAAGGCTTATTTACGATTTACAAACCCACCTAAGGCATGATTTGTGTGGCCTTGCATGACTTTGTAAAAGAACTGTAATGCAATGCAGCAGATTCTGCTGTGTTGCATTACATTTCTTAGTAGTAGGCGTTCCATGGGTGGAGCATGGGCATACTCGTGCATCCACCCATGGATTTCAGGCGATTCCACATTTAGTGAGGTTTGTTAAGCTAGAATTATGTGAAATTGTTATGCGTGCCACTGAGAGGCATACTTGAGAGTAAAATCTTTTTGTTTCTCCTCGTTTTTTTCCCCTTTCTATGCATGACACATTCTGTATCACGCATAGTAAGAGGAAGATGCTTCCTTAAGTCTTTGGAATCTCTTCATGCACAAAACAATACTGCCTGTAACAGAGACACCCTTGCACCATGATGCAAGCTGTCTGCGTTGGAGATAAGCAGCCTCAAGTGCATCAGCGCAGAGAGAGAGCTTAAGCTATGGCGTTGTTCTGCTCCCTCTCATTCATGCAACACAGTGCAGCAACTTGCCTTGCTGCACTGTGATATGTGATTTTTTGTTTTTTTAATAAATTTGCCACATAGAGTATGGAGCTTAAGCCATACTCTTGGATTTTGACTCAGATCTCTAGCTAGGAAGTCACTAGAGGGTCTAAGTTTCATGATTCAGCTTAATTATATATATATGTATGAGTGTGTGTGTATGTGTTAGAGAGAGATTTTACCGAAATTAAATTCAAATCCCTGTTGAAGAAAAAGATACAATTAGCAACCATCCTAGTTGCCAATTCTGCAGAGCTAAAATATAGGACATAATTCATGGTGTATTTTTTGTCCTAGAATCCTGATTTACAAACAAAATATATTCGACCTATTGTTTTCCAAATTTCCTGTAGAAGCTGAAGAGGAAGTAATTCATCTTCTTTTAAATCCGGCTACTTTCAATATTTGCTGTAGAATGGCAAATGTTTTGGGATATTTCTTAAGATGTAATGCCCTACACTTGTAGTTTTTATATTTGTAGTAATTGAATGTAAAAGTAATTTATTACAGAGATGAAATTTATAAAGACCTAAAGCTATTTTTAGTATAAAATTGTATTATGTGGGCTACCAGCATCTTATTGATTTCATATAACAGTTTTTAATGTCATAATGTTTTTATTTATGTTTATGTATTTTCTTTTATGCTTGTATTATTGTAGTAGTGAATTTGTGGAGCCATTACCCATATGAAGTAAAACAAAACATAAATTAAAGAAAAACTAAATAAATAGTATACAGCTTTTTGTGTGATAACGTGCTTTTCTTTCTACTAAATGAAAAGTAGTTACTGGATTGGAATCATGGAATTATTAAAGGATATTTCGGTGTCTTGCCGAGTTCTGAGTGTATATTCCTTGCCACTTCCCTGAGTAAATATTTGGGCTGCTTTTTTTTGCTATCCAGAAAGTCAAATGCTAAAGGATTTTGCCTGGTATGCAGTTTGAGTTCCATTATTAAGGTTAACAGCAGACATCAGAGGGAAATGACTACAAATAGCATTGTAACCCTTGATGGCCCTGAGAACCTCCACACCCAACCATGTCCCTCAGTATGACTTGGACACACAAAAGGTGATAGGAAGAATGCTTGCAATTTATCTAACCACTGACTATCACTTGGAGTATGTTGAAACCTAACATTCTTGGCATGTTAGCCCCCCATTTTTGCCTTAAATCCTCCTGTTTTGCTAATCTCGCTTTTGTTGGCCTTAGGGCTCTGTGCGCTTTACCCCTTCTAACCAGTGCTACAGTGTTTGTGCGCTCTCTTTCTAAAACATGATAATATTGGCTTCCACCCAAGCGAGAAATTTCATTTCCTTGTAAGTCCCTAGTAAAGTGGTACTACCTTGATCAAGGGCCTGTAAATTGAATGCTACTAGTGGGTTTGAAGCATCTACTTAAGTAGCCTTCTTAAACATGTCTCAGGTCTGCCATTGCAACTTGTGTGGCAATTTTAAACTCCCATTTCAACCTGCCAACATAAAACTTTGCAAAGCCTAAAACTTAATACATATAAGTCACTGCTTGGGTAGGCACTATAAGGTCCAGAGGGCAGGGTGTAGTGAGGTTAAAAAGTTGGGCACTTAATTTTTTCTTAATTGGTGTTGGCTTTTTCTTGTGTTGTGTTTTAACTTTATTATGGTCTGCAGTGCTGCATAAATACTTTAACACAGACTCTATGGGAGAGGTCTTCAAACTGTTGGGTGCACTCCCCTGGGGGGCCATGGCTGCATTCCCCGGGGGCGCAAATAGCTCTACAAGTACTTGTAAATTAAGATGGCCTGGAATCCAAACTTGGCAAGTTTCCGGACTGTCTTCATTTACATCCAGTCCTTGAACAGGTTAAAAAAACATACATGGGGAATCACGTAATGTAAAAGAATGTAGTTCTATCTGATTAGCTAAACCTGCATTTATATTTTGTTTAGGATTTCTTTATTATTTTATATGCTGGTAACTGAAAGTGGAAAAACAAGACACTTACAGGATATTTTGTTCATTTTAGCAATGTAGTGGGAGGGTCAAAAACATGGCAAAAACGAACAAAATATTCTTCAAGTGTTTTGTTTTTCACTTTCAGTTAATTGCATATACAATAATGCAGAAATCTTAAACTAAAAATAAGTGCAAGTTAAGCTAATCGGATATACTGCAGATTTGAGGAATTGTTACTTGTGTATTTATAGCTCTACAAGGTGTCAGCCTGGAGCAGAAAGCACTATGAATGTACAAGTCATTATTTTAAAAATGTATTATTCACAGTGTAAGGTAGACAGCTGCTAAATGATTTGGTGTTTTAAGATAAAACAGGTGTTTTCACCACATATTTTAGTAATAGGTAACCTATACCCCAATGCAAACATTTGTCTATCAAAAGTACACTTTCTAGAACTCAGCTTATAACACCCTGACATTATGTATCAAAAAGAATACCTCATCTTCCACATGAAGTTTCAGGTGACTCCATCAATTAAAGCCTAAACTAGCCTCCAAGCAGCCTTCACATTTGGGGGTATATGTACAAGCCCCGCTGTTCCACCGAAGATTCACTTTAGTGATGCTCCGGTGACGCAAATTACAAAGCCATATATACAAGGCCACGTAAAGCCACCCTGTGTGGCTTTTAATGGCCTTGCAGATGTGGCATGAGACAACGCAGCAAAAGTTGCTGCCTTGCCTCACACTGCGTTAGTGAGACAAGCCATGGATGTTACAGTGAGTGTTCCCATGTAACACCCATGGAATTTGACACATTTCCAGATTTAGGAGACATTGTAAACCTGGGAATGCGTCAAAAGCCTAGGCTTCTCAAGGGGTGGCAGACAGGATGTGCAACGGGGAGAAATAACAGTATTTCTCCCCGTTTAATTCCTCATTCTATGTGTGCTGCATTATGCAACGCATATAGAAGGAGGAAATTGCCTCCATTGATCGTTTTTCTGCAGGAAAGTGTTCCTTCCTGCACAAAAACAATCATCCCCACAATGCAGACACCCTTGCACCATGGTGCATGGAAGCCATTTGTGCACCAACGCAGGGGAAGAGGACAGAAATGTGCCACATCTTGTAGATACAACACTTTTCTGCACTTTCCTGGTGACACAGGGCACTGCAGCAAGGCACTTGCTGCGCTGCCCTGAGCCATGGGCTTGTAAATATGCCCCTTGGTGATTAACCTATTGCACACATTTACTTTCTTTCAGGTAGCAGGCACCCTAGTGAGAATGCCTTTTTTCTCCTTAGCTCTGTGTTCCTTCCGACCTTCACAGCAAATGAAAACTCCACTTCACTCCAGCCCTGCCCTCCATTTACTTTTACGCAGAGGCACTTGATGGGCCACAGTGACTGTTCAAGGATGGTTGTTTTTAAAAAAAAAGAAAAGTATGGGAACTGCTTTTGTCCACTTCATCGTCTGTTTACATGCTCATGTCCTTGAAAGTGAGTCGAAGGGGTGACAGGGAGGAGGTCGGCTGGGTCACATTCAGCCAGAGCGCTCTGATTGTCCAGACCCTTGGGCCTCAGAGTAACGGTCCAGGAGAAAGAGAAAAGTAGTGAGATCCTTGGATAGCATCAAAGAGATAGCCCAGAGGAAGTGGCACTATATTGGGTGGGGGTCGTCTATTAGATTATAAATTATAGGAACAGCTTCTTCAGAGAGATGCCTTGAGGAAGGTGTGGAGTTTTCATTTTTTTCCAAGTGCAGTTGCATTGGGGCCCAGGCTCACAACACCCCAATTGTGAGGCCTAGTGTTTTTGGGAAATTTCTGTTTTGGTTTGATATATTTGTACTTTATAAATCTCCCATATAGAGTGGATTATGAGCTGCATAAAAATACACCTGAAATACTTTGCTAAACGCATTCCAGAGCGTACTCTTGCCTCTCCTACTCTCCCTATTCTTGCCATACATTTTTGGAAGGGGGCCGACCTCAGAACAGTTTGCTTAGGGGGGGCTCAGAGCAAAAACGTTTGAAGATCTCTGCTCTAAAGCAAGCCTGACCACTTTTCTGTCAAGCTGCCAATGGGTTAAGCAGAGTTTTATTTGGGGTTTCTTGTGTTTTACTCTGACAAGAATTGCGATTGCTGCTTGAATGGGGATTCACTGCCCTCAACCAGTAACTCCATTCCCTACAGAGTAGTATTCCAACGCCTCATTCCTTTTCCCAAAATGCAACCTCAGTTTGGACCCAGCCATATGCTAATCAGTCTTGACTCTGATCCAAAAGGAACAGTTCAGCAAGAATTAGCCAGGCCAGGTGCTCACTGACCCAAAACACAAGCAACCAAAGACCAGTTTTCCCCTGAGTGGGGCTTGTGAGTCGAGTGTAGGTTGATTCCAGTGGCACAGTGAGCATGGGGTTCATGTCCAGGCATATCCTTGCTCATTAGGTCAGTACATCAAACACTCAAAAACAACCGTAGGATAAAAGATTCTCAGATAAACGGCTGACAGTCTCAGCTGAGAATATAAATGGCAAACATAGGTAAAGGCAATAACATCTGGCCCTAAACTTGCCTTACACAATGCAAACACCGAGTAAACATGCCACTAAGTACTTAATTCTACTGGCAGAGATACTCTTAAAGACAAGTTTATCCCCTGTAATTATTAGACTAAAGGGGATTTAACACACAAGATGTACATAGGGAGCACCTCAGTGACTTCATACATGAATATTCTATTTAATGAAAGATTATCAAAAGGCTGCATTGAACAAAATAACAAAAGAGGACTATTTAAAATAAAAATTCAGTTAAAATGATGTAAATCATATGAATATGGTATTGCTGTGTGTGAAACAAAGTAACAGAGTGATATTAATTATCCAAAAGCACTGGCATAATATAGAAAATATTGACACCTTGAAAGACTTTGGAAAACAAACTCTCTTGGTGGTCAACACATAAAATATTAGTTGAAAGTAAATGCTAACAAGAGCCAATATGCCGATACAAAAAATGCAATTTCTAGAGGCAAAAAGGCTTGAAGTGATGTATTGCATTCTAGACCCGTAGTCAGACTTATATTTTTAGGGGGACATGACTCTCAACAAACATTAAAGCTGTACACAATAGACACAATCTGTCCCAAATATTCGTAGGGAAAAGGTAGTTTTAAAGCACAAATGTTTGGCGCTTTTTTATTAGTGTGATTTTATTTGAAGGAATATGTGGATTGTTTTTAAGGTACATGTGAAAGCACACTCAATTTTCCACAATCCAACTTTAAATCCTATCAATTAGTTTGAATTTATCATAGGGTAAGGTTGCAAAGTCAGCTGACTCACACACTTGTGTATTTTCTAAAGTGTTCAAGCATTGTGAACTACAAACCTTATGAAGTTATTTTTTAAAGAAATAATCTGATTTCAGTTTGGAGCCCTCCTATTCACATCTCTTACCTGACTCAATGGATGTCCAGTCTCCATGCTGAACATGTTTTTTTTTTACTGGAGGATGTCCTACCTGGGACATTATGCATCATGACATCATTACTTCTGGAAAGCTTGGAGGTATAAACTTTACCCCAAGAAAAGTAAGGAAATGTAATCTGCTCCATTAAGATGGCATTTTCATTATTCCACACAAAACTTCATTGTAGGAGGCTGGACTGGCTTGTAGTGAGTACCTAGGGGTACTTGCACCTTGCACCAGGCCCAGTTATCCCTTATTAGTGTATAGGGTGTCTAGCAGCATAGGCTGATAGATAATGGTAGCTTAGCAGAGCAGCTTAGGCTGAACTAGGAGACGAGTGAAGCTCCTACAGTACCACTAGTGTCATATGCACAATATCATAAGAAAACACAATACACAGATATACTAAAAATAAAGGTACTTTATTTTTATGACAATATGCCAAATGTATCTCAGTGAGTACCCTCAGTATGAGGATAGCAAATATACACAAGATATATGTACACAATACCAAAATATGCAGTAATAGTATTAGAAAACAGTGCAAACAATGTATAGTTACAATAGGATGCAATGGGGACACATAGGGATAGGGGCAACACAAACTATATACTCCAAAAGTGGAATGCGAACCACGAATGGACCCCAAACCTATGTGACCTTGTAGAGGGTCGCTGGGACTATTAGAAAATAGTAAGGGTTAGAAAAATAGCCCACCCCAAGACCCTGAAAAGTGAGTGCAAAGTGCACTAAAGTTCCCCCAAGGACATAGAAGTCGTGATAGGGGAATTCTGCAGGAAAGACACAAACCAGCAATGCAACAACGATGGGTTTCCAGTCGAGGGTACCTGTGGAACAAGGGGACCAAGTCCAAAAGTCACAAGCAAGTCGGAGATGGGCAGATGCCCAGGAAATGCCAGCCGTTGGGTGCAAAGAAGCTGCTACTGGACAGTAGAAGCCTAGGTTTCTGCAGGAACGACAAGGGCTAGAGACTTCCTCTTTGGAGGACGGATCCCTCACGCCATGGAGAGTCGTGCAAAAGTGTTTTCCCGCCGAAAGACTGCCAACAAGCCTTGCTAGCTGCAAATCGTGTGGTTAGTGTTTTTGGATGCTGCTGTGGCCCAGGAGGGACCAGGATGTCGCCAATTGCGTCTGAGAACAGAGGGGGCATCGAGAAAGACAAGGAGCCCTCTCAGCAGCAGGCAGCACCCGCAGAAGTGCCAGAAACAGGCACTACAAGGATGCGTGAAACAGTGCTCACCCAAAGTCGCACAAAGGAGTCCCACGTCGCCGGAGAACAACTTAGGAGGTCGTGCAATGCAGGTTAGAGTGCCGTGGACCAAGGCTGGACTGTGCACAAAGGATTTCCGCCGGAAGTGCACGGAGGCCGGAGTAGCTGCAAAAGTCGCGGTTCCCAGCAATGCAGTCTGGCGTGGGGAGGCAAGGACTTACCTCCACCAAACTTGGACTGAGGAGTCACTGGACTGTGGGAGTCACGTGGACAGAGTTGCTGGATTCAAGGGACCTCGCTCCTCGTGCTGAGAGGAGACCCAGGGTACCGGTGATGCAGTTCTTTGGTGCCTGCGGTTGCAGGGGGACGATTCCGTCGACCCACGGGAGATTTCTTCGGAGCTTCTAGTGCAGAGAGGAGGCAGACTACCCCCACAGCATGCACCACCAGGAAAGCAGTCGAGAAGGCGGCAGGATCAGCGTTACAGAGTTGCAGTAGTCGTCTTCGCTACTATGTTGCAGTTTTGCAGGCTTCCAGCGCGGTCAGCAGTCGATTCCTTGGCAGAAGGTGAAGAGAGAGAGGCAGAGGAACTCGGATGAGCTCTTGCATTCATTATCTAAGGAATCCCAAGAGACAGAGACCCTAAATAGCCAGAAAAGAGGGTTTGGCTACCTAGGAGAGAGGATAGGCTAGCCACACCTGAAGGAGCCTATCAGAAGGAGTCTCTGACGTCACCTGATGGCACTGGCCACTCAGAGCAGTCCAGTGTGCCAGCAGCACCTCTGTTTCCAAGATGGCAGAGGTCTGGAGCACACTGGAGGAGCTCTGGGCACCTCCCAGGGGAGGTACAGGTCAGGGGAGTGGTCACTCCCTTTCCCTTTGTCCAGTTTCGCGCCAGAGCAGGGCTAAGGGGTCCCTGAACCGGTGTAGACTGGCTTATGCAGAAATGGGCACCATGTGTGCCCATGAAAGCATTTCCAGAGGCTGGGGGAGGCTACTCCTCCCCTGCCTTCACACCATTTTCCAAAGGGAGAGGGTGTAACACCCTCTCTCAGAGGAAGTCCTTTGTTCTGCCATCCTTGGCCAGGCCTGGCTGGACCCCAGGAGGGCAGAAGCCTGTCTGAGGGGTTGGCAGCAGCTGCAGTGAAACCCCGGGAAAGGCAGTTTGGCAGTACCAGGGTCTGTGCTACAGACCACTGGGATCATGGGATTGTGCCAACTATGCAAGGATGGTATAGAGGGGGCAATTCCATGATCATAGACATGTTACATGGCCATATTCGGAGTTACTATTGTGAAGCTATATATAGGTAGTGACCTATATGTAGTGCACGCGTGTAATGGTGTCCCCGCACTCACAAAGTCCGGGGAATTGGCCCTGAACAATGTGGGGGCACCTTGGCTAGTGCCAGGGTGCCCTCACACTAAGTAACTTAGCACCCAACCTTTACCAGGTAAAGGTTAGACATATAGGTGACTTATAAGTTACTTAAGTGCAGTGTAAAATGACTGTGAAATAACGTGGACGTTATTTCACTCAGGCTGCAGTGGCAGGCCTGTGTAAGAATTGTCAGAGCTCCCTATGGGTGGGAAAAGAAATGCTGCAGCCCATAGGGATCTCCTGGAACCCCAATACCCTGGATACCTCAGTACCATATACTAGGGAATTATAAGGGTGTTCCAGTAAGCCAATGTAAATTGGTAAAATTGGTCACTAGCCTGTTAATGACAATTTGAAAGAAATGAGAGAGCGTAACCACTGAGGTTCTGATTAGCAGAGCCTCAGTGAGACAGTTAGTCATAACACAGGTAACACATTCAGGCACACTTATGAGCACTGGGGCCCTGTCTAGCAGGGTCCCAGTGACACATACAACTAAAACAACATATATACAGTGAAAAATGGGGGTAACATGCCAGGCAAGATGGTACTTTCCTACATTCATCACTTGAATTAACCATAGATATATGTGTACAGAGAGCTTGGTGCATATCGATCAAGGACTTTTTTGGAAATTAATGCTGTGTTTTACATTTTTTAGGGCTGCAACAATCGTGAAAACTAAGAAGAATTTCCATGTAATTTTACAGTTTCAATGTCCCACAATGGACTTCCCTATAAAAGAATTACAAAAGGTGATTAGTTCAATTACATTTGATCAAAAGAACCCGTCAAAATGGCATGGACTTAAAGCAGGCACTGAAATATGCATACACCCATCATAGTTACAGCTAGGTTGGGCTAAACACAGACCTTCCTCAGACATTGACCAGCATGACATGTAGGCATGGTAAAGGATAGGTGATTTTGAGGGCCTGGGATGTGTCCATTTGAAGCCATTGGCCTAGCAGAGGACATTATTTCCATCTCCAATTAGAGGAGCTGTAGTTGGGCAGACAGCAGCACAACCTCTAAAACTATTAGTTGTGGTTTGTATCAAGGATCCTCCTCCATGATAACCTCTCCCTTTGATGCTGCTTGCATGGTACCTTCCATTTGTATGCTGCAGTGTTCCCCAATTCTGGAATAATGAATTTATTTTCTCTTTCACATGCAGTACTCCCTGCAGTTAATCCTCAAGGTCACACCATCTAGGTGCCTAACATTGCGAGAACAAGCATGTACTTTTCTGATTGGTGAATGCAGAAAGCAGAGAAGCCTGCCATGTGTACTAGAAATGGAAAATATTTTCTTGGAGGGGGATTGTACAGTATTGCTACAGGTGCAGATGAAAGTCAAGCTTCAAGGTGTGAAACAGTTAAACAGACACTAGAACCCTAGAAAGCCAAATCACCTCCACAAGATAACTTGGACTTCTCAGGAAGTATGATGTACTTTACAGCGACTCTACCAGCAAATCTTGACATGGCTGATATGTATTAAAAGAGAAGTCATCAACACTTCCTACCAAAAGCATGTAGTAACATATAGCAAGGTTGCATCATTATGAAGCAATTTGCAAAAAGCAATGTGGATTAAGTAACAAGGGTTAGACCATAGTAGGACTTTTAAGACCACTGTGCAAGTTGAGTTTTGGATCTTACAACAAAATCTTTTTTTAGAAAAAATCTGTAAATGTGTTTATCTGGATTGCATTGGGCCAGGTGTATTGACCAAAACATGATAAGCAATAAATTCCACTTAAAATCTCCAATCACCTTTTATCCACTTATATTAAGCTCCTGTTTTGCTTCTTTATGCTCTCTCATTTCACCACAACCTCATTCTTGATTGCTACTGTATCTGTCTACCTTTCTCTTCCTGTCTCTCCTGCTCTTGGTTTTTCTATTTACTCACCTCTTGTCGTCTTCTTCTTTTCTCCTTTTCTAGAACCTCTTCCATCTTCTCTCTACTTGTCAATACTTTTTATTCTCTCTCTAGCCCTCTTCTTCATGGAGCTGTTTTGGCAGCTGAACATTCCTCTTGGCTGTGCATGTTCATGAACAGCAGCTGCCACCTTTTTTTGGCCACTGCGCCATTGCTGTTCCCAGTCCCAGAAGCCTATCAACCAGTGGGGTCTTCTGGGACTGGAGAAGTCTTCCAAGATCATGGAACAAACTAGTTAGCACATTGTGGCCATCATATCACTGCAGTTTGTTTTCCATTCTTGTTGGACAGGAGAACAGGCTACATGGATTTGGGGGATTTTAACCGCTTAAGGGCAGAGGCAACATGTTGACATCCACCACGCTACCTTCACTGTGCGGTGGACTTCAATGGGCCATTCATAGCACTTGCAAGGAAAATGTTTCTGGTGAAAACACCAGAAACATTTTCTTTTCCAAACTTAGGCCTTCATTACGAGTTTGGCAGACGGAAAATGCCACCAGCTAAACTCCTGTGTTCAGCAGACCACCAGTGTGGGCTCCTTCCTTCGGCCTCTATTATGAGTATCCCGCTGGTCAGCGGGAAACAGCCCATAGCGGGAAACAGCCCACAACATTGATGCCGGCTTGTAATCATGTTTCGGTGGCTTCATGAGGATGTCGACTTTTTATACCCAGAAAGGGTGAGCTGGTCTGCAAGATAAGCAGGGGGTGATAGTTCTGATGGCTTTGTAAATTATGCATCTGATTTCACAAGTGAAGCCAGTGTAGTTTCCATCAGGTTGAGAGTGATGTATTCATTTTTCCTTAGACCTGGATGAGAAATGCTGTGGAGTTTAGGATGTCCTTAAGGAGTGTCAGCATGGGGTCTCAGAGGCCATAGAGAAGGACATTACTACCATCCAGAATGACTTTCTGGAAGATATAGCTTCATTTTCTTTAGGAGACAAAGCTGGCACCTGGCTGTCTTTGTTTTTTTAACAATGCATTTCTTGAGGGTGTGGTAGGTCTCCAAGGAGAACCCAAGTGATTTGGCATTCAGTGAAATCTGAGGTTTGAAATTGTTAAGGCTCATGTCATTGAGCAAGGTTTGAACCATTTTTTGTTGTTCTTGCCAAACACTGGGAATTCTGTCTTGGTTGGGTGCAATTTTGGTGGCTATGCGCATCCAGGTTTCGATGATGTGCAAGCAGTGTTTGAGGCTGTGGAGTTTGAAGCAGAGGAGAATTTCAAATAGAATTGTTTATTATTAATGTGTTGAAGGCAAGTAAGAGGTCCAGCAATATCAGAAGGTAGAGCTAATGTTTACCTGTGGTCAGTAGGGCACTATTTATGATATGTAAGGTAGTGGTATCCATGCTGTAGTGAGATCTCAATCAGACTAGTAAATGGTTACATTTGCACATGCAATTCATCCACAAAAGGCGACCATGCAGTAGTAAATCCATTTACTTGTGTAATATTACTATAGATAGCTAAATATTGCTCATGAATTAATCCTAATTCAAGGGGAGGGAATGGGTTTGTAAATATTTACAAATATTTTTCCATCCCACCTCTAACAAAGGAACTAATCAGAGATTTACTCCTTTTTAAGAAAAGGAGAAAATCCCATTTGAAAGTGGGAATGAGCCTGAACATCAATCCACAAAAATGGGGTGGCGTATGTGAAGGGGTTTTTCCAAGATCAAATGTATTTTCCTGATGGAGAAAAAAAAAAAGGCAACTGATAATCCAAGTTTGTTATTATGAAAAATATAAATTTTGGAGTTAATACTTTTATTTTAACTTTTTACCGAATGTCTCCAGTTTTTTTCTTCCTCTGGTAAGAAGTGAAATCTGAGCTCATTATTAGTGGAGCTTTGAGGATGATCTGATCTCCTTTCAGGAAGAGTTAATAGAAGCATTACCAAAAAAACAGCTTGGGGGCTTTTTCCTGATTACCTTGTACGCATTAGCTTTCCACTAATAAAGCATGTGCTGCCTGTGTCGTCTGTGACAGGCCAAAGATTAATATGGGCTGGCCCAGCCTTCAAATGGATCCCACCTCACCCTGCCCCCCCCCCCAACCAGGTGTGTACAGACCTGTAATGCGCAGATTGCAATAATTTAATTAACAGTAACTGTTTAGAACATCCAGTGACAGACAAAATTATGTTGTTAAAAAAAATTACACAACAAGTCAGACAGCAAATGTAATCTTCTTAACTATTAGAGCATATGTGAGTCAAAATTCACAGTGGACAAAAATAAGATTGGCAGACATAAGGCACTTCAATACGACATCAAGTGTAGCAATACACTTTATGGAAAATAAACAGGACCCCAGATTTATACCATAGTCATGCAATGCAGAGCAGCAAGTAAAGTTGGTGTGCTGCGTTGTGTGAATGGGAGAGAAGAGGACCGAGTCATAGCTACTAAGGTTTGGCACTGACCTGCTCTCTTTCTGCAATGGCACACTTTAGGCAGTCGTGTGAAAAACTGGACATTCTTACGCCATAGTGCAAGGCAGTCTGCAATGTCTAAAGCATCGTTTTTGGACTGGTATGGGTACAATGCAGCATACATGCAAAGTGGGAAAAAACGGGGAGAAATGAAAATTTTTGCCCTTGTTACACCTGCCACAAAGAGGTGCAGGATATGTTCTCCTATCCTTGTCTACATTGATTTGCAGATAGGGATTTGCATCAAAACCCATGAGTGGTTGTATGGGAACACCCACGCACCACCTATGGGATGCTCAGTAAATTACGGATCAGTCTTTACAAAGCTTGATTTGCAAGGTGGTTATCATTTTCTGGACATTATGGAAAGTAACAAGTAGAAAACTGCATTACACACCTCTATTTTGGGATTTTGAATATTGTGTACTGCCATTTGGGTTGTGTAATGCTCCTGATGTTTTATGCAGCTTTATGTATTTCATCTTTACTGGAATTGTCAATCAGGTTGTATTGCTTTATTTGGATTATGTTGAAGAGTTTTAAACGGCTTCTGCAGAACACCAACAACTTTTGACTCTTCCATTGCCAAGGCACAACCAACATCCTCGGACTAGTAAGCTTGAGAAATGTGAGTTTGAGAAGAAAGAAAGCAGGTCCCTTGATACCTTCCTGCACAAAAACAATCCTGGGATGATTTTTCCTCTTTCTATGTGTGCTGCGATTTGTGCTGCCTTGCCTTACTATGTATCTCTGAGGCCACTCGAAGCCCTGCAACGTGACTTTGTGTAGCCTCATAGATATGATTTAAAGGTCTGTGCCCCCACTGCACCACAAAAAGTCATGCAACAACAGTGCAAGGGGCTCATAAATATTCCCCTCATTGCTTCTGGTCTTTCTATGTATCCCAAGTGGATTGGACCTCTTCTACGAAAGTCGAGGAGACTCAAAGTTTCATTATCAGTTTATTAAGAATATGTCAGAGGTAACCAAAGAAATGGTATAAGTCTTTAAAAAAGATAATATGGAGAGAGGTGTTTTTTTTTCATTATCAATCCGAAAAAGCTTGTGATATATTCAAACAAATATTTTCCCAAGTGCCCACCTTTCATCAACCGAATATTCAAGAACATTAATTATGGAAAGAGATGCCTCTGGAAGAGCAGCTGGGGCACTTTTGTTACAGAGGCATGACAATAATGGACACAAACATCCTATCTTTTATTTGTCCTAAGGTTTATCAGAGCCAGAATGGATCTTTTATCCGTGAAGGTGGCTTGCACTGAGCTGAGACATCTATTGATGGACACTAGAGAGCCATTTGAAATTACAAAAAATATATAGGCATTTGCAGTGTTCAACAAAGTTGTACTGTAAGAACAGGTGTCAAGATAAATAAGCATTTTTCCTTTCATAGTTTGATTTTACTATGTCATACAACCTTGTTTCTAAAAATGTATTAGATGATGCTCTATCCCATTGTTAACCTTAGCTATGATCAACCTTTAATTACCTATCAGCATGTGCTCGAAATTGTACAATGCTTGTAGAATAAGACTAAGATGTCTCAAGAATTGATAGACCCAAGTGAGTTGAAAATTCTTCTTTTAAAGTCTTCTCTTATTCACTGAAATGAACTGTCTTTTAGTCAGCAAGCTACTCTTGTTTCTACTATACATTTATGAATGAATTTAATGATGATGTTTTATAATTCAACAATAGATGTTTATAGATGCCATAAGACAATTCTGAATTTAGTTCTGATTTAAAAAAAAAAAAAATTTGAGGCCAGCAGTTAATTACTTTGCTCAGGTATATGTCCTTCCTTAATTTGTGCTCAGCTAAACCTTTTCATTCTGCACCATTTGATTATTTACAACCATTCCTCTATCCTGGGAAGGTTATTGCATGATAGTGTTTACTGTAGATAGTTTCTTAAAGATGGCTCATTTGTCTTTTACATTGAAATTACAAATAGCTTATGAAATGGCCCAGTGTTTTTGACTGATATATTTCAACTTAATGGATTGCTTTATACCATAATAATTTCTGATAGGGGTACTCAATATCTCTGACACTTTTGAAGAACGTTAGGAATAGCACCGGGTACTGTTGAACAAGCTCTTTCCTTTTGTTACCATCCTCAGTCCAATGGGCAAAGAGAGTAAATGAATCAAAATCCAGTGTAAAGTCCTTGACAGTTATGCCCTTTTGACTGCCACAGAACCTAGGAATCTTGCCCCTTCTCCTAACTGTTATTTTGTCCCAGATGACCACATTTATAGTCCTAATGTAGGCTTTTGCTATTTGGCTGAAAAAAACACACGGAGGCTAGTCACAAAGGTAAACTTCTCTACATGAGTAAAACTACACATATAAGTTCACTTACATTTATGAGTAACTTTAGTATGGTTGACTATTCACCATTTACATGCCCAAAGTTACTCAAACGTGTAGACTTACATGTGTCCACCCCTTAAAACAGGGGGTATAGTCACTACAAACATTATATAGAACCATAAGTTACTACTAGTATTAACGTTAAGGCTGTATTTGACATTTCACACATTTTGTGGAGAGCTTGGAAATCAGGACGAAGATCTCCCTATGTAA
This sequence comes from Pleurodeles waltl, assembly GCF_031143425.1. Lineage (NCBI taxonomy): Eukaryota > Metazoa > Chordata > Amphibia > Caudata > Salamandridae > Pleurodeles > Pleurodeles waltl. Next base: position 1,423,451,593 of record NC_090445.1, read on the forward strand.
ATGGACAATTTTCAAAAGTCATTTAGAGTAGGAAAATAGTAAACTATTTAATCAAATACTAATGTAAAGTAATTATATATTTCTATTCTAGATAAACAATAATTTGTAAAAATATGCTGCAGCACTATTAACACATTTTAAAATTACAATTTTTATTAATTTAAGTATATCAATTCAAATTCCATTTATCTTTTAAAGATTTATTAAAAAATAACACCCACTAAATGGTAATATTTTATATTTATGCATTATGTAAATAAATAAATTGATGAAAAGATATGTATGACACTGATTTAATTTAGTTTAATAAAAAAAAAAAAGTTATATGCATTTTTAATGAAACGGTTGTATTTAAAAATAAAATAATTATTCAAGTTTTATATATTTTTTTAAATATTAATATAATTTTAAATACATTTTGAAAACAATTAAATGAGTTAATTTATTTTAACATTATTTCCATTGGGATTACATTTTAAATCCCTACATCCATTATTTTTTACAGGAGAGTACCTGTGAGTGGCCGCGATTGGTGCTGGACTTGCTCCAACTCTGAGCTGGACTTCGTTTTAGGCTCATTTGGTCCCTATTTGGCTGTTGTAAATTGAGAAGCACAGTTTGAGAATAAGAAGGGGCTTCCTTTTTATGGTGAATGTTTGTCCCTCCCTAAAGCCCTCACTTGCCCACTCTTAACCCCTCCTAATCCTCCCAAAAACCTTCCCTTTAGACCAGAATAGTCCCCATTTTTCAGCTGCTGCCCCTGTCCCTCCTACATTTATTACTAAAAAGTATACCTATGTGTGTGGAAATCGCCACCATCAGGTGGAGATCTCCGCACTTAAAAGATAGGAGAGGAATAAATCTCCACATGTAAAAATGAATAGCGAATAGCAGTATGTAGTACGTTAGAAGTACTATTGCAGTGATACTCTACATACTACAAAATACAGTTTGTGAATAGGCCCATAATGTATATAGAGTTTCCTGCTTTGCTTTTGGACATGCTCATGACTTTGCTATTATGTAGGCATTACAAGGTTTGCTGTAACGCAGTCTGGGTAAATTGTTTGTTGTGAGAGTTGCAATTACTTGATAAAATCACGATTGTAAAATGTGCAATACATCAGCAAAGAATGCATGGTCTTTACAAGGGGAATGCTCTAGCAGAGAGTGCAGCAAAGTCAACTGCATTTCTTCCCTCTCCTGTTGTTCCACTCCTTTCATCTGAATCCTCTGAAATCCACCACACGTCCTCTTTGCTGGATCTTGTAAAATTACTGCCATCAGCATCTCCCATTGAATTGCAGTCATGGGTCTATTTCCAATGTTATCAGCTCCCTGAAGGATTGTGGGTTTCCTCCATAGCTAAAGTAGTGGCCACTGTTTCTTTGTTACATTAATTGGTTCACATGTACCATTCTTTGGGTAATATGAGCAATGAGGGATCGGTATCGGCATTTCAGTTTAATTGCCTTTCCCTCAATTTTATCACAATAGATGTGCATTATTGCCATTTCTGCCAAACATTTAACCCAGGGAAAGTAGTTGGAGTAGGGCAGGAACCACCACCGCCAATTGTGAGGTAATTTGTAAACCTGTAGATTGATCCTATTCATATTAAAGTACAAGCTTGTATTCTGCAGGTGGATTTAAGCTTACATGTGTGTGTACATGCAGAAAAATGTGTGCAAGCATAAACCGCATGTGGGCCGAGGCCCTTCCTATGGTCTTCAGTTAGCATGCAAAGTATGACAAAAAAAGAAGGGAATTGAAAATCATCTTTGCAAGAATAGTGAAATTGATCCTTTAGGGTACTTATCATGAATGAAAGTGCCAAGAATATAAAACTTGGGTGAACACTTCTCAGACTACGGCCAAGGTTCTTTTTCTTTCTACTGTCATCTTTCTTCAAAGTGCCCTGTGCTAAAGTGCAAGATTATGAGAAAGTGCTATAGTGCAGAAGCAGTGCAATCATCATCTAAAGTGCACTTATATATGTATAGACTAATTATAAAAATAAAAATAAAGATATTCCCATTGATAGGCAGCCCCACGTATACAACTCATATCATTGATCTCAACATTAAAACACAATTTTAAACATCATGATTAAGGTATATCTAGTACATGCTGTTGAGATGATATTCAATCAAAAATTGATAGTGCAACAGTAGATTAGTAATAAAACGTCCTCAATCATTCAAGACATAGGCTCTCATTACAAGCCTGACGGTCGCTGATAAAGTGGAGGTAATACCGCCAACGAGCTGGCGGTAAATACTGCCAAATTATGACCATGGCGGAAAGAGCTCAGACAGGCAACCACTTTACCACACCAACCGCCAGGGCGGAATCAACAGGCACCATGGCGATAGGCGTCTACAGCCAGGCGGAAGCCAATGTTCCAACCACTGTATTAAGACACAGGAAACCGCCCCCTTTTCCGGGGCGGTACCAACAACATCAAAAGCCTGGCGGAAACAATGCACAGAAGAGAAACGACTCACCTTTGGCGACTCAGGGAAGAACCACGCCACCATGGAGCCTGAACTGCATATATTCCAAATGCTTTTCTATGTCCTGCTCCACCACAAACACCAACAATGGTGAAGATGACCATGGTGAGTACAGCTGCCTAGCGCACAAAGGAGGGGGGAGGAAAAAGAGAGTGACACACACATGCAACACACAGCACCCCCACCCCCAACACCATACACCATACACACAAGCAGATGCAGTAATGAAACATATTTACCCCGTAACCCTCAGGAATAATGCAAGGACAACACGAATACATGAAAGTGAGTGTAATGAGATAAATACAGAAGTAATATGTGCATCCAATCTAAAACTATATACATATTTGCAAATCAGGGACACTGCCTAGTCCTCAATGTTCGTGGGCCACAGGGCCACACTACAAAGTCCAAGGCCCCACTTGACTCCAGCAACAACACGGACAGAACACTGCAGGGGCATCAGTACGAAAATAGGCAGGCACCTCAGGGGGACAGGGAACATGGGGCACCTCAGCCAGCAGATGGAACAACACCACTGGTCCTGGAGGGGAGCAACATGCCTTGTGTGCTGTCCTGGGGAGTGCAAGGCCACAGTCGCGCAATTGGGTGGCTTGCCTACTGCTAGGTCCTGGGGAGAGATAGGCCACAGGCTCTCAAGTGGGTGACTTCCCCACTGGTTCTGGAAGCGGCAACATGCCCTGTGTTTGGTCCTGGGGAGGATGGGGTGAATGGGTGTCTTCCCCACTGGTTCTGGAGGGGGCAACATGCCCTGTGCTTGGTCCTGGGGAGGATGGGATGAGTGGGTGTCTTCCCCACTGGTTCTGGAGGGGGCATAGTGCCCTCTGATCTTCATCCTGGAGAGGATGGGGTGAGTGGGGACCATACCCACTGGTTCTGGAGGGGGCATTGTGCCCTGTGATCTTCATCCTGGAGAGGATGGGGTGAGTGGGTGTCTTCCCCACTGGTTCTGGAGGGGGCATCGTGCCTTGTGATCTTCATCCTGGAGAGGATGGGATGAGTGGGTGTCTTCCCCACTGGCTCTGGAGGGTGCATCGTGCCCTGTGATGCGGTCTTGGGGAGTGCATGGTCCCAGTCTCTCAGGTGGGTGTTCTACCCACAGGATTTGCAGGGGGCAGGCCGCACAACAGCCCATGGATGCAGGACTACAAACTGTCCACCGGCGGTAATGGCTGCTCAGTGGTGGTGATGCTGATGTTGCCACTGGTGGTGGGGGGAAGCTCCAGCCCATCCCCTGCAGCCTCAGACAGCTGCCCACTGGTTCTGCTGCTGTTGCTGCTGGTGGTGGTGGTTGTGGGGGGAAGGTCCTGCCCATCCCCTGCAGCCTCGGTCGGCTGCCCACTGCGGGTGGTGGTGCTGCTGCTGCTGTTGGTGGTGGTGGTGGGAGGAGGCTCCAGCCCATTCCCTGCATCCTCGGACGGTTGCACAACCATGGTTGGTGGTGGGGGCTCCGACTGAGTCCCAGCACCAGGCCCCTTGTTCTTTCTGCCTGCTGGTGCAGGCCCCTTGCCCTTCCTGGCAGCAGCTGGGGTTGGCTCCTTGCTCCTCTTGGCAGCAGCTGGGAATGGCTCCTTGCTCCTCTTGGCAGCAGCTGGGGATGGCTCCTTGTTCTTCTTTGCAGCACCTGGGGATGGCTACTTGTTATTTTTTTGCAGCAGCTGGGGGTGGCACCTTGATCTTCCTGGCAGCACTTGGGGTAGGCAGCCTTTCCATGTGGCATGCCTGGGATTCTTTCCCACCACAAGTTGCTTTGGACACTAATGGGCCCATGTACTGGGTGGCTGATCTGCTTGCATGGGTTTTACACACCCTGGGCAGACATGAAGAACGGGGGGTAGGGAAGAGGTCAATGGTGGAGAGGAAAAGTTGCTAAGGAACATTGGGGTGGGGAGAGGGAGAAGGTTTGGGAGTGGAGGAAGAGGGAGTGGTTGTAGGAGGTGTCTGCCTGCTGTGATTGGGTGCAGGGGCATGGGCTGGATGCTGTTGTGAGGTGGATGGCTGTTGGGTGTCTGAGTGCTTGCTTTTGTGTACCTTGGGAGGAGAGGGTACAGACACAGTGGGAGAGGACACCGGGGACGTGTGCATGGATGTTGGGGTGGTGACTGCCAGTGAGGTGTGTGCTCTGATAGGTGTGCTTGTGATGGCAGTAGTGAATGAGGATGTAGTGCATGCAGGTGTGAGTGTAGACACAACTGAGACGGAGGTGGAGGACGAGGAGGAGGGGGACACAGTAGAGGCAGTGGATGCTGGTATGTCTGCTTCTGGATGGTGTTTGCGTGAGTGCTTGTCGGATGAAGTGTGGTGCCTATGTTTGCCTTTGCCACTCTTGTGTGTTGTCCTGTGTGCATGTTCGTCTGCCTGTGTGCTTGGAATAGGTTGGGGTTGAGGGGAATCTGATTGGGTTGAGGAAGGTGGAGGGGGGGACGGGGGACGGTGGAAACAGGGACTATGGCCACCAATAGAGAGGAGTCCAGAGCCTGGATTGATCTCTGTTGGGCCGCCAAGCCAGTGTGAATGCCCTCCAGAAATGCATTTGTCTGTTGCATTTGGTCTGCCAGCCCCTGGATGGCATTCACAATGGTTGACTGCCCAACAGAGATGGATCTCAGGAGGTCAATAGCCTCCTCACTCAGGGCAGCAGGACTAACTGGGACAGGGCCTGAGGTGCCTGGAGCAAAGGAGATGCCCACCCTGCTGGGTGAGCGGGCACGGGCAACACGCTGAGGGGCTGATGGGAGAGCGGTGCTGGTATGGAGGTGGCGGCTGTACCTGGAGCTGGGGTGGTCACAGAGGTGTCCACCACCACCAGGGAGCTTCCATCGGAGGAGGTATCCATGTCCAAACTGTCCCCTACAGTCTCTGCCGTGGTGCTCCTCTCACCCTCCGTCCCACTGGTGCCCTCACTGTCGGCGGACTCTGCCTCCTGGGTCCTGTGGGATGCAGCTCCCTCTGTAGCCGATGCCTCTGCTCCTCCGCCAGATGATGCTAATGCACGTAAGAACAGGATGACAAAACAAAAAGGTGGGTAGACAAAGGATTCACCTGGTCAATGGCTGCACTAACACCACCGTTGGCTTACACAGCACCCTGACACACAGGGAACAGTCCTACGCACTATGCAATGGACTACCAGTAACAATTCTAATCACCAGGGGATGGGGAGGGACACATACCACCAACTGAAGCATACCTGGGAGCCACACATCCCTGCCCAGTAGTGGATGTCTACTAACTAGGTTGGAGCAATTTCACATCAGAACCCTGCCTAACATGGGACCTACTCTGCAATGTCAGGCCTGGCCTAAGGGCACCCACAGGCACACATCCCCACCCGGATACCACCCCACCAGGCGTAAGTAGTAATGATGCGCACTGTACTCACCTCCTTGTTGCTGCTGTGATGCCTCCAAGTGCCCATCTAGCTCCAGAAAGGCCACCGCCAGTATGCGGGCCATCAGGTGGTCAGGGTTGGACCGGCACCCCTTCCTCGATGGGAGGCCATCCCCAGCTGGACCTCCGCCGTCTTCCATGCCCAGCGTCTCAGGTCCTCCCACCGTTTCCGACAGTGGGTGCTCCGCCTGCCATAGACCCCCGGGGTCCGCACCTCCTTGGCGATGGCACACCATCTACCCTTCCTTTGATTGGCGCTGACCTGCAGAAGAAATATACACAGCGAAAGGTATTATTTACATCATCCTGCCTGTTACACTAATGGCCCACCATAGCCCTTTCCATCCCCTTACGCACAGACATGGCCCAGCATACATTCTGCACGCTACACAGGGCCCATCCACCAACCCCCCACTACACAAGGCCTTCACACACACCACTCCATGCATTAATGCCCCATGCATTGTGCTCACAGTGTACTCATCTGTTGGTCTGGAGGCCCATACAGCAGTCCGTACTGGGGTAGGACCCCATCCACTAGACTCTCCAACTCCGCTGAGATGAAGACAAGGGCCCTTTCCCCAGTCACACGGGCCATGGTAGGTTCTAGACACAGGTTACTGCAGCACATGCAGTGTAGGTCCTCTCCTGTTGAAGGTCAGGTAGCAAGAGAGTGAACAGATAGAAAATGGCGGTGACGTCGGCGGCGGTGCATACCGTCACCGCCGGCGTACATCACCATTGGCCACTGTACCCCATAGGGCCCAATAATAACCAATGAAAAATTGAACGGCGGTTCCCAATCGCCTCCCGCATTGGTGCCCAACCTCAACGGAATTACCTCACTTCCACCTGTCCCTCCATACAGGACAGGTGGTGCCATTTCAGGGGGGGGCAGGCCATGGATCCTAACTGCGTCACAGTTCACAATTGTACATACAGGACATATGCCACTAATACACTAAAATATCACATCATGCATTGAACTGTAGCGGCTACAATGTACAGATTATGACCGGCTCCTCACTCTTTTGCCCCATAGATTGCAACCGCTGCGGATGAATAGGAGGTGGAGATATCCCCCCTGTGTACAGACCCCTGGTGGACTTGGCAACAATGGAGGACAGGCACACTATTCTCACCTACAGACTTGAGAGGGCCACTATCATGGAGCTGTGTGCCCAACTGGAGCCTGACCTGATGTCTGCTATCCGTCACCCCACTGGGATGCACCCTCTTGTGCAAGTGCTATCAGTGCCCCATTTCCTGGCAACTGGTTCTTTCCAAGTGACAGTGGGCTTGGCAGCAGGAATTTCACAGCCAATGTTCTCAATAGTGCTGACCAGGGTGCTGTCTGGCCTGATTAAACACGTGCAGCTGCATTGTTTTCCTCCAGGTGGAGGATTTGGCCACAGTGAAGGCTGAATTCTATGCAATGGGAAATATCACCAACATAATTGGGACAATTGATGGAACACATATTGCCTTTGTCGTTCCCCCCCCTGCAAAATGAACAGCTCTTCAGAAATCGAAAATGTTTTCACTCGATGAATGTGCATATGGTGTGTTTGGCAGACTGGTACATCTCCCACGTCAATGCTAAGCATCCTGGGTCTGTGCACGATGCCTTTATCCTGAGGAATAGCAGCATTCCAAATGTGATGGCCCAACTCCAGAGGCACAGGGTGGAGCTAATAGGTGAGCCCTGGTTCCCACCCAGTGAATATTGGTGAATGGGTAAGGGTTAGTGTGTGGCTAACAGTTGTCCCTCGATATTTGCAGGTGACTCAGGTTACCCCAACCTCTCATGGCTACTGACCCCTGTGAGGAATCCCAGGACAAGGGCTGTGTAACTTTATAATGAGGCACACAGGCGAACAAGAAGGGTCATTGAACGTACTTTGGCCTCCTGAAGGCCAGGTTTCGGTGCCTCCATCTAACTGGTGGATCCCTGTGCTACTCACCCAAGAAGGTCTGCCAGATAAACGTGGCATGCTGCATGTTGCATAACCTTGCCTCGAGATGCCATGTGCCTTTTCGGCAGGGGGAGGATCCTGGAGATGGCCGCGTGGCAGCAGTGGACTCTGCGGACAGTGAAGATGAGGAGGCAGAGGATGAGGATGAGGACAGCAGATCTGCAGTGATACGACAATACTTCCAATGACACACAGGTAAGACAGTGTACATTTAATTGACAGTTTTTTTGTTTTGCATTGTCACTGACAGGCTATTATTTCCCACTTCTATGGCCACTCACTGTACCCTTTGGCAACTCTTTTTGCAGATGTTGGTGCCCCACTATCACTCCTGGTGTGTTCACTGCAGCCAACTACAGGTCTTTGCTATGTATACATTACTGTACAGTTGAATTGAAATGTATAAACCTTGTTAAACAAATACATACTTAAATCATTTGACATACTCCATATTTGTATTTTTTCAAAGTGTGTTTATTGCAGTGCTCTGAAGAAAAGAGGGAAGTGCAATGGGATGATGATGGAGGAAAGTCCAGGGTAGAATCCAGGTTATTTGCAGCATAGGTGCATTGTCCAAGGGGGCACAGGAAGAGGAGCAATGGCACTTGAAGGTGGACAGGGTGGGACACAAGGGTGACAATCAGGAGAGTCTTATTTCCTGGCGGGGGTCTTCGCAATAGTCTCTGACTTCTGCCTGTATCGCAGGGATCATTTGTGGGGTGGTTCTCCTTCTGCAGGGGGAGGGGTGCTGGTGGCCTGTTGGTCCTGTGGCGGGGCCTTCTGTCCACTAGCGGGAGCGGTGGTGGAAGGCTGTTCAGTAGTCTGGCTAGTGGCAGGGGCCCGCTGGTGTGACACTGCCTCCCTCATTATGTTGGCCATGTCTGCCAGCACCCCTGCAATGGAGACCAAGGTGGTGTTAATGGACTTCAAGGCCTCCCTGATACCCTGGTACTCTCCCTCCTGCAGCCGCATGTTCTCCTGCAACTTGTCCAAGATCTGGCCCAGCGTATCCTGGGAATGTTGGTATGCTCCCAGGATCGCGGTGAGTGCCTCCTGGAGAGTCGGTTCCCTGGGCCTGTCCTCCCCTGGCGCACAGCAGTCCTCCCAGATTCCCTGTTGTCCTGTGTTTCTGTCCCCTGAACCGTGTTCCCACTGCCACTGACCCCAGGTCCCTGTTTGTCTGAGGTTTGTGGTGTGCCCTGGGTCCCAGTAGTGGTGGACACACTGCAGATTGACGTGTCCTGGGGACAGAGGTATGGGTCCGCTGGGTGGGTGCTGTGGTAGTGTTTCCTGAGGGGGTGGCTCTGTGGTGGCGTGTGACTGTGCCTGGGTAACTGACTGTCCGGAGGTCTCTGATCGGCCAGGTTGGACATTCAGATCCAGGCAAGCAGAGTCACTGTCATCACTGTGGGCCTCTTCTGTGGGGGGACTGGATGTTGCTGGCACCTCTTCTCTGGTGACATTGGCTGCTATACTTGTGGGGATGTAAATGCAGTGTTATTATTTCTGTGTGTGACATATTGTGCATGGGTGGTCTGTCCTCTATGGTGGTTATTGCCCTGGCAGCTTTGCCTTGTGTGAGTTGTTATGTGGTGGGCTAGGTGATTCTCTCTAATGTGCATGCCTTAGTGATAGTTGTCCATGCAGGTCTGTGAGGGGTGTCCATGCATTGGTATGGCATGCTGGGCTTGGCATTGGGATGAGTGATATGTGATGGTAGGGTGTGTGGGAGGTGGTGGGGTGATGGGAGTGAGGGTAAGGATGGGGGTATGTGATGGCATGCAGGTAGGGGGTGAAAGTAGTAAATAGTTGACTTACCAGAGTCCAGTCCTCCTGCTACTCCTGACAGGCCCTCAGGATGCATGATTGCCAAGACTTGCTCCTCCCATGTTGTTAGTTGTGGGGGAGGAGCTGGGGGTCCACCGCCAGTCCTCTGTACAGCGAGAAAAACTGCTGCTGCCACAATTGTCTTGGGTTATAATTAATCCGCTTTATTTAATATGGCAACAAAATATCTACCCGACGCGTTTCAGAAATCATTGTTTTTTTCTTGTTCACGGGTATTCCGCATTGTTACTGCAGTGGAATGCACCTTACCCCGTAGGTCGTTCCACCTCTTCCTGATGTCATCCCTTGTTCTTGGATGCTGTCCCACGGCATTGACCCTGTCCACGATTCTCCGCCATAGCTCCATCTTCCTAGCAATGGATATCTGCTGCATCTGTGGTCCAAATAGCTGTGGCTGTACCCAGATAATTTCCCGGATACTTTCCTCCACCATGACACTCAGAGAATCAGGGGTGTTGTTGTGGTGCTATGGCTGTAATGTGAGTGGTGTGGGTGAGGATGTGTAGGGTGATGTGTTGGGGTGTGTGTGTTGTAAGGTGCATGGGTGGTGTATATGTGGTGGTGTGTGTCTCTGGTCGTATCTGTGGTCGTGGTGTCTATCTTGTGGCAATTGTTTGTAATGGTAAAAGGTTGTGGGTAATGTGGGGGGGTGTTTTATAGTGGTGTGGGTGTGTGTGTGTGGTGTGTGTATGGGTGTCAGGTGAGTGTTATTTAAATTCACCAATGTAGTGTTGTTTTGTATTTGTGTGTGTACAGCGGTATGTACTGCCAATAGTTTACTGCTATTGAATGTCCGCCATGGTGATTCGTGGGTCATAATGTTGTGGGCGTTATTCTGTTGGCGTAACGGTGTGGGTTTTGATACTGCCAGTTTATCACTGACCTTTGGGCTGGGGGACTTGTGTCTGAATAGTGACGGAGTGGTGTGTGTGTCATAATATGGTGAACGGATACCTGCCGCAGCAGCGGTTTGTTGGCGGCAGTCAGCATGGCGGTAAGTGCCATTTACCGTCAATGTCATAATGAGTGAATAGTCAATTAAATTTCATTTATATGGAGTTTGATGGGGGTCTTCCTATATAGTCCCTTTTATATTCATCATATATCGCCCATGTATAAGCACCTGATTTTAGAATGTAGAACATAGTCATTAATGATGAAACCGTTTTTTAAGTCACAATAACAGTTTTTTTAAGAATAGTTCCCAGTTCGTTGCACAGCATCACTAAGATTATAACACCATTTTAACTGCTACCCAATAGAGCAAATATAAATGTTGAATGTCTCCATGGAGTTCTGCATCAAAGTTATGTCCCAGCAGTCTTTCAGTACACAACAAAAAGATCATCCTCGATTCACATTTTAAAATCTACAGTTCATGATCCCCGCTGGGTGCATGCAATTTAATATGTTTTATCCCATAGTATTTGAGACCAGTGAGATTCCCTTTGTGAACGTCCCAAACATTTTTGGCTATAGGATAACTCCTATCATGATTCTTTATGGCTCTCACATGAGGTAAAATCTGGAGTTTTACTTTATTAATTGTGCTATCAATATATTTCATACGACATTTACTTTCTAAAACATAGACAACAAACTTTGTATTGCAAGCTATCTCTTGGGTCCTGCCCTCAGATGTTTCTGATTCTCTTTTATTCCTCCCATAAAGGGGAGCATTGCACTTTTCCATTTCAGAATCTATTGTTCTTATTAGTCAACCAGTCTCCTTTCTGCCATGATACAAACATACTACTTGTAAGAATGTTACTCAATCATCTGGTTTTACAATATGACATGTTGGGATGTGAGCTTAGTCTGGCTTTCAAATGTTCATCATGTAGGAGTGTAGGTCAGTTATTTTTCAAAATCAGTCTTGTATGTTGGTGTTCAACATTGTATTTAATAAAAAAATCGAATCCGAAGCTCACTAGAATCTAAGGGGGTTATTCTAACTTTGGAGGAGGTGTTAATCCGTCCCAAAAGTGACGGAAAAGTGACGGATTTACCACCAGCCGTATTACGAGTCCATTATATCCTATGGAACTCGTAATACGGCTGGTGGTATATCCGTCACTTTACCGTCACTTTTGGGACGGATTAACACTCCTCCAAAGTTAGAATAACCCCCTAAATCTTTTTCGACAATATACTCGGAGGTTCGCTCTGATTCATTTTATATAATAATTCATCTCTTTTGTACATATGCACTCGGTTATATGCTTTGTAGAATATTTTGGGATAACCTCTGTTAGAGGTTATATATATATATATATATATATATATATATATATATATATATATATATATATACCACTGCACCCTACACCACTCTGCTCTGCACCACTGCACTCTGCTGTGCACCACTCCACTCTACCCTGCACCACTCCACTCTGCGTCACTTCACTCTACTCTGAAACAATCCGCTCTACGCCACTGCACTCTATGCCACTCTACTCCAGTGTGGGCCACTACACTCTACTCTGCGCAACTCCACTCTACCCACTGCACTCTATGCCACTCCACTCTACGCTGCTCTACTCTATGCCACTGCTTTCTGAGCTTCTCTACTTTCAACCACTGCATTTCACACCATTGCACTTTACACCACTGTACTCAAAACCAATGAACTATATGCCAATTTACTCTGCTCCATTGTGCTTTATGTCACTGTACTCTAAGCAAACTCTACTCTACTCTGCACCACTCAACACTACGCTGCTGCACTTTATGCCACTCTACTCTACACCACTGCACTCTACAACACTCTCCTCTGCACCATTGCACTCTATACCTCTATAGTCTACTCTGCAATACTCTATTTTATGCCACTGGACTTTACACCACTCTACTCTACACCATTGCAGGCTATGTTACTGCACTCTATGCCACTGTATTCTACCTTACACCTCTGTACTCTGCCACTCTACTCTACTCTCCACTGCTCTACACTACACCACTACACTTTATGCTGGTCTACTCTACACCTCTGCACTTTACAACACTCTCCTCTGCACCACTTCACTCTACACCACTGCATTTTACTCTGTACCACTCTACTTTGCGCCAATCTATGCCAATGCACTCAACACAACTAAACTCTATGCCAGTCTACTCTGCAAGCATTACGGTATGGCACTCTGCAGCACTCCACTCCACACCACTTTACTCAGTGCCACTTTACTCTACACCACTCAAATCAATGCCACTGCACTCTACGCCACTGTACTCTATCTCACTGCACTCAGTGCCACTCTACTCAGCTCCACTGCACTCTGTGCCACTATACTGTAATCTGCAACATGCTGCATTACTCCACTCTATGCCACTCTGCTGTACACCTTAGCACTGTACTCCACTGCACTCTATACCACATACTCTACTCTGCACCAATGTACTCTGTGCCGCTGTACTCTACACCACTCTACACTACGTCACTGTATTATACGCCACTCTACACCACTGCACTCTACAACACTCTCTTCTGCACCACTGCACTCTATGCCACTGCACTCTACCCTGCACTATTCTATGCCGCGCTACACTTATGCACTCTGTGCCACTACACCACTCAACTCTGCATAATTCTACACCACTGTTCTCTATGCTACTGCACTCTGAAGTACTGCACTCCATACCAATGCACTCTACTCTGCACCAGTCTACGCTGCATCTCTATACGCCAATCTACTATACACCACTGCACTCTACTCTGCAACACTGCACTCTACGCCACTGCAGCCTATGCCACTCTATTCTATTCTGCACCACTGCTCTCTATGCCACTGCACTCTAGGCCACTCTAGTCTACTCTGCACCACTCTAATCTATGCCACTGCATTCTAGATACTGCAACACTCCTCTCTATGACACTCCAATCTAAGAAACACCACTCTACCACATTCTGTGCCACCTTATGCTACTCTATGATACTCCATGCTGCTCGACCCCACTTGCTTTTATGCCACAAACATTTAGCTATGACCAACAGTAGTTACACTGTTGTACAACATGGCTACCACACATTGGCAAGGTCAATAATTTTTGCAAAGGGAGGACCTTTTGCCTTTGACAGTGCTTGTTATGTTTTGTCATTCAGTGGTGCAGGCATTAGAAAGCAGTTCTTATTGAAGGGATAAAGCAGAGAGCTTTGGAGGCACTGAAGTGACAACATCTTCAACTTAAGGACGTCATGCAAAAGAGTGCAGGAGTTGCCCTCATTTTAGTAATGAATCTAGTCACAGCCCTTCTTAGTGAAAACATGCCACGCTCTTACCTTTGGTGCACTGTCTATCTAATCTATTGCGCTCTCTCACACATAAACCTACACACACACAAATTGTTATAAGCATACACAAAACATTACACAAATACCCTCATACCCTCATTCTTCATCAGGTCAACAGTAAAAATCTCACAAACTATGAGAGCATAAAACTGACACACATCTGTACTATCAAATACATTATTTCACAGACTAAAACACAAACACACACCATCACACACATTTGCAGACACACTCCAGTTATCACATAATATTAAGTACTAACATGCGTACATTTTATGAGATGCTTGTGCTGCAGATGCTCTACTGGCCGTGCATTTGTGTGAGAAAGTGTGCCCAGCTCCTGCCTGTGATGTTGCTGTTTGCTCTAATAAGAAGCTAGTGTTGTGGTTGTGCATGTACAAGTGTAGCCCTTATGAGGATAACAGTTGTAGTGTCTGCACAGCAGTTTTCAGCATGAGTAATGCTGATATATGACTTAGCCAAATAGGACTCAAAATAGAAGTACATATTGAGAAACTTCTTTCTAATTTAAAAGAAATGGAGTGCAATTTTGCAGAAAACAAATTAAATTAATCTAAACTAGAGCTATACATAATGTTTTAAAATGTGTAATTCGTAATTTCTTCTTTAATATATTTAAATTAATTACATTTACAATTTTAAATTAAATTAGCAGTGCATTTGTTTTTTAATTTAGTTCTACAGTTAAAATAAACACATGAAATAAATATTTAAACTTAATTTACATTAATGTTGAACATCAAAATATATTTACAGATTTTTTTTAATGTAATAAACGTGCTATATTTCCCATATACAGTACCATAGTGAGACCTCTGCCCTGATGGTGGAGAACTTAGCCAATTTAAGCTTAAACTACTAAAAATGTTTTGTTAAATATATAAAATGAACTTACATATGTTAAATTACATTAAAATCATTTTGTAAAGATTTATTAGAAAACCTCACCCAAAGAAGTAAAATGTACTTATGATAAAAAAAACTATGTAGAGAACACATTTAAATTATTGTAATTATTTATAAAAATAAAATATATTTTACATTCATTGTTAAATTAGAAAAGTCCATTAGCATATGTGTGTGTGTGTATATATATATATATATATATATTACCTACTGGCGGTCGGTCGCCAGTAGGTATACTTAGGACCATGATTCCATAGCAAATGTGTTTTCGGACTTGCCTATATCTTTGGCACCATTTGACAAATCTTCACAAAATTTTGCAAAAAAAATGTCCCTGGTGATTCGGTTCTTGTTGTGCACAGAATGTTTTGGGGTGAACCGTCAAGTGTGGGGCGAGGAAAAGGGGGGTGTCCTGAAAGTTTTGTTTCCTATGTTAATTCCCATAGGACCTTTGAACACGACTGTAGCCCGAAACACTGATGGAATTAAATTACACCACATTTGGCAGAAAGCTAGCTTTCAGTACGCTTTCCCTTATTTGGTGTAAATCAGTTCAGTAGCTTTTGAGAAATTAAAGGGAAAATAAATAGGTATATCTGAGGTTGTGAACTCTTCTTGATGACTTTGTGGAGAATAAGAGCTCATGCACGTAGCTGCACAGCTCTGTCTGGCTGCCAACACTTCAAACCAGGAAGTGCAGGCAGCCATCTTGGGAATCGGCTGAAGGGGAGTCCCAGGAAAAAAAGTAAAACAATAAGAAAAGGGGCCAGGGCAGAGTCACCCCGACTCCTTAGCCCTACTGCTGGGGTACTAGGGGATCAGGGGACCACCCTCCCCCGCAAAAGTAAAAAAAGTTTTTTTTTTTTAATGTTGCCATGAATTTGCAGCATTGTCACAAATTTGTGGTAATTTTTTTTTTAAAAGCTTAAAGTGGCATAGAGTGAATTGGCATAGAGTGCAGTGGTGAATGGAGTGGTACAGAGTACAGTGCATTGGCATAGAGTGCACTGGTGTAAATTGTTTTGGTGGAGAGTGCAGTAGCATAGAGAAAGCCGGAATAGAGTGCAGGTTTACAGAGTATTGTGGGGTAGAGTAGAGTGATGCAGAGTAGAATGGAGTGGCGTAGGATGAAGTGTTTCTGAGCAGAGTGGAGTAGCCTAAACTGGAGCACCACAGAGTGCAATGGCAAACAGTGCAGTGATGCAAAGTGGCATAGAGTGCATGGGTATACAGTAGAGTAGTGCACAGTATGGTAGAAAGCGGTAGAGTTAAGTGGCATAGAGTGCAGTGGTGCAGAGTAGAGTGTAGTGGCCTGGAGTGGTGCAGCATAGAGTGGAGTGGTGTTAAGTGGAGTATGCATGGTGTGGTAGCGTACTGCCATTACAGACAACACATTTTCCATTTAAATGACCATTGCATTTGTGCAGGCATACAGTATTACTGATAAAGGTATGCAGCACACAAACATCAATGTGTAATGTCATCACCTAGTGTATTGACTTGTTTTGATCATATTAAAATATTTGTTTCCACCGCACTTCTTAATTACAATAAAGTACTTTATTTCTGCGTTCCTAATTTTGATTTATTCTGAAATGTCTGCAGAGTTCATTACAGAAATTTTAACTTAGTTGTGTGCTAACAAAAACACCCTTTCACAGCATGATTGTCGTATAAATCCTATCACTTTGAAGTCAGAGAAAGAAAAATAAACAACAAGCTCCCACAGAAGACAGAACCTGACATTTGACCTCTGTCTTTGAATGCACAGCAAATGTGGCAAGACAAGAACAAGATTTAAAGGCTTGTTTACAAAAAAGGAGCACTTGGATGGATACGGTAAATAAGAAATGCTCTTCACATGGAACAATCACAAGCTGGAAAGCCTAAAACAAACCAATCCAGTAAATAGAAAGCTAGCAAATGTGAGTTACATACCACAAATCAAATGATAAGCAATGGATGAAATGCATTCCCATGGAAGCTTTCCGAACGTCCCCAGGATGGCTATAGCAAATCAGCGGATAGAGTGGGCTATAAACGAGAGATGAACTATGCATTAAACAGGAAAAATGATGAGCAGGTTTCTCTTTTCTGAGACCCAGTACGATGGTTGGCCCAGTGATTAGGCTTGAGGTGCAATTTTGTTCTGACGACTAGCGTTTTATTGTGAGATCGAGTGCTGTACTGGGCCTAAGTGAAATTATAAACAATTTGCATGCAAAATGCACAAACATCTCTCTAAATGTTAACATTTTACATGTACTAAACGTGGAGGGGTCACCCTCGTGAAAGTTTACCCAACCTATGCCTTTGCCTAAAAAAGCACTCATGTCACCAGTCAATGTATTGTCCATACAGCTTCTAAAGTTACACAGTGAACACTGCTTGCACAGCTCATGCAGCTGTGCAGTCATCCACTTTCACACAACACATTTTGAAATGGAACTCAGACCCCAAATCACTACTATTCTTTGGTGCAAATCAGTGTTGCACCAAAGTTGCTGTGCTGCCTTGAGAGAAAGACAGAGAGAGAGAGATAAAATGTGCCATGTCTTTAAGATATGGTGCATTGTGTCCCATACCTGGAGCACTTTTGGCACCCATGTGCCAATGCAAACTCCCTTGCATAGTGAATAAGGTGTGTGCACTCTCTGAAGCATGGGTTTTGTACATGAAGAAATCCCTTCCAGTACCAAATCTATGCTTAATGCTTCCCTACTTTGTAGGTGTACTATGCAATGCAGCACACATGCAAAGTAGGAAAAATTTGGAAAACTGACTCCTCAAGGAGGCATAAAATATTGCCGCAAATCCCAGTCTATGAATGTTTGCAGATAGACATTTCTATCAAAAACTATGGATGGTTGCATGCGAACACCCATGAACCACCTATGGATCCCCCCATTGACACCAAGTAATGCGAGGCAACACATAGCTCGACACCAGTTCTGACAGGATCTGCATGAATGGTGGATGAGGGACGTGGAGCGATATTAGTCCTGCTGGATCTATCTGCGGCTTTTGATACTATCTCGCCTCAGATTATGATGTTCTACCTTCATCCGGCAGGGATCAGGGACATCGCTTTAAGAACTCTTGAATCTTTTCTGAAAGATAGATCGATCATGGGGAGCTGTGGGGACTTTAAATCCCCAGCATATCACTTACCATGTGGTGTCCCCCAGGGCCCCACACTTTTCAATTTGTATGTCGCACCCTTGCTAGACTAATTCGTACCTTTGGCTTTATGCCTACTTCCTATGCGGATGATACACAATTGATTATCCCAGTTTCTAAGAGGTGGGAGGTAGTGGCAGACTGCTTTAATAACTGTATGCGAGAAGTCAACAGGTGGATGGGATTAAACTGGCTTAAATTAAATAGCGATAAGACTGAAACCCTGTGTCTTGGATCTGCTAAGGGATTGTGGAACCCATGCTGATGGCCGATAGAGTGCGGAGTTCCTCTGGCTCCTATTGTCGCCACTAGAAATCTGGGCGTCATTTTTTACAGTAGTCTCTCTTTGAAGCTGCATGTTAATCATGTTGTTAAAACTAGTTTTTAGATCCTGAAAATGCTGAAAAAGATTCTCCCTTACTTGCAAAGGGAATGGAAAGTTACAGTCATTCTAGCACTGGTTATGTCAAAACTGGACTATTGTAATGCCTTTATACTTAGGCCCATTTTTATACTTTTTAGCACCGCATTTGCGCCGCTTTTTGATGCAAAAACGGCGCACACTTACAAAATACAATTGTATTTTGTTAGTTTGCGCCATTTTTGTGCCAAAAAGCAGCGCAAATGCCGTGCTAAAAAAGTATAAATATGGGCCTTAATCTGGACAAGGCATCACTTAAGAAGCTTCAGTTAATTCAGAACACAGCTGCCCGTTTCATACTTAATCTTCCGTGTTCGGCTTCTGCCAGTGGCAGCCTGAAACAATTGCATTGGCTACCGGTGGCGAAACGAATTAGGTTTAAAACCCTATGTTTGACCTATAAGGCCACACAGGAAAGTGGATCTGAATATTTATCTTCTAGGCTATGCTGGTATAGGCTTAACCGGCAACTTAGATCCACAGGAGCCTTTCTGATTCAGGTCCCTCTACCCACAAAGCTAGATGGGGTGACAAGGCATTTACGGTGGAAGCGGGCAAATGCTGGAATTCACTCCCTTTGTGTATAAGGAAGGAACAAACTTTCATGGCCTTCGGGAGGCTAGTTAAAACTTGGCTCTTCCCGCGTTAATTCTGCTGTCACTTGCTCCTCTCTTCTGAGCACTTCGATGCTTCGGCAGGAATGCGCTTTATAAATACCAAATACAAATACTTTGCATTACTTTGGGACACTACCCAGTGCAAGCCCTGATTTACATTGGATTGTAAATCACAATCTAACACTTTATGGTCAGTTTACATCGCAAAAGTGATACAAACCCACTGCAAAGAATTCATAAATCTGAGCCCAAATGTTCTACAAACCAAATTACAACCATATGGACACTAGAAAACCAAACACAATACAAAATATATAAATCCTAATGATCCGGATTTTCACAAGATTACACTTGTGTAGAGAAAATACTTGTGCCAAGCTTGTAAAAAAGTGTGAAAAATCGAATAACTCAGTTTATTGAAGGACCCAGCAGTTAGAGAAGTGAAGCACGAACAGGGAGCAATGAATAGAAAGAATGGAAGTGTATGAAGAAGATGGCAGTAGAGAAAAGGAAAGAACATGGCTGGGATGAAGTCTTTAGAGTGATAATGAAAGTATAGAGAAGAAACCAACTGATAGAGAGGGGAAGGGAGGGAAGACGGCTGATTAATGAAAATACAAAGAAATGTATAAAGAGAAGCCTGGTTGATGAAGATATGTGAAGAGCAGGGAAGTGACAGCAAACAAGGGAGAGGAAAAAGAAGAACCTCAGGATTGTCAACATCTGGTGAGAGAAGATAGTCACGGAGAAAACAGATAACCGAATGAGCAATGCGAAGATTGAAGAAAACTGAGGAGTGATAAGTGCCATCAATGAAGGACAGCCTTTAAGGGCAGGGAAGTAGCCCATGTGTGGGGAGGGAAGCAAGAAAGGGAAAGAGAAGAGAGCAATTGAGAGATAAGGGCAGAATGAGAAAGCAGGATGACCAATGAATAGGGGAAACAAGTGAAAGGTGTGTCAGCCAAGGGAAAGAGAAGGAAGATTGTAGAGAGAAGACTGAGTAATTAAGCAAAAAGGGCATGGCAGGAAAGTGAGCTGCCCGATAAAACACGCTACAGCAAAATCAATAGATCTGGGTTTAATGTGCCAATGCATGCAGAGCTAGCACATTAGAGCGGGATGCGCAGGAAGGAACCAGCAGATACGAAAGCGAGAGCCACAGTTGAAAAGAAGGCCCTGATGAGTTAAATGCAAGCACCTCAATTGGAAGTGGAAGGATGCCCAAACAGCCTATAGAATTGGGTGAGAGATGAATAATTCACTGGGCTGAGCCAACAAGTGAATGGCAAAGTCTCAACCCAATGGCTGTTAGATGCTGGTTGAAGAATGCCTTTGGTTGAAAAGGGCGGATACAAACCCACTATATGTAGACTGTTAGCAAGAGGTCTGTTTTGCAGCTGTGATGTCACAACCCATACCTAAAAAGGGAAAGAGAGAATATGGGAGCCAATCAAACGAGAAAAAAAAGAAAAGAGGATGGACGGAATAAAACCAATGGAGGTATAAAGAAGAGTTTGTGATTAACGGACAAAAGGAAAAAGAGAAGAGTAAAAAAAATGTCCAGATGAAAAAAAGACGGGAAGAACTGCAAGAGTAGAAAGACCAATTTACTGACAGTGAAAGAAAGATCAGGGGACAAGCTGCCTGACAGAGATAGAAGGCATGAGCATCACGAAAGCCAGTCAGATGAAAACTGCAATGAAGAGATTGTAGGAAAACCAGTTGCTAGAGGGATGTAGAGTGTGTAAGGGAAACCAATAGAGTGATATGGCAATAACTTAGGAGAACTGTTAACCAGTGAAGACAGAGAGCGGCAATGAACACAGAAGGAATCTCATTGGCGGAAAGAAGAGAAAAACAAAGGACCAATTTACTGATTGAGAAGGAACAAGCATGGAGGGACAATATCTAACGGAGACAGAAGGCAAGATCTTACATGGACACCAGACTAATGGCAAGGGCAGAGAATAGAGTTAAGGGGGCCAGGCGTTAAGGGGGGAGGCACCGATGAATGGAGAGAAAAGTAAAACGCATGAAAGATTGGCATCTGATGGACAAAGGGGTTAAAAGTAGTGTATGGGGACGTTCTAATGCAGCGGGAATAGAAGGGTGTGGTGGCAAGCCTGTTCAACGAGAGCAGGGGGCAGAGATGGGATGCCACCGATGAACAAAGATAGAAAGAGCGTAGAAGAAAGACCAAACGAAAAGAGAAAGAAAGGAAGAAACCACTGAATGTCTTGAGGGGCGTGGGTTAGCAAGGCATACCAAAAAGGGGATAATGGGAGAGTGGGGAATAGCTCTGATAGATGGAAAGAGAAACCTACAGAGGTCTTTTGTCGACTGCAGACCTGCCAGAACAAGGAAAACAAACAAAATGCATATCCTCTGTGCTCATGTAGGAAAATCCATGCGCGTCCGTCGTGACCTCGTCGCTGGCATGTTTCATTTCCAGGCGAAGGAAGGGGGAAAGTCTTGAAGTTGTTATGTTTCCGTTCCTGTTTTGTAATTCCCCCTGGGCCTACCTAGCAGATACAAGATCACATCAGACAAGCTGAATGCAGGACAGGGCGGGAGGAGGCGAGGGCGGCGGTGGGGGCGCGCTGGAGAAAGGAGCTGGGGTTACTGCGAGTGCTGCCAGAGGAGGGGCTGATTGTCAAGGTTATGTGTGGGGAGATGATTGATGCGAGGCCGGCCTGCTCTGTCAGCCTGTCACGGGGCAGCAATGCTTAATGCTCTCATTATTGGTTACTCTGCTGTGTGTATCTCTCTGTCAGCACTGCAGACCCATCCGAACTGCCACGGCTCTTCAAAGCCCGGCAGGTCATTTATCATCCCCTGCCGCTCCCAGGGCTGGAGGCAGCTGAGTGCGGGTGATGTGCAGAGCCCGCTGACAGGCAGGCCTGCACGCCAGGGGAGCAGGGAGGCGGCACCCCGAAAAGGCATCAGTGTTCCTGTAACGGTTTACAAACCGTTGACGGAGTAGGGATTTTTTCATTTGTATTTTACGCCGTTGTTTTTAGCAGCGTTCCAAGCAGCGCTTCGGGGCGCGTGTTGGTATTCCACAGGCATATGGTGCGAGTCGACATGACTCTGCAGTGTGTCTTTGTAGTGCGCGCTCTCCGCCCGGAGCGCTGCGGTGATTTAACTGTAGAGAAGACCTTATAACCTCTTCAGGATCTTTACAGCAGATATCTGAACCGAACAAAAAGTTATATTCCGACATAATTAATGTAATTGCAGAGGCATTTACGAATTACAATCGGATGCGGACGAGTGAGGAGACGAGAGAGAGAGAAGCTGTGTGTCTGTCAGGGTCGGACTGGTCATGCTGGCATTTTCCTTCTGGATGGCGTGTTGGGAGTTGTGTTTTCAGAGCTGGAGGGTCTGGCATGACCCGATTCATGAATTCTTCAAAGCCCTATTCAACTACGGCCTCCTGCAGTGTGGAGCTGGTTTGAAGAGTTTAGCTTGCTGGAAGTGTTTCCTGACTGGAGTGGTTAAAATCATGATTTTAAGCTACAAAAAATGAACCAGCTATACAGCTCTCAAAAATGCTGTGCAGAAGAGGTGCTGCGACGTGTTTATTTGGAGGTTTGGGAATAGCTGACTGTAGAGCTCCATGGGGCTCTGCTGAGGGCTTTGATTCGTCTGTTGGGAGCTCCGTCAGAGTTTCTAGGGAGGTATGCAAAGGTTGTCCAGGCTGTGGGAGGGTCTACTGGGAGCTATGTGATGCCCCCCTTGGAAACTATCTATGATCTGTACGAGATGGGGCGGTCCGAGGGTCTGTTGTGGGCTGAGTGATGGTCTAGTTGAAGGATATGTGCAGGTTCCTTTAGGACCATAGTAATGAAAATGATGACAGTCATGTTGTGAATGACAGCAGCAACACTCCGCTCTTTCGCACTGCCCAGCACCAGACATAGGAAGCCAGCACTGAGTAGAAACTAGTGGTACACGACATTTGACTGCATTCGGTCAAGCTCAGGCATATGGGTGATTTGGGCGTCGATGAGGTTCAGTCTCTTCTGTGATTTATATGCAGATGAGAAGGCCGTCTACACACATGGACAGTTCCGAAGTGCAGCCACTGAGCCTCTTCTCTCCTAAAAACATAAGTAAGCACCAATGCACAGAAGAGTCAAGAGCTTACCACAATATTTATCACCATCGGGGTTACTGTCAAATGTGTCCCAAAGGCACAATGGCTCGTGATTCTGTCTGAGATTGGTGCCAACAATGAACTATACCTCTGCCTTCTTCCAATGTTGCTTAGGAGCAGCCAGATGTGCATCAGTGATACCGCTGCAGGGTGCCTGTAAGGTTGAGGAGTGGGCTTAGTAATATTTCTTTAAGTGCTGGACTATTTCTGGATACTCTAATGTCCATCCTATCAGCAATTCGCCACCAAAAGGGGTCCGGTATGACTTCAGTAGTCTGTATCTCTGCTTATGACTGTCATTAGAGAGGTCCCGAATAGAGCTTGAAAGCAAGTGGTACAGTGGGTTTTATTTCTAAAAGAAAGTTGTTCTTCAATGAAAGTCTGACTCGTAGGCCAAGCTGTCATCCTTCGTCCTGCCCAACCATAAACTTCCCTGGCCCGCCTATCAGGGTACCTGTTTAAATAAGCCTGAACATTCTCATGAGCCATCATATGCACGCTGATCCATGCAGCTGAGGCTCACGACCGACCTGCTGAAGCTGTAAGTGGATTCAGTACACACACATTCATAAAGCAGAATACAATAAGTAAAGTCACCGCCTCCCCCAACAGCAGAACACACTGGTTACACAGTCTTGGAAAAATTTATGTCATTTAGTGGAAGGGACCCATCCTGAAAAACATCTAACTGTCAGTTAAGCTAATTTGTCAATTCATTGTCTCCCCCTAGAACACGCTCTACCGCTGTATCTCTTCCACACGGGATCACTGCCATCAAGATGTTCTACTTTATTTGTGACAGCATTGTAGAGTAGAGGCCTCTCAGTTTTAGCAGGTTTTATTGTTGTTATGTTGTCTTTCCAAATTAACACTATCCGACCATTAACATAGGTTTGAAAACCATTAAGGGCAAAAACACTCTATTGAGTTCTAGCACTCTGCTGTGAAGTTTGTCCTGTTATCCTCAACTGTCATCCCCATCAGTGTTCTCCTTAAACTGTCAGAAATGCATCTGTTGAGATGGGCATCAAAGGGATAAGGTCTGTCAAAGCTCTGCGCTTGCAAAACTTCTATTGTGCATGCAAACTCTCCATGTGACAGCCATTATATCTTCCAAGCACCCCTACCATGCCAAGCAATCACTTACTGAGGAGCCATACCTAAAACAGTCACAGATTAAGTCATGCATTTGATACTCGTTAAAATATGTGATCACATTATGCCCAATAACTTCACCAACTTTACCAAGTTTCCCAGACATCAGGCCAAAGAACGTAATGCTAGGCCCAAGAAGTCCACCATCTTTTACCCACAATAAGGTCAAAGAACATAATGTCTGGTCATGGGGAACGTCCCTCTAAAATATCAGAACCCTTTCCATTGTGGAGAAGAATGTCTTTATCTGCTCAAAGAAACTTCTTCTGTTGTGAGGGAGCTGATCTTGACTTCTGATTAATGACCGAGGGGGGAAAGATTAACATGAGCTGCATTGCCCTGTTTCCTGTGGATCTTATAGTTATGAATTGTATTCACCTACCAATCCATCAGGGATGGGTGCATATCCAAGAATAATCACTTTTGTGGTTTGATGACTTGCCTGTCTATGGTATTTAGTGAATCCTTGATAGTCCCATCATCTTCTATTGCATAAATACAGCTGTGTTTATTTTCTGGGATGCAAAACTGAGGCACGCTCATTAATCTCTGCAATAGGGACATTCAACTCATGGGGAAAATATCAGACAAGTGCTAAACACCTGTCACCCTTCTAATGATTTGGGGTAAGGGAGATACCCATGGACAAATTGCTCTCCCCGTCGTCTCTGCATTTGTTACTCCCTCGCTGTATGATGATATATGGCCACAAAACAGGTTGATATATTTTCCACCAGAAATGTCTACTCAAAGAATTGTGCCTGAACCAGCTTACCTGATCATAGATTGTTTTATTTGTCTGCTTCTGGCACTGCCAGCAGTGCAGGGAGCGGTGGGGCTGGGCCACGGAAGGTGGGAGGGGGATGAGGGGAGAGTGCACCTAAGTGCACATGTGTTTGGTCGGCCGTCTGAGGCCGGCTAAACACACATGCGCACTTAGGTTTCGCCAGCCTGGCTGTGTACAGACCCCCAGGGCTTTGTCTGAGCGGCAGTCACTGCCACTCAGACCAATCCTGGCACTGCTGTCATGCAAGGTTTTGCATGAAAGCAGCTCCAAGACTGTGGGGGAGCCTTTGCTGGTGTCCCAGCAGTGAATGCGCGGACACCACAGGTGAGGTGGCAGGAGGGGGCAGGGACGGAGGCAAGGTACGTTTTAATTTTTTTATTTTTTATTTGTACCTCGTCTTCGTCCCGCCCCACTCCTCCTCTTGCATTATGCGGCAGCCTCCGCTGATGGTTGCATAAAACTGGTGGTCTCATACCAGGATCAGGACCTTCAGAAACAACTCTTCCTCCCTCTAGTTCTGCTTCAGCCATGGCAGTCTAGTGCTCGCTTCATGGAACTGCGTCAACCCAATGGTGACCAAGGTCAGTGCCATCGAAGGACAATGTCACCATTTTACAACTGGTTTCTTCAACTAACTCCTAAAGTTCATAGAAAACATACCCACCGAAGCTACCACATTTTTTGTGAGAACTAGCTCCTTGGAGCAGTGGGAAATATTGCAGTCAACATGGCAAAGCCATGAACAGAAAATAACTTATAAAATTGTTATCTGGCTTTATGTACTGGGATTCTTCCTAGGGACATGTATTTTCTTAGCCTTCATCTCATACGACTCCAGGGTGAAATATGTTTCTGATGAGAGCGGAATGACAGGACTTCAAAATTAAATTTTTTGAAGACAAAGATACAGCGACCATAGAGCTCAGTTCCACCGCAACCCCTGTCTCCGGGTCTGAGTATTGCTTTTTACACTGATCACGAAGCCAACTGGGCTACGAAAGGCCAGCGTTAAATGGGTTCTAAAGGGAAATGTCAGTACTGGAAATAGGATCTTCATGTCAGCATGGACTCTGGCACATTCTGTCCAATGGTACTAGGCATGACTGTGAGGGGGAGCCCAGCAAGTGGACTCTGAAAAGACCTCCCTTGGCTGACCGCAGTTTTTCTCAGGCTACGAACCCGACGAGCTGCTCCAAATTAATCCCAGTCACAAAGGCCCACGTAAAGCATGCTGAATTTCCTGACGACTCCCCATGAATTGTGGTACTTATAGCTCAACTCTCTCGAAGGCAAGTTTAAAGTAAAAACAAGTTTAGGGCTGGAGAAGGTTTGAAAACCGGAAGAACAAAGCCTGCCCCTGCATTCAGCTTGGGACGTGGCCTTGCTGTGCCCACAGCACCCTTTAGCGCCATGTCACACGTGAAACGTTGTTTCAGCGATTGTGTACAGGTGGCAGATGTAGAACAGGTAGTAAAAAAATAGGACAAACGGTTTTGTTAAATGTCACTGCTACTTTAGCTGCTCTGCTTCCCTGCCCCCAGGGGCTATAAGTTAAAAAGTTGGGATGAGGTCGTGACTGTCGCAGGGAGGGAGGAGAGGGGGCGTGCAGAGGGCCATAGAAATAGAGAGCGGCGGGAGAGAGAGAGAGAGAAATATCATAGCTTTGTTTCCTTTCCCAGACCATGACATGATTAATCGGTCTCCTCTGATCTAATTTTGGAACATGAGAAACAGCGCATTCGTCTTGAAGAAAAATGATGTGCCGGACTGTGCAGATGGAAATTTCCAGCAATGAAAAAGATTAAAGTGAAATTCCACTCCTTAAACCTAATCATGACTTGTAGATTATTCTGTCGTTCTAACCAGATGGTAGGGCCGATTCCACAGCCCCCTCCTTGTATTAATGAATACTAGACTGTTATATTTGACTTAGGTAAGTGAAATGTCTATCAGCCTTAATGGACTGCCAGCCAGCATAACACATGTTGTACCACTAAGGGCCCCTGCTGCATTTTTCATGTTTTATACTAATGCAGAACATTTTGTTTCCTACTGTTTTCCATCATTGTCACTGTTTGCTAAATATTTTCGCGTGTAAGGGGGATGCCAGAGAGAAAACTTTTTTCTGCCTCAAAAGTGGCTCTCTGACCAGAGCTAATTTCTTCCTGCAAGTCGCAGCTATAATTCTACAAGCGAAAGAGTTACCCCCGAGCGATGCACGGTGGAGCTCGAATGTAACGTGATTAAATCCTCGGTGAGTGGGACTACACCGGGCTGTATGTTAACACACCTAATTATAGGCAGTGCGATGATGGATGGCGGGGGCGCTCGCGGGGCGGTGTGGTAGGCCTACTGTATAGCAGTGCTTCGGGCTACCTGCAGGAGGTGAGGTTTGGAAATCAGCCAGTATGGAGGAGATCACAAGAAAACGAAGCTGACATGGCTACATATACCAGCCATTAACCAGGGACTGTGGTATTAGTCTTAGCCTCGCCCACAATCTGAAACCCCAGAGATTTGCACTCGAACCCTGCCTGATTTTCCAGATAATACTGAGCATGTACATGAGGTTCACTGTCTGTAAATTGGTCTTACATGGTGTTGGAAATGGGGTCTTTAGTTGGCAGTCGGTATGCACCCTGCCAAGTAGGGACCCTCACTCTAGTCAGGATAAGGGAGATGCACGCTCAGTAAGTCAGGTTTATCTCAGAAGCAATGTGTAAAGCATTTGCACATAACAAACACACAGTAATAAGCGAAAACACTACAAAAGGACACTACACCATTTTTAGAAAAATAGCCAATATTTATCTGAATAAAACAAGACCAAAACGATAAACATCCAACATACAGTGTTAAAGAAAGTTATGAATTTTGCAAGATTTACTAAAAAATACAGCTCCTTGAAGTCGTTAGCTCCACCTGGGGCTATCACAGCTTTGTGGTCAACAAAACTAACATTCCAGGCCAGCCGCGGCATTGCGGGCCAACTACGGTGTCGGGAAGACCCACAAACAGTACCTTTGAAATAGCAGGGCGTCATGATCCTCGCAGTGAGTGCTGGCGTTGCAGTGTCGGTTCCGGAGTCGGTGCGGGAGTCATCGCACCCTTGAAGTCACACACCTTGCGGATTGAACTCCGCTCTGATAAAATCATGAGCGCTGGCGTTGATGGTGTCAGGGCTGAGAAGCAAAATGGGACGATGCAGCGTGTGCTGCCCACAGGTCATGGTGCATGCAGCGGCTCGGTAACGGCGTCCAGCAGTGTTGGTGAGACCAGGGCTGCAGTGTGATGCAGGGCGGTGCGAGGTGCGGTGTCACCAGGTCACGGTGCATGCAGCGGCGGCGGCATTGCTGAAGCGCTGTCGTCAGTAGGCCCAAGCCAGTGGTGCTGGAAGGGACAGTGCTTTGTGACCCTCACAAGCGTTGTCCACGGGCAGCAGGATGCCTGGTGACAACACTGGAGTCAATGATGCTGGCATCAGTGGACCAGGGCTGCGGTGCGGGATGGGACAGTGCTTTGTGTACCTCACGAGCGGTGTCCACAGGCCACGGTGCAGGCAGCGGCGCTGGTGTCAGCAGGAGCGGCATCTTCGGGGCGGACCAGGCTGTTGGGTGACCAGGCGATGCCGGAGTGCTGGGCCCAAAGGTCACGGTGCGAGGAGCAGCTCGGTGAAGTCGTCTGATGACGGTGTCGGTAAGACCGGGGTCGCAGTGTGAAGCGGGACAGTGTGACTCCCTGCGGCACTGGCAGGTCCCGGTGCAGGCCACCGGGATCGTTGCCAACGTAGAGTGGTTTCTCCTTTTGAACAGCACAAAATACACAGTTCTCAGTGCTGCAGGTCGAGGAAACTGAAGTCTTTTGTGTTCCTGAGACTTTCAATAGGAGGCAAGCTCTGCTCCAAGCTCTTGGAGAACTTTCTCAAGCAGGACACAGAGCAAAGTTAATCCTTTGCACTCCTTTCAGGCAGGAGCAGCAACTGCAGGCCAGTCCAGCAAAGCAACACAGCAAAGGGACAGTACTCCTCCTCCTGCTCTTCAACTCCTCTCCTTGGCAGAGGTTCCTCTTGATTCCAGAAAGATTCTAAAAGTCTGGGGTTTTGAGTCTTTTTCTTATACCCTGCTCTGCCTTTGAAGTTGGCCAACTTCAAAGCAAAGTCTCAAGTATTTGCAAGATCCTTCCTTGTCCAGGCCAGGCCCCATAAGCACACGAGGGGGTCAGAGACTGCATTGTGTGAGGGCAGGCACTGACCTTTCAGGTGTGAACGATCACTCCTCCCTCCCCTCTAGCTCAGATGGCTCATCAGGATATGCAGGCTACACTTGCTCCTTTTATATCACTGTCTAGAGAGGTGCAAAATAGCCCAACTGTCAAACTGGCCCACACAGACAATCCATAAACAGGCAGAGTCACAGAATGGTTTAAGCAAGAAAATGCCTACTTTCTAAAAGTGGCATTTTCAAACAGACAATTTAAAAACCAACTTCACTAAAAAGGTGTATTTTTACATTGTGAGTTCAGAGACCCTAAACTCCACATTTGTATCTGCTGTCAAAGGGAATCTGCGCTTTAAGGATATTTAAAGGCAGCCCCCATGTTAACCTATGAGAGAGATAGGCCTTGCAGAGTGAAAACCGAATTTGGCAGTGGCAGGTCTGAGCCATGTTTACAAAGCTACTTATGTGGGTGGCACAACCAGTGCTGCAGACCCACTAGTAGAATTTGATTTACAGGTCCTGGGCACCTCTAGTGCACTTTACTAGGGACTTACCAGTAAATAAAATATGCCAATCATGGATAAACCAATCAACCGTACAATTTACACAGAGAGCATATTCATTTTAGCACTGTTTTGCCCAAAGTCCTAAAGCCAACAAAAACTGGTCAGAAAAATTTGGAGGAAGGAGGCAAAAAGACCGGGGATAACCCTGAAAAAAGAGCCAGGTGCAACACATGGATATCCTAAAAATCTGTTCTAGGTCCTGCCATATGCACAATGTTGGACTCTATTGACTCAAACCATCACCTAATCTATTAGTTCTGTTGCCCTCCTAGCACCTCACATATATTCTTCATTCCTGAATCACTAACACTGATGCCTATGGATTCAGAAGAGCAAAGTTCTCATTCTGACTTTCGAATGCCCTACGTTGTGATCCTGGGCCAATCATTTCATTACCATATTTCTCCTAACAGGCAAAACTTGTAGTACTTCGAAGTTGTCTGAATCGTAATATTATGTGTCAGGTAAAACTGGCCTTTGACGTTATCTAGCGCCTTAGCCGTTTCTGAAGCAACCCCCTCACATTCTTTGTAAAGGCAATCACGGCAGAGTGATTCAGTGTCACACATATTCTCGGACAAGGTTTACAGGAATTGAATTTAAAAACTTGTGTGATTCCTTTGATTATGGGTTTTTGAATTCTGATTTGTGAGCCAGTTTTAGATGCCTGGGCCTGGTTTCAAACCAGTAAGGACTCAAACAACTGAAGGCAAGGAGATCTATGCAGACTATTCATGGAGATATGCATAACTCTAGCTATATTGAGTTGCTTGTGCATTTGACTAATCTTATACATTTGTTCCTTAATAGCATGTTTTGCTTTGCTCCACCTTTCTCTTCCTCCCAATGCCTATAAATGTTGTTGCCTAATAAAAAAACTTGATAAAATATTTAAGGTTTAAGCTGAAAAACAAACAAAACTACTTTGAAGAACCAACAAAAATGGTACCCGAGTGATAGCGATGTACTCTTATTATTGCTCATTTCATCATTGACCAACTCAGAAACCTTGTTGTATATAATTTCCATTGTTGTTAAATTAATTACTATAGAGTACAACCCAGCAATGAATCTCATTTACGATTACGATTTGCTATGTTATTCACATTTGAAAAATGTTGTCTACTGTTATTCACCATTGTATAGTGCTAACTGCGATTGTTATGGCATTGTAGCACATTCTCTATGTTGACGCCCTCTTTTGTATATCTGGGAAACCATCATTCAATCTACATCATTAGTCGAGAAGCTGCATAAGATGCTTACACTGAGCTCTACATCATAGAAGAAAGGTAGAGTGGAGGGGTCAACAAAGAAGAGTTTTAGTTTTATAAAAGCAGAAACCACTTGTCAGTGCATAATGATGTGGAAACAGGACACTTGATCAATCAGTGGTGGCAGAATATCTGGTAACAAGTGTTAGGGATGGAAGAAACTGGCGCAAAAATTGTGAGTCCTTAAGTTCAGAATAAGTAGGAAAGTTATTTTGTGTGTGTCCTTATTTGTGTATTCTTGGTTTTAGGGAATCACTAACACCACATGCTTGCCACGGCCCTGCTAATATAGTCACCTAATAATCAGAGCCAGCATAAGAACTGGTACCTTGTTACCACTACAGCTACTGAAGACTTTAGACCATTGACCTCACCACCAACCAAACTATTAAACAAACAAAAGTGTTGAGCTATTAATATTGAAGTATGTGGAGACCGTCAGTACTAGTGCAGAGTCTCCCTATGGTAAAGTATAGGGAAAGTTTAAAAAGTTTATTAAACCGGAAATAAATAATAAAAAATATTTTTTATGATAGCCATCAATGCAAATTTATTTTATATATTTATTTTAAATATAGAATTAAATAGAATGCTACTGCACCATTAACTTGATTTAGAATTAAATATTTACTAATGTAAATATGATCCACTAATTTAAAATTATTTTTTGAAGTTTAAATTAAAGAATAAGTTCCCACCAAAAGTACAAAATAATGCTTTTAAAGTGCATTAATATTTATTAATAGTAATGCATAGAATTTTAAAGGTCATTTATTTATAATTTAACAAAAATAATGCTACATTTTTTTAAAATGCTAGACTTTTTTTAGAAATTATTTTTATCTTAATTTGCATTTAGTAATTACTATTTTAAATGATTTAATTTAACATTATTTACTATGGGATTTTATTTTAAGTCCCTAACTCCATTATTTTCCATGGGATGGGGTTGCAATAGCAGTGTCTGGCACTGTGGTGCTCAACTTACTCTAGGCCTGAGATGGAGACCTTCACTGCTGTTTTAAGTCCTTCTATGGCTGTACCAACTATAGAAGTGCAGAATTTCTCTCCCTAAGGCCCATATTTATACTTTTTTGCTCAACATTTGCGTCACGTTTTGACGCAAAACCGGTGCAAACGTACAAAATACAATTGTATTTTGTAACTTAGCGCCGCTTTTGTGTAAAAAAATGCCGCAAATGCGGCGTCAAAAATTGATAAATATGGGCCTAAGTCCTTTCCTGATCCTCCTTGACACACACTCTTAACTCCGTCCTAAACCCCTCTCCTTTATTCGTAAGCATTCCCCATTTTCCAATCACTCCTGTGTCCCTCTCAAATATACTTCTTAAATGTATACCTTTGTGTGTGGACACTCTGTAGTCGAGTGGAGATTCCTGCACATATAGGTATAGGTTTGGGAGTAGCATTTTGTACTACAAAACTTACTACAAAATGCAGTTTGTGAATACCCCCACCTGTTTCTACACTGCTGAATAGTCTGTTGGCTGTACACATTTAAACCTCTGGCCTGCAGGCCAATACTCCAAAGGGCCGTTAGATCACAGTGATGGTCTTCCAGCACTATTGAGGGTCCCCACTCTCCGACTGTCACTGATTTTCCCTGGCCATGGTCAACATGGGCTGGTCAAATACATATTGGTCCACAGGCGAAAATTCCTTGCACATCAGGGACATTTTCTTTGTTTAGAGAAAACAGACTCCTTCTTTGGGAGTGTGTTTTCTCCAAACAAAAGCCTTGCCAATCCGGTGTTTTAACCCCTTCCCCGCCATGGACGTAATGGTTACGTCCATGGCAGCGCCCGTGTGGCGCCATGGACGTAACCATTACGTCCTGAATGCTGCCCTCGGGAGAAGCGCTAGCGCTCCTCCCGAGGGCCGCCCCCCCACCCCCCTAGGTCAGGGCTGACAGGGGAATCCCTTCCCCTTCAACCCCCGACCCCCCCTGTGACGTCAGCGCGCGAGCGCGCGCTGACAATCACACAACCTCCCCCATCGCGCTGGAAGCAGAGCTTCCAGCGCGATCGAAAGAGAAATGCTCAGCATTTCTCTTTCGATCACGTGGGGGAGGCCCGGAGGGGCATCAAAGGGAAGGAAATGTATTTCCTTCCCCTTGAAGTCTCTCCGAGGGTTTCAAAAGCCGGATTGCTTGCAATCCGGCTTTTGAAACCCCACTAGACACCAGGGATTTTTTTTTTCTTCTATGAAATTGACAGAAGGGAGCGACCCCTTGGGCAAGGGTCGCTCCCAGGGGGTCATTTTTTTTAAGGCCTTTTCTGCCCCCCCTGGGGGCAGATCGGCCTATTATTAGGCCGATCTGCCCCCAGTGGGGGCAGAAACCTCTAGACACCAGGGATACTTTTTTTTGGTTTGTTTTTTTATTTGTTTTCTTTTGTTTTTTAGGTGTGGGATGCGACCCCTTAGGCAAGGGTCGCTCCCATAGGGGGAAATTATATTTAGGCCATTTCTGCCCCCTTTGGGGGCAGATTGGCTTATTTTTATGAGGCCAATCTGCCCCCAAGGGGGGCAGAAACCACTAGACACCAGGGAGTTTTTTTTGTTTGTTTGTTTTTCACGTAAGGGGAGCGACCCCTTAGGCAAGGGTCGTTCCCTTGGGGGGCAAATTTATTTTAGGCCAGATCAGCCTATTTTTGTTAGGCCGATCTGCCCCCACGGGGGGCAGAAACCACTAGGCACCAGGGATTTTTGTTGTTGTTGTGTTTTACAGATGGGGAGCGTCCCCTTAGGCAAGGGTCGCTCCCCTGGAGGGGCAAATTGTATTTAGGCCATTTCTGCCCGCTTTGGGGGCAGATCGGCCGATTTTAGGTCAATCTGCCCCCAAGGGGGGCAGAAACCACTAGGCACCAGGGATCTTTTTTTTGCGCCGTCACGCAAGGGGAGCGACCTTGTAGGCAAGGGTCGCTCCCCGGGGGGGTGAGGGGGGCAAATTTATTTTAGGCCATTTCTGCCCCCCCGGGGGCAGATCGGCCTATTAGTATTAGGCCGATCTGCCCACAGGGGGGGCAGAAACCTCTAGGCGCCTGGGCAAATAGTTTTTTTGTGTTTTTTTTGTTGTTTGTTTGTTTTTTTAGAGATGGGGAGCGACGCATTAGGCAAGGGTCGCTCCCCTGGGGGGCAAATTGTATTTAGACCATTTCTGGCCCCCTTGGGGGCAGATTGGCCGATTGTAGGTCAATCTGCCCCCAAGGGGGGCAGAAACCACTAGGCACCAGGGATCTTTTTTTTGCGCCGTCACGCAAGGGGAGCGACCTTGTAGGCAAGGGTCGCTCCCCGGGGGGGGGGGGGGTGAGGGGGGCAAATTTATTTTAGGCCATTTCTGCCCCCCCTGGGGGCAGATCGGCCTATTGGTATTAGGCCGATCTGCCCCCGGGGGGGGCAGAAACCTTTAGGCGCCAGGGCAATTTTTTTTTTGTGGGTTTTTTTTTTTTGTTTGTTTGTTTTTTTAGAGATGGGGAGCGACGCATTAGGCAAGGGTCGCTCCCCTGGGGGCAAATTGTATTTAGACCATTTCTGCCCCCCTTGGGGGCAGATTGGCCGATTGTAGGTCAATCTGCCCCCAAGGGGGGCAGAAACCACTAGGCACCAGGGATCTTTTTTTTGCGCAGTCACGCAAGGGGAGCGACCTTGCAGGCAAGGGTCGCTCCCCGGGGGGGAGGGGGGGCACATTTATTTTAGGCCATTTCTGCCCCCCCTGGGGGCAGATCGGCCTATTGGTATTAGGCCGATCTGCCCCCGGGGGGGCAGAAACCTCTAGGCACCAGGGCAATTTTTTTTTTTTGTGGTTTTTTTTTGTTTGTTTGTTTGTTTTTGTAGAGATGGGGAGCGACCCATTAGGCAAGGGTCGCTCCCCTGGGGGGCAAATTGTATTTAGACCATTTCTGCCCCCCTTGGGGGCAGATTGGCCGATTGTAGGTCAATCTGCCCCAAGGGGGGCAGAAACCACTAGGCACCGGGGATTTTTTTTTTGGCACCAATGTCACGCAAGGGGGGGGGGGGGGGCGACCCCATAGGCAAGGGTCGCTCCCGGGGGGCCAGGGGGGTTGGGGGGTGGGGGACAAATTTATCTTAGGCCATTTCTGCCCCCCCTGGGCCCGGCTGAGCTAGAGGCCAAAATCCACAGGTAGGCACTGTTTTCTATGAAAAAATGTGATGTGTCCACGTTGTGTTTTGGGCCATTTCCTGTCGCGGGCGCTAGGCCTACCCACACCAGTGAGGTATCATTTTTATCGGGAGACTTGGGGGAACGCTAGGTGGAAGGAAATTTGTGGCTCCTCTCAGATTCCAGAACTTTCTGTCACTGAAATGTGAGGAAAACATGTTTTTTTAGCCAAATTGTGAGGTTTGCAAAGGATTCTGGGTAACAGAACCTGGTCAGAGCCCCACAATTCACCTCATCTTGGATTCCCCTGGGTTTCTAGTTTTCATAAATGCGCTGGTTTGCTAGGTTTCCCCAGGTGCCGGCTGAGCTAGAGGCCAAAATCCACAGGTAGGCCCTGTTTTCTATGAAAAAATGTGATGTGTCGAGGTTGTGTTTTGGGCCATTTCCTGTCGCGGGCGCTAGGCCTACCCACACAAGTGAGGTATCATTTTTATTGGGAGACTTGGGGGAACGCTGGGTGGAAGGAAATTTGTGGCTCCTCTTAGATTCCAGAACTTTCTGTCACCGAAATGTGAGGAACATGTGTTTTTTTAGCCAAATTTTGAGGTTTGCAAAGGATTCTGGGTAACAGAACCTGGTCCGAGCCCCGCAAGTCACCCCTCTCTGGATTCCCCTAGGTCTCTAGTTTTCAGAAATGCACAGGTTTGGTAGGTTTCCCTAGGTGCCGGCTGAGCTAGAGGCCAAACTCTACAGGTAGGCACTTCGCAAAAAACACCTATGTTTTTTACCAAAATTTAGGATGTGTCCACGTTGCGCTTTGGGGTGTTTCCTGTCGCCGGCACTAGGCATACCCACACAAGTGAGGTATCATTTTTATCGGGAGACTTGGGGGAACGCTGGGTGGAAGGAAATTTGTAGCTCCTCTCAGATTCCAGAACTTTCTGACACAGAAATGTGAGGAACATGTGTTTTTTTAGCCAAATTTTGAGGTTTGCAAAGGATTCTGGGTAACAGAACCTGGTCCGAGCCCCGCAAGTCACCCCTCCTTGGATTCCCCTAGGTCTCTAGTTTTCAGAAATGCACAGGTTTGGTAGGTTTCCCTAGGTGCCGGCTGAGCTAGAGGCCAAAATCTACAGGTAGGCACTTCGCAAAAAACGCCTCTGTTTTTTTCCAAAATTTAGGATGTGTCCACGTTGCGCTTTGGGGTGTTTCCTGTCGCCGGCGCTAGGCCTACCCACGCAAGTGAGGTATCATTTTTATCGGGAGACTTGGGGGAACGCTGGGTGGAAGGAAATTTGTAGCTCCTCTCAGATTCCAGAACTTTCTGCCACAGAAATGTGAGGAACATGTGTTTTTTTAGCCAAATTTTGAGGTTTGCAAAGGATTCTGGGTAACAGAACCTGGTCCGAGCCCCGCAAGTCACCCCTCCTTGGATTCCCCTAGGTCTCTAGTTTTCAGAAATGCACAGGTTTGGTAGGTTTCCCTAGGTGCCGGCTGAGCTAGAGGCCAAAATCTACAGGTAGGCACTTCGCAAAAAACACCTCTGTTTTTTTCCAAAATTTAGGATGTGTCCACGTTGCGCTTTGGGGTGTTTCCTGTCGCCGGCACTAGGCCTACCCACACAAGTGAGGTATCATTTTTATCGGGAGACTTGGGGGAACGCTGGGTGGAAGGAAATTTGTAGCTCCTCTCAGATTCCAGAACTTTCTGACACAGAAATGTGAGGAACATGTGTTTTTTTAGCCAAATTTTGAGGTTTGCAAAGGATTCTGGGTAACAGAACCTGGTCCGAGCCCCGCAAGTCACCCCTCCTTGGATTCCCCTAGGTCTCTAGTTTTCAGAAATGCACAGGTTTGGTAGGTTTCCCTAGGTGCCGGCTGAGCTAGAGGCCAAAATCTACAGGTAGGCACTTCGCAAAAATCACCTCTGTTGTCTTCCAAAAATTTGGATGTGTCCACGTTGCGCTTTGGGGCGTTTCCTGTTGCGGGCGCTAGGCCTACCCACACAAGTGAGGTATCATTTTTATCGGGAGACTTGGGGGAACGCTGGGTGAAAGGAAATTTGTGGCTCCTCTCAGATTCCAGATCTTTCTGCCACAGAAATGTGAGGAACATGTGTTTTTTTTAGCCAAATTTTGAGGTTTGCAAAGGATTCTGGGTAACAGAACCTGGTCCGAGCCCCGCAAGTCACCCCTCCTTGGATTCCCCTAGGTCTCTAGTTTTCAGAAATGCACAGGTTTGGTAGGTTTCCCTAGGTGCCGGCTGAGCTAGAGGCCAAAATCTACAGGTAGGCACTTCGCAAAAAACACCTCTGTTGTCTTCCAAAAATTTGGATGTGTCCACGTTGCGCTTTGGGGCGTTTCTTGTCGCGGGCGCTAGGCCTACCCACACAAGTGAGGTATCATTTTTATCGGGAGACTTGGGAGAACATAGATTAGCAAAACAAGTGTTATTGCCCCTTGTCTTTCTCTACATTTTTTCCTTCCAAATATAGGAGAGTGTGTAAAAAAGACATCTATTTGAGAAAAGCCCTGTAATTCACATGCTAGTATGGTCACCCCGGAATTCAGAGATGTGCAAATAACCACTGCTCCTCAACACCTTATCTTGTGCCCTTTTTGGAAATACAAAGGTTTTCTTGATAGCAATTTTTTACTCTTTATATTTCAGCAAATGAATTGCTGTATACCCGTTATAGAATGAAAACGCACGTCAGGGTGCAGCTCATTTATTGGCTCTGGGTTCCTCGGGTTCTTGATGAACCTACAAGCCCTATATATCCCCGCAACCAGAGGAGTCCAGCAGACGTAACGGTATATTGCTTTCGATAATCTGACATTGCAGGGAAAAGTTACAGAGTAAAACGTAGAGAAACATTTATGTTTTTTTCACCTAAATTTCAATATTTTTCTTTTTCAGTTGTTATTTTCTGTAGGAAACCCTTGTAGGATCTACACAAATGACCACTTGCTGAATTCAGAATTTTGTCTAGGTTTCAGAAATGTTTAGGTTTCTGGGATCCAGCATTGGTTTCATGCCCATTTCTGTCACTGACTGGAAGGAGGCTGAAAGCACAAAAAATTGCAAAAATGGGGTATGTCCCAGAAAAATGCCAAAATTGTGTTGAAAAATTGGGTTTTCCGATTCAAGTCTGCCTGTTCCTGAAAGCTGGGAAGCTGCTGAGTTTAGCACCGCAAACCCTTTGTTGATGCCATTTTCAGGGGAAAAACCACACGCCTTCTTCTGCAGCCACTTTTTCCAATTTTTTTGAAAAAAACAAAAATTTCCCTGTATTTTGGCCAATTTCTTGGCCTCTTTCAGGGGAACCCACAAAGTCTGGGTACCTCCAGAATCCCTAGGATGTTGGAAAAAAAGGACGCAAATTTGGCTTGGTTAGGTTATGTGGACAAAAAGTTATGCGGGCCTAAGCGCGAACTGCCCCAAATAGGCAAAAAAAGGCCTGGCACAGGAGGGGGAAAAGGCCTGGCAGCGAAGTGGTTAAAGATGCCACCGAGCTCACCAATCCTGCAGTACTTTGAATATTTTTTTTATATATGGCATTATATACATAGTTTTTTTTAAATTTGCTTGTCTTGAACTCATGAACAGGTTGTTGGAAAGTAGTCTAATGATGGATGTATTGTGCCATATGTTATCTTTGAAAGTTGATGGCATAGTAATTGGTGGCCACGTCTTATATGTATGAAGTAGTTCTGGCTCAGAAGCATTTTTCAAGCAGGCCTGTGTGTCATCTAGCCTTTGTGAGTTTATTGTGTCACTTTTCCTCTTCAGCCTGGTGAGTTTTATTAGAATTTCAATGTGTACAATTAACATTTTGTGGCTTTATCTAGGCATTATAAAATAGTGGCATTTACTCTAGGCCTGGGCAGAATGTGCAGAGCTGCGCTACGTGCAACTCTTCGAAAGGAGAAAAAAACTCCACCGCACTATGCGGAGTTCCGCTAGCGGATGGAGTTATCCATTGCACCCGTTCGTGCTGCATTTGATCTCAATGCGAAGTGCATACACGTGTTCACAATCGCATGTGAGCGGCACCACGCGGTTTGCGTGGGCGCCGCCATATTGTTTTCACTCTGTTTATAGTGCTTGGCCTCTTTTTCATCCCACATCAATCTTTGCAATCCTCCACCCCTACACTTAATATACCCCTATATTTTTATTTTTTGTATTAGTGTATTTTTTGTGCCTGATTATTTTTACATTGTTTTCATTTTTTGTGATTTTTTTGTATTTTCGTTTATTTTCCCCTTATTTCTTCCTTCCTTTTCCTCCTGTTTCTTTTCTTCTCTTCTTCACCCTACCCCACCCAGCACCATGGTGGACCTGGGGAACAGTGGCCACCTACCTTGTGAGCGGCGGCTCCGTTAAGGGGTGCATCCTTGGCTGATCTTTAGCAAGGATGAGGTGGCAGCACTGTTTCTTTATGTTTCCCCTCCGAGCTGGCAGTAGGCAGCAGGCCTGGAAGTGGTTACACCATGTGGAAGCATCGGTAGTGTTAGGCTAGGGTGTGCCAGCTGGTCAGGGCCACTACCCAGGTCCAGCGCGCCACCCAGCAGCTGACGCACCTCTGGGTGGATATAATCGTTTGCAAGCAGGGCCTGTTCGACCTGCTAGGCATCAAGATTATGGGACCTGGTGAGTATGTTATTTTTATTGTTTGTGTTCTACAATGTTAACCTTTTCTTCCAAATAGCATGTGGATTCCACTCAGAGGTAAGTTTCATTTAGTTAAGAATATTATTTATTATGTGATCCAGTTTAGCTAGGGACATGCTCGTCGCTACAACATCGTACTCCTAGGCACTCACTTTGGCTGATTATTTAAGAAGCCAGTGCAACA
This sequence comes from Pleurodeles waltl, assembly GCF_031143425.1. Taxonomy (NCBI): domain Eukaryota; kingdom Metazoa; phylum Chordata; class Amphibia; order Caudata; family Salamandridae; genus Pleurodeles; species Pleurodeles waltl. The sequence continues at coordinate 1,423,491,936 of NC_090445.1, forward strand.
TAGACTCCTCTGTCCTCTTGTCTCCATAGTGAATTAGTGATATCAGTGAGTTATAGTTTTCTGTGACTTTATGTAGCTCATATAGTCCGAATCAATTTCAAAGTGATGCGAGTATGCATGCATTTAAAAAAATGGAGACTGAGTTGGTCCTTCAAGGGACTCGAGAAATGAGATAGAATGGAAGATCATTCATTGCAATGCTCTAGTTCCAAATGTAGTTTCTGTTAAGGAAATTTGGAGTAGGGATTTTAGGAGTATACCCAACTCAACAATAGTTGATCATACTAGCACCATAGGCGATCTGATTTTAGGATAATGTTATTGCATTTGCCTGTTATATAATAATTTTGTGGAGATTAACGGTACCGCTAATGTAAGTTCCATCACTGCAGGAGCAGGGGGAGACGCGACGGCAGGGAAATGCGATGGTAAGTCACATTGCTTGCTTATTGTCAATTACTATTACTCACTAGCTACAAGGGCGCTGTTGTGATCGGATTCATGGCCCCCACCACATTACAGCTACAGTGGTGGTTGGTTGGGTTACTTATGGCGTCTTCTATCTGCATTTCAGAAAAAGCACACAAAATGTACATTAAAAATGATGGCTTGATGGAAATGTGAAAGAACGGAAGGTTAAAAAAAGGATGGGTGAAAAGATTGAAAGGAAAGGATGTGGGGGTGGATGAAAAAGGATGCATGGGTGATTATTGGGTAAATGGATTGATAGGTGAAAGGATGATTGAAAAAAGGGTGGATAGTTGGGACTAAATGGATGGATAAAGGATTGTAAATTTGGTTGAAAGACTGAATGAGAAAAAGTAAAGCTTAAATCATGGTGGTTATGAGTGTATATAGGGAAAGAATGAAAGGACAATTAAATAATTGCATGGATGAAAAAAGAAGGGAGTTCTTCCTCGTTAGAGAGATCAGTGATGCCCCTCTATTGTTCCAAAGCAAAAGCTCTACTTAGCTGCCTAATCCATCTACCTTACTGTGCAGTAGAATAAGTCAAGTTTCTTTACTTTCCTTACTGCCCAGCAAGTCCATTTGTTGGAAAGAATTTGAGATGGTGGGCGAAACCAGTGAGTAAACTGAGACTAGTAAGTTCCCAATGTGATTTAAAGTTTGGTGTAGGGGATACTCTGTGATGAACATGCCAGATACAGTCTATATAGCCCATTCCTTTCCCTGCAGTGCAGTGTACCGTTTTCTCCCATCTCCTTATGGCAGACAGGATAAATATATCCGCATTTTATACATGACATGTGTGACGTATCTTATTCATTCATCTGCCACTTTGGAGTCAGAGTTGAAACTACGGGAAAGGCGAGTGGGGAAGAGCAGGGCCATTGGAATTAAAGATAGATAATTGTTAGCTATAGCTGCCCGAGTTGCTGTCAGTAGCAAAGTACTTGAAGGGTTGGCTAGCATGCCTCCAATTATTTGGCACAGCAGCGTGTACTCCATAATGTATAATGCCTTACTCATCATAAATAAGAGGTATTTCATTTTTAATTTTCTCTAAATGGGTCTGTTTAGTTACTAGAAAAGCCTTTAAAAGAAAAAATGAAATCACTGTTTTTTTTAATCTGGTCTTAATTCTTTTCTACCCAACAGTTAATGCTTGTTATGTGAGGCATGTGTAGGTAAACAGATAAAATTGGCCCTGTGACTCCTTAATTCCTTTTCTCTATATAGGCACTCCTGCTCAACGACCACCAACCAGGCAGGAGATAGTGGCCCAACTGTGACAGCAGAGGCTGGAGCACATCCAGGCCAAATATCAGTGGCTGGTGATCCTGGAGGAGGAAGAGCCTGAAACAGCTGCCTCAGACCCTGGAACCAGCAGAGCAGCACACCAGCCTCCCGGCCAGTACACCTCCAGCCTGCCGCCAGCAGTCGGAGTCCATCACTGCACTTGCTGCTGTACCCTCTCGCTCCAACAAGGCATTGCTCAAACGCATCCTCCAGTGGATGTGGACAGGATGGAGAGCTGGCACGCCAGCTTTGAACAGGGCATGGACCAGCTCCGGACCCATATTGACAGTGCCCTCTTTTAAGCTCTTTTGTATTTTTCTTTGTTGTAGGTGGAGAAGGTGGGGCAGACTTGGGATGGAATTTGGACTTTCCATTGAACTTTTTTGGGAACAGGATTATCTGTTTGGGGAGGGGGTGGGACTGTTGTGGATGGAGAGAGCGGTTTTCTATTTGTAAATAATTAAAGGGGATGTTTTTTACTTCATGTGCCTCTCCAATCTTTATTTTGGTGTTCTAGACTTTTAGTTTGCGCTGTTGTCTTTTAGTGTAGCCCGTTTTTTTAATCTGCTAAAAAAAGTGTACGTCATTTACCTATACCCTTCCACTGTTGCCTTCTGCAACTATATATTGAACACAAGGGATCATTGCCCTTGTCTATTTTGCCTACAAAAACCCAGTACACTCAGACAACATCTTCTTCAGTAGACGTTAATTACTAACTAAACAAGTTAATTTCAATTCATAGTTCTTCTCTTAGCTGAACAGATGAAACGAGGGAGTCTTTATACTGCAGGGTTTTTCCTAAGGTGGCATCCTAAGAGGGTGGCAGGGGTAGTAGTAGCAGGCTGCCACTGTGCTAACAGGGAAGACTGAAGGTGCCACTCTCAACTATGCGAAATCCAACTGCAGGATTAGTTACATGGTTATCCATGACTGTCAACTAGATTGAAAGAAAACAGCACGTTTGTAGGTCATATGTCACACCTTTAGGAAGACTGAGCAGACTACCACAGTGACAGCATTAGACACACAACAAATAAGACCATATGATAATAAAATCTAGCAAGATCAATATCTTCTGAGAAGTGGTGGAGAGCTTTAAAACTAAACGTAGGAAATGAAATCATGGAGTCAGGAGAAATGGGCTCAGACTCAAGAGTGGTTGGACCAGGTTAAGCTTTTACGGAACACAAACACAAGGCATGAATGATAATGTTGATGGGGCCAGTGTGGAAAATTGCTCAGGTAATAGAAGTTAAAACGTCATGCAGTGAGTTGGTGTTGCTTTCACCACATCCGCCACAACAGGAGTGTGATTACTTTATAGTGTAAAATTAGGTCACACCTCAATAAATCACACAGCCCACGGAATAGGGTTAGGGGCTCAATGAATGGATGGTAAAGGGAAATTGGGGAAAGAAGTGACATAGACAAACACTACACAAAAGAAACTACTACGATATTCGTTGGGGCGCAAAGCAGCACACAGTCATCAATCTGTTGTGGAAAGAAACAAAGGGATAAGTAAGTATGAAACAGTTCAGTAAATGCATTGCAAAAGTCCTTCTGCCCCAGAGAGACCCCAGATAGTATATCTTAAGTGTTATGCCTTCAAGTTTTGAAACATGAAAGACTGAAGTTAACCCACCCAGTTCTAAAAATTATGGCCGATATTTATACTTTTTTAGCGCTGCATTTGCATCATTTTGTTTTGACGCAAAAGTGGAGCAAACGTACAAAATGCAATGATATTTTGTAAGTTTGCGCCGCTTTTGCGTTAAAAAATGACACAAATGCGGTGCTTAAAAAGTATAAATATGGGCCTATTATTGTTAAAAATGATACCGTATTGCCAAATTGGGTGATGCATCTATATTCTTCATGGAATGTCTGTCACTCTGGTGCCTGTCTGAACCTGTCCAGTAGGTAAGCTGGAGTCTTGAGCTTTCCTCAAGCTTTGTTCATGCAGGAGAGGACTAGGAATTATAGAGTACAGGAGAAGGACAAAAGAAAGCAAGGTAAGGTTCATGAGGAGACAAGAGTGTACCAAGAAGACTCAGAGAAAGAGCAAGAACATAAGAGGACTTTCATGTTTAAGGTAGCAATGCAGCAAACAGATACTCAGCAGCATTTCCAAATAAACGCCCCTCTCTCCAGTTCACAGAGCTGAGTGATTACTAGGCCTCAGAGTCTTCGTCTTCATCAGCGGTTCTCTTTGAATTCATTAACTTTCTCTTTTCTAGCTGTTGAGGTGGTACTGGCAGTCTTTTAATCAATGATCTTCTAGGGCAGCCCTGCTAGGTGATGTAAACAAATAAGCGAGTCAATGGCATGTGAGGGAGGCAGGCATCGTCTCAAATGTCCTGAAGGATATGTGGGGGGCTTCTTCACTGCACAAGGGTCCAACTCCAATCCGGGCTTATATGTAACTATACAATGGTGGGACAGCTAAAATCCTACACAAACATAATGTTGTACTAGCATATATATATTTTTTGCAAAGGAAGAAAGAGAAAAAAAGCTGAACAAGAAACAATTAAGAAGTCCTATGGTGACATGCTCACTCCAGGAATTAGAGTTCGTCCTCAAACTCTGGTGGTTCTCCCAGAAGTTGATCAGCTAACACACTTGATTCTGATCAATCATCCTCTTCCACCTCCTATGGTGTTTCGGGAGTGTTGTAATCAGGTGGTATAAAATGCTGGTTCATTTTGATCATGGTCAATCTCTCAATGTTTTGAGGTGAGAGACTTGTACTTCTCACTGTAGCAACTGCACCAGCTGCACTGAATACATGTTCAGCAGACATGCTAGCTACAGGAGAAGCCAGAAACGTTATTGCCAGCCTGCTGAGCTTTGGTGGCCATTGGCGCATCTTCCCATACAAGAACACCAATAGGTTTTGATCCATATACAACTTTTTCAGGTCATCCAGATACACCTTACACATACTCTAAATGGTCATTGGTGCTGCCACCTGCTCGACAGCTTTTACCTTTGCCTCTGCACTGGACTTTAGACCTGCAACTTGAAACCAAACCAATGCAAAGGTTGGGTCTGATCCTTCTGTTGCTGTTGTCGCCAGTTTTCTTGTTGGTGGGGTTGGCAGATGTGAAACAAGGTGCTCTCTTGGGAAGTGAAGGCGGCACCCCAGAACGGTGGAATGAGACTCTAGGTTCCAACCATTTTTCTTCCAGTTCTCCTGTTAGCTCAACAATCCAGCTCTTGTATTATGAAACATCCCCTTCAGAAAAAGGAATGAAAGTGGAAATATTTTTTTTATAGCGTGGATCAAGTAGGGTGGCACAGATGTACTCTTTGGACGAGATGATGTCATTTTGCAGCCTTGCATTACAGGTCAAGTGATAGCTTAGGCTCTCAACCAAGGCATGTGCTTCTGGGTTTTTGTTCACACTCCTGAATGCGAACCTTCCAGACACCTTCTTTACCGGCTCCTGTGGCAGAAGCAATAACGGGATAGCTTGGCACATTGTACTGTCCTCCTTGCTAACTTCCCTAGCGAAAATCTCAAAAGGGAACAGCATCTGTGTGAGGCAATTAACTAGGCCCATTTGTCTGCATCCAGGATCACAGCTTTCCCAATTGCATCAGCTCATTGTTGAAAGACGTAGTCATTGATCTGTTTCTACTGCTCAAACAGACGTTGCAAAATATAATAGGTTGAGTTCCAATGTGTTGACACCTCCTGTATAAGGGCTTTAACTGGTACTCTGTTACCACGCTGAATAATCTGCAACTGTTTCTGGGCTTTAAAAGAATGGCTGAAATGAGTGCTGGTCAGGATGTTGCTATGTCTTCTTTTTTATAGAAAGTCTTGCACAACCAGGTTGATGCAGTGCACCAAAAAAAGGACCCTGAAATAGCCACCATCTGCCATGGCCTTGACTATGTCACTGCCATTGTCCATGGCAACAAATCTAGTTCGAAGATCTCTGGGTCGCAGCCATTTAGACCTCTTTCTAATAAATTCCTCCAAGATATTTACAGCTGTCTGCGATTTTTCCATGTCGAATATGACTAGTGTTGCATGCCACCGCACGCTCCTAAAAATTTCTTCAGGGCTAACTTTTGCTTTACCCCCAAAACAGAGATTCAGTGTGCATTGATGCACATGTAATCAGTCACCTGACAACTGGTCCACATGTCTGTTGTCAGGTGGATAGTGTGGACAACACTTTGATGCAAAGCTTGTCCAACCAATCACAGCACATTGTGATGCAGCGCTGGAACAGCAACCCTGGCAAAATAGGTCTGACTTAGAACCTTCCATTTCGGGCAGAGGGCTGCCACAAACTCTAAGAATCCCACAACACTAGTTGAGCGCTAACATTTTTGCCAACTTCCCATTGTACAAACATGCCATTGGGTGGTTGTGGTTATAGGGCCCCTCCTGCCTAAACATGCCCATAATTGTAGCCTGGATTTTATTTTCTTGTGGGGCCACTGACGTAGGCGACTTTTAAGATGTAGGTGGTGGTAGGCTCAATGTACTTTGTGGTGCAGTCCCTGTATGCAGTGGTGTCTCCATCTGACTTTTAGCCTTCCTGTGCCATTCTGAGGTCGCTGAGGTGGGTGATTGCATTGCTAGGGACAGGGTGGCTTTGCGTGAGGATGTCACCCCCTTCTTCCTCACCTTCCAGGGGGATTTGACTAGTCGCAGCTGATATTTCTTGGCTCTCGTCACCTTCACCACTGCAACCACATTGAGTATTTTTTATGTGCTCCTCCCACTGGATTGTGTGATTCTTTTTTATATGAGTCGTCTGGCCTCCAGTGCCATAATGTGAACCTGGCTTACCTCGACGAACACTTGCATGGAAACTGGAGTAAAGGGCAATGTTCTCTTCCTGTTTGCTAATCATAAAAAGTCCCAAACTGGAGAGTACTTTCTTATTGGGCCACTGCCAATGCCTGAAGAAGGACCGGATGTAGGTGGGTGTGTAGATTGCCTCTCTGCAGTGCATACTACTACTGAGGTACCGGTTGGTGCAGATCCCTGCTGGGGCCTTACAAATATGGGAGCTGGCAGTGCTGCCAGTTCCACATCTCTCTGAACAGGTCTGATAGTAATGTCAGACTTCTTTGTGCCAGCTTCCACAATGACTGGCTCATCATCATCCGCCTCCTACTCATCATCATCATCCCCTTCCATGAGTCTAAGGCTTTCTTGAACTTTTTTTTTCCTTGCCTCTCCTGGCATCTCCCAAACTCACCCGGGGTCCACTCCATGTCCCTATCATCGTCATCAGAAGTGGTGCTTGGAGAAGATGGTGGAGTAGTATCCTTCCTTTTTCATGCTGGAGATCTGGGAGCCATTGTTTCTGAAAGAAGAGGTTCTTGCTCAGCGGGATGCTCAACATCCTGTTCTGGACCAGCTTCAGGAAGATCTGGCTGCGTCTGCTGTTCACTTTTCTCTGTTTCCTGAAATTACTGGGTACTATTTTGCAAAAGGGACAAATCCAATTCAACATCACTGCTCGTATGCGTTGCTGTGATTGCAGTAGCTGCCTCACTGACAGACATGGTCTTGGGCGAGGTAGTGCTGTTGATGCAGAAGTGCTACCCCCAGGTCCCCCCTCCCCCGGAGGCCGGTGTGGCAGGCACAGGTCTCCCTAAAAAATTTGCTGTTGGCACACCACTTGCAGAAAGCTGCTTCTTTTCACTGGCCACTTTCTTGGGAGCAATTTTCTTTGGGGACATCTTAAGCTTTATGCTGCCAGTGGCAGTAAGATGCACAAGCGAAAGAGTTTGTTGCCTCTGGACTAAAGTAACTGTAAAGCTTTCTCTTTAGCAGTACTGTGGGTGATGTGGGTGCTCTTCTCTTGTGCACCTAAAAAACAACCAAGGAAGACAAACATGTAGTTAGTGGAACTTGGCATTGTTACAGGTTAAAATAGTACAGAGAAATGCAATCTTAGTGTGGTTGGTTACTGATGTAATAGACCTATTTAATCAAACATTGTAAAGGCAAACTACACCACCACACAATAAAAAAAAATTACATTTCAAATCAGACAGCACAACAGGCAGATCTAGCTCTTTGCTTTAACTCCATGTATTTTAAAGTAGACACCTGGGGTAGTCAGAGAAAAGTGCATGGGTAAATGGAATAATACTTTAAATAACCTATAGCGGCAAGGTGGTCCGGGGAAACGGACTAATCATTAACAAAATGAATTATGCAGTTGATCTGTCTGCAGTGCTTTGCAGCCAGGGTGTCCTGGAAGAAATTGAATTACACCTAAAGAAACGGACTGCTGTACTGCAGCTGTACATTTTTGGTGGATGGAGCAGGGAGAACAAAGAAGAACACATGCAAGCCTGTGGCCAAGGGACACTGGCTGGATAGACAAAATGGCTGCCAGGCACATGGTCAAACAACAACTGCAAACAAGGAGGCATGGGGAACAAAGAACACCAGCAAGCCTATGGCAAAGGGACACTGGCTGCATGCACAAACTGGCCACCACCCACATGATCAAACAACAACTGCAAACAAGGAGGCATGGAGAACAAAGAACACATGCAAGCCTATATTAAGGGATACTGGCTGGATGGACAAAATGGCTGCCAGCCACATGGTCAAACAACAACAACAAGGAGCAAGGAGGGTTAGCAAACAAAAGACATGTGCATGGCTATGGCAAGGGACACTAGCTGAATGGACAAAATGACTGTCAGTCACATGATCAAACAACAACAAAAAGGAGCAAAGAGGCATGGCAAACAAAGAACACATGAACTCCTATGGCAAAGGGACACTGGCTGTATACACAAAATGGCTGCCAGCCACATGGTCAAACAACAACAACAAGGAAGCATGGCAAACAAAGAACACATGCAAGCCTATGGCAAGGGGCACTGACTGCATGCACAAAATGGCTGCCAGCCACATGGTCAAAAAACATCCTCCTGTGCCATCAAATATTACCCCACAATATATACACTTTTTGCAAAAAAAGTAAATGCAAACAATAGCCATCATTTAAATTTAAACAAATGTCATTCCTGCCCTAAATGAAGTTTTAAAAACATTTACCACTGAAACAATTATTTAATGCACTGATGACTTCTAGTTCTGGGCCTACTGGCTAAATAGCCCTTTGGAAAGCTAGGTCACATACTAAAATAAGATTGCAAAATTTACAAACATATGTTGCCTACAAAGTATCGATTTTATCAGTTTTTAAAGTAATTGGTTGGCAGAATTAGTAGTACTTTATTGGGTTGTATTGATTTGTAAGCTTGAAGGATGAATACTAATATGCTCTGCCTATTTTTCCATTGTAGAGATAATTTTGGAACCTCTGAATGTTCATAGCACAACTGTCATGGGCGGGGAGATTGTTGACCTTATTAGCTGGTTAGTGAGTACGCGATGTAGGCCAATAAATGCATAATTAATGTGATATAGTATGTTGCTAAGAGTGTAGTTTTTTCTTTTTACAAAATAGTGTTATTTATATGTGCAATTCCAGATAAATTTGTTTGTCTGTGATGTATTCATACAGTGTTGTCCATTGAGCTATGAAGGTACATAGTTGGTGACTTAGTTTATATTTTTTGTGTTTCGGAATATTGTGAATGTATTCTGGCCACTTACATTTATCTAGTGCATGAATGCTTAGCTGCGAGTGATGCCCTGGAGATATCCTGTGTGGTGGCTCTTAGTTGCACGTAGATCCTCATAATTACTATGAAGTGAGTTAATGGTAAAAATAAAGATTTGTCCCTACTAAGTTGGGAGAGGTTGTCTTGCGTTCCCTTTTTTACACACAACAGTGATATCTTCAGCATTATGTGTCTGTGACAGGAAGTGAGACCCAAACCAAACCAGCGTGGTATTAAGTATAAGAATTTATTGGTTGTTATGTACAACGGGTATAACGAAGCACCCAACATCTTTTTTGGGGTTCTCTTGAACATGGGTATCACCTTCCTTGAATTTCTCCTTCTTCTGGAATTCTGGAAGGTCTCGGGATGGTTAGATTTCAACCTCTGGGACAACAGAAGGAGGCCTTAAGTACTGGTCAGGCTACAATCTGGAACCTGTCATCATAGTCACCATTCCTTGTTAAGGGCCAGCAGCCTGAATCCAATACCAAAGGATCATTAGCGTTAGACCCTGTGTGAAGAAGGAGACAGCCCTAACCAATTATGGTCAAGTGAAGTTCACCGCCGAGTGATACAAGCAGTTGAAAGAGTTAAGAACTAATCTCACATACAGATGTGCGGGTATAGCCTCTCAGTGCAGTCAAAAAGGGTCTCACCCACTGATAACACAAGGTGGGGAATACTTGGGCCCCTCATACACTCGACAGGTGCTCCCCACAAAGCCCATTACAGTCCCACCAAGTAATAACTTATCACTGCCCACCAAATCAGGTGCTTATGCCCCAACCTGGGTTACTTACCTGAGGACGCAACTCTTTTCAAGAGCCGTGATGGCCTTGTCTGTATCACTTTTGCCTGGGGGCACTCGAGATGGCGCCCTCTCCTTCCTGAAGGTGCCTGTCCTCCCTCCGTGTTACCGCTGTCTCTCATCTCAAAGGCGAGATGTCGGGGCTCGGGTTTCCGTCTCTTTCTGGTACCTCTTACTTTCACTGCTCACGTCGTCCTGCTCCCCTCCAGCACTTAGTTGACCTCCTCTCTCGCTGCCTAGTTCTCCCGCCGGCTCTGCTCGCACTAGTGCTGCTTCCTCCTGTCGTCCTCCATCGTGCAGAACCTTGGTCACCTCAGCCTGCCAATTAGACACCGTTGGGGAATGAGGGAGTATGACCTGGAGAATGACTAGTAAACTAGTCTTGCCCCATGGGTCCCCAATAGGAGGCAAACCACCATCGAGTGTCCAACATCCTGGCCACAATACATCCCATCCAAGACTGCCCAGTCAGCATTAACTTGCATCTTCCCTGGATTATGTTGAGTTATGTTGAGTCTGAAAGGAAACTGGTTAGAGAGTTAGGAACCAATGCCACATTGAAGACATAACAGAGCTGGCGGCAATGCTGTAATGCCTAGGGTGCACCAGCCCTGGTTGCAAAATTGACTGTCTGTCAACATCACATTGGGGCTGCCCAGGGGGGCCCCTGCAGTGTCCATGCCAAGTGCATGGGCCCCCTGCACCCGTCACCACTAACCGTTTCATGGTGGTGCAATTGCCATGAAACCATTGGCGGAGAGGGGAGTCGTAATCCCCAGTGCCGCGGTCGGAATGTGGCGGTCGGACTGCCACATTGGCGGTGGTCTGACTGCCACTGTGACCCTGGCGGCCTTAAGACTGCCAGGGTCCTATTGAGGGCCTAAGTGTCTTTCAACAAAACAAAGCTCTCTTGGTGTAAGAGAGACCACTCAGTGATACGGTTAGGTTGGGTTTTTATTAACAGGTCTGTCAAAGGAGCAGTTTCCTCTGAAAAGCATGGTATAAACTGGCAATAGTAGTCTACCAGACCCTAAAATGATCTGACACCCTTTTTTGTCCACCGCTCTTGGTAGGTCCCGAATCACTTTCACCTTATCTATTTAACATATGGATTTGGTGGCAGGTGTGCATTTCTCAGGGTTTGCCATGAGACCTGTGCCCAATAGTAGCAAAAACTGCCTCCAGATGGTGGAGATGTCGGACCCATGGCTGGCTATATAGGACTATGTCATCCAGATAGAGAGCCATGGTGGGGATGCAGGAGCAAAACCATGAGCATTTGGAGCATGGCCGGTGCTCCTTTTAGGTTGAATGGCAAGACCCTGAACTGATCCAGGCCCGAAGGGGTAGAGAAGGCAGTTATTTTCTCTGGCATCTGCAGTCAACAGGATTTTCCAGTACCCCTTAGTAAGGCTGAGAGTGGTAAGATAGGAGTCTGTTCCAAGGTTCTCTATTAACTCATCCACTCTAGGCATGGGTTGTGTGTTGAACCTCAACTTGATGTGTAACTGCCAGACATCAATACAGAACCTAATGGACCCATTTGGCTTCTGGACTAGAAATATGGGTAAACACCAGGCACTAAGGGATAGTTAAATGATCCCTTCTCATAACATGTTGGTCACCTGTGCATCCACCATCTCCCTCCTAGCAATGAGGATCCAGTAAGGTTGCAAGCGGACCACGTGACCACCTCCTATTACTATGTCATGTCGTACCAACAAGTTATCTCTGGTTTCGTGGAGAAAACATCTTTGTAGGTATTCACCAGACCCCTGTATTGTTTGCTTTGGGAGATATCCAGATTGGGCCCCAGCTAAACTATCCTCTACATCTGTTCTAGGTTTCTAGGCATAAAGGGAATCTCCAGAGGTTAGGAGTCTGCCACCTATAAAGCTATTTGGGCACTCCTTTTAAGGACCCGATCCCCTTCCCACCTCTTAAGATAGTTGATCTGGTATCTGATACCTTCTTTCCACAGTGGGATAACCCAAGGCTGAGTCGGAAGCAACGAGAACCCTGAGGACGGCCGCAGACCCGGGAAGCTAAACGGAAAAGCCGCCACGCTTCAGGAGAAGCGTGGCCTTTCCAGGTATGGGGAGCGGTACAGGGAGAAAGGGCGGGACGACGGGAGGTAGAAAGGGGGGGAGAAAAGGGCAAGAAAGGAAAAGAAAAGGGAATACGACACGGGGAGCACTACAAAGGACGAGAAAACAAAAGGGGACGAGGCACGGGGAGCACTACGTACAAAAGAAACCCAAGGGGGACACAGTATGAGGAGTACTTAAAAAGGGGGGGGAAACAGGGTCACAACAGGGAATACTGGGAAGAACCAAAACGAACAGAAGAGCGATAGAAGACAGAAGACGAGTCGTAAATGAGTATGATGAAAAGTTAAAAGCAAGGAATCGAGAAGGGGAAAACAGGAAGAAAAGAATATCTAGAGTATTCGACCCAGAGGAAGGAAAGAAAGAAAGAAAGAAAGAGAGCAAGGAGAAAAATAGAATAGGCCTCAGAGAAAGCCAGAATAAAGAAACAAAGGAGAAAAGACAGGAGGAAGGGGAATACAGGTGAAAAGAGAGAGAGAGAGGGAAAATACTAAGGGAGTAAACCCACAATCCCCCACTTACCGATTCTATATTCTTCTTTTTCCTCACGCTTCCCGCGAGATCCTGGGAGAAAGAGAAGAAGATGAGGACACGAGAGACGTGCCTGAAGGAGAAGTCACCACCGCCCACCAGAATAGAACAATCATCTATAACTGTTGCCTATATATTACCTATCAATCCAATAAATCCAAATCTACTAAACCACAGACAACCCGCACAGTCTGGTGTATCTATCCGACCATCCTACTACAGTACAATAACCATCTTCTTAAGGACTGTTTTAATGGTGCGATTACATAGTTCAATGAGACCGTCCATTTGTGGGTGATATACCGACATCCGTGGTTGTTTGATGCCTAACACCTTACCTATCTGCGTCATCAATTTCAATATGAATGGCATGCCCTGATCTCTAAGGAGCTCTTTCGGGAAGCCCACCAGGGGAAAAAAAACAATCATCCTTCACAGTATGAGCCCATCGTTGTGCTAGATTGGTTTCCCCCCTCTAAGCAGCTCGAAAACTACACTGGTTGCCCCAGGTCACTGCTGTGAAGGACAAAACAGGTAGTGTTTTAACCGCACCTGCCAAGTCAAACAGTCTGTTATGTTTGCCCTTTTCTCGAAGGGTCTGTTTTGCCTTACACCATCCCTGTTAGTTCTTCATCTTAGACTGAGGCCTCCCTCAACCACTCTATGTTAACTTTCTGTTTCTCTGCTGAAGCTAGAAGGAGGGGAAAATCACTGTAATCAGTCCCCAGGATCATTTCTTCGACAAGCTGGGGAATTGCTCCCACCTGCATGGTTTCCGAACACTCCCTCCAATTTACGGATACTCCTGTCACGGGATAAGGTTTACTTTCTCCCTGCACACATGTGATCATCACTGTCTCTCCCTACCGATACTCATGGCACTCAACCCTTTCTCTGCTAATCATGGAATGGCAACACCCAGAATCAATCAGAAACTTAGTGGAAGCCTTGTTTACAGTAATACTCATCCGATATCTATCAGGGCTACCCCCAGTCCACGGAACTCACCCCCTCAATACACTACTTCCATAGGATTTGCAGTGAAGCCTTTTGTGGACAGTTGCAAGCAATATGGTTTCAACACTAAAAACATTGCGGTCCTTGTCCAGTCTCTCTGCTTAGAGGCTCAGGTTGGCTAACCCTAAAAGCAGGTGACGTGTGAAAAATGTGAAAAGCACACGCCAGATCAATGGCTTCAGAGACAGTGACGCTAGAGTGTTGTCGCATCGTGGCTCTAGTGGGTCCCTGAGGAGCTTACAAGAACTGTTCCATGAATAATTTATCCAGGACTTTCTCGAGTGAAGATGATGAAGGGTTCAGCGAGTGGGTCCCAAGATCTTGTACTCTACAGTTTAATGCCGTGGGATTGTCCTCATTGTTCCCCTTCTTTTTCCAAAACTTTACCCAGTAATATTCATGATCAAATCCAAATCGTTCCAAGATGATTCTTTTTATGTCCTGGTATGGGGTTGTAGCTGCGGGATTTGCAGCTTGGTATGCCATTTTTAACGTCCCTTACAGAAAGGATATAACATTATGTCCCCTGCATTCTGGGGGCCATGCTGCTGTAGGGGTGTCCCTTTCAAATTTGGTGAAGAAAAAGTCTGGGTCTTCACCCAATTGATATATCTGCAACACAGAACTAGGGACGTTTGGGTGTACCTCAACGCTAGCAATGGTATTGGTCAGTCTCTGAAAGGTCGTATCCTGGATCAGTTCATTCTCCACTTTCACTGTGGCCTGGGGTTTTATGTCTATCTGGAGGTTCTTTCCCACTGGACAGCTTTTGATTGCGCTTCTACTACAAGTTGCAAATGTCACTGGCCCTCCCGCTAGCTGATTGATCATGTCTTCCATTGTCTCAGCTTGTGCCATGTCCACTTCCGATCAGGGAGGATAATATCCCACATCTGACATCACTCTAACAAGAAATGAGAATTGAAATAAACCAGTGTGGTATTCTTTATAATTATTTATTGTTTGTTTGTACAACGGGTATAACAAAGCACCTAACATCTTCCTTAGGGTTCCCTTGAACGTGGTTATCGTCAAATTTCTCCTTCTTCTGGGATGTCTCGAGGACAGTTGGATTTCACTGTTTAGGAAAACAGAAGGAGGCCTTAAATACTGGTCAGGCTACAATTTGGAACCTGTCACCATAGTCACCTTTCCTTATTCAACTATAAGGGCCAGCGGCCTGAACCCAACAACAAAAGATTGTTAGCGTTAGACCCTATGTGAAGAAGGAGACAGCCTTAATCAATTATGGTCAAGCAGAGTTCACTGCCGAGTGATGCAAACAGT
The DNA here is from genome assembly GCF_031143425.1 of Pleurodeles waltl. Classification (NCBI taxonomy): domain Eukaryota; kingdom Metazoa; phylum Chordata; class Amphibia; order Caudata; family Salamandridae; genus Pleurodeles; species Pleurodeles waltl. Next base: position 1,423,507,083 of record NC_090445.1, read on the forward strand.
TGAATGAGTTAGGAACTAATCACACATGCAGGTGTGCAGACATGGTCTCTCAATACAGTCAAAAAGGATCTCACTCACTGATAACACAAGATAGGGAATACTCGGGCTCCTCATATGCCCGATGGATGCTCCCCACAAAGCCCTTTACAGCCTCACCAAGTAACGCCATGTCACCGGCCACCAGACCAGTGCTTGTGCCTTCACCCAGGTTACTTGCCAGAGGCCACAACTCATTTCAAGAGCTGTGCAGCCTCACCTTTCTCGCCTTTCCCCAGGGCACTCAAGGTGCTGTCCTCTCCTTCCTTAAAGTGCTCATCCTTCCTCCACGTTGCCGCCGACTATCATCTTCAAGAGAGCAAGATGTCCACCGCTGCTGCTTGGGTTTCCTTCTCCCTCTAACTCCTCCCGCTCTCACTGCTCAAGCCATCATGGGCCCCTTCAGCGATGAGTTGACATCCTCCCTCTCCACCTTGTTCTCCGTCCTCTTCCTCCTGTTGTCCTCCATCACACACACCCTTGGTCACCTCAGCCCGCCTATTAGATGGTGTCTGGTAATGGGGGGCATGGCCTAGAGAATTACTATTACAGTAGTCAAGGTATCTGTCTAGACCCTGGGGTCCCCAACAGAGACAACCACCATTGTGCTTCCAACATCCTGGACACAGTGTCCTCCAGAGATGGTAACGCCCTTATGATCACCCCTTATGGAACAGTAGGCTTCTTGAATTGGGAGGAGCTATATTGATCCCATTGTTTATTAACATATTGCTAATGCATGCAATAATGACTGAGGTATCATTTACTGTAATCACTGATTGATTGTTTCCATGAATTGGATAGGGTTTTTCACTATGTTATAACTGATTTATGACAAAGTATTATTATCATTTGTAGCACTGAATGATTGTAATATTTTGTTTGTTTTGATTTGTTTGAGGGGGGCTTTATTTTAATAGGATGATTTGTGTCTGAGTAGTCATAAGACATGAATAAATTGACTGTACAGGACAGTCCTGATTATGGTCCGAGGGATATAAATGTGAGGACTGAACCATTGACAATGTTGAGAAACTGGACAAACAGTTCGAGTATCTTGCTGTATTGAGATACTTATGATTTTTCAATAGTTGATGCTTTTTGTCTTTCATTGATGTATATGTGATGTATGTCCTATATAGCACCTCTACTGTTCTGATTGACACAATGTAAAAAAATGTACAATATTTGTTTCAGCCCTTTCATATATGTTCCAGTTTTTGACTTAATACTGAACGAGGTTTATTATGTAACTGTTGCCATAGATGTGCATGGCCTTAAAACATGAGACTAAGAGATTAAATGATCCCCCTGGGGTATTTGCTGTGTCTTTGAGTAATTAACCCAGAATCTTGACCATTTATTGGGTAGCCATGTACCAGGAACTGCAGTAGCTCCTTCACAGCACCCAGATCCCCACCAGGCACATGGGAACTCTAAATAGGCACATGGTACTCCACCAGGGTGATGTAGCCCTTGTAGTATAAAGAGGGGGCCTGCCAATCCGAAGAGGAACACTTGTTCCTATTTCCAGCCTTAAAGAAGGAGACACATTCTTTCTTGAAAAGGACTTCCACCCACACAGTTTCATGTGGCATGCTTTATCATCGAGTCCTCACTCAGAGGAACCAATAACACTGGGTATGCTCAACCCTGCTTTTGAGGAAGCACTTTGGTTTTACTAAGAAACTGTTTTTTGTGGATTCCTGGGATAGGTTAAAATTGCATATGGGTGCTACCCTTGTTTGACCTTTATTCTAAGGGCATCCATAGCACATTAAAGCCAGCAGAGCATATTTGCTCTCCTACAGCCAAAAGATCAACATGTTTCAGAAGGTTTTGAATTGCCCAGTGGGTCACCCGGCTTTCATCCCAGAAATTTATCTGGGAAAGACCCCAGATACATTTCCTTAAAAATTCATTTTTTTTTCAAATGAAATGTGAGAGATTTGTAATGTATTATGAGGATCTTTTTGTATTGGGAACAATGGTTGAGGATTCCAATGCTAATCTCCAAGCCTCCACACCAGGAGAGACAAGACTAAGAAGCCAGTACTCTCTATTGGGGAAAATGGGGAAAGTGGATTGAGAGAGAGATATACGAAGGTGACATTTTCCAGATTGGATTATGGTGTCTTAGGTAGATATTGCAAAAGGGAACTTAGCTCACACAAGCACCAAATGATACGCAGCCCTCCAGAGTCTCTATTCTCTTCCTTTCCTCAACTGACTGTTCCTGATTTCTTATGAATTTGTGAGGATCGAGGTGATATCAGATTATCATAAGTCAGTACTTCTGACATGTAGAACATAACTCAAGCATGACATTTGTGCAAAAAGAACTTCGACTTGGCGACACTCACCAGAGAGAAATATTACACTGGATGGAGACACCACCTGCTTGGGAAAGTAACCCAATGGCAAAACACTAAACAGAGAGAATATTATTGAATTTGGAGACACTGACCGAAGAAAAAATGTAATCAGTGTGAAGACACTATCCGACACTAACCAGAGAGAGATTGTTAATGAACGTGATGAAACTAACCAGAGAAAAAAGTAATCCAAGATGGGTGCACTGAAAGGAGAAAAAAATATTGAACTTTGAGACACCAACCAGAGAAAAATGTAATTCCATATGGAACAATTGCCATAAAGAAAATGTTAATGACCTGGCAGACACTCAACAAAACAATAATCCAATGTGGACACACTTAACAGAGAAAATGTTATTGAACTTAAACACACTAACCTGAGAAAATATGTAATCCAATGGGGAAACACTAAAGAGAAAGGGAAGGGTAATGAACCCGATGACATTGTCTGGACACAACAGGTTTTAAAGACACCAGACATGTGAAACGTTACTGATCTTGGATATATTAACCAGAGAGAATATATGCAGTGGATTGTCTGTGGTTGGCCCAGGCTGGAACTTCCAATTTATTTTTTTATTGTGGCTATGTTTAAGAGTGATCCAGAGGTGCTGGTATCTAGCTTTAGGCACCTTGACCAAACATCAATTGTAATAACTTTAGTAAAGGTTACATATTTACTTGTTTGGATACAAACATGTTATCTCTTTTATTTTTCGAAGTGAATACAAAAAATAATTTTCCTAGTACGAGAAAATGAGCTTCGGAATTTAAAGCTGACACAGCTCAAGATGTAATTTAATTCTAAGTAATTCTGGACTATTTTAAGAATGAGCCCTATGTTACTATGTGAGCTATAACTGCTTAGACACACCTCCTGTACAACACTTCAAAGCTGTACAAAGATACTGGGTGATTCGTTCATAGAAACCTATTGTCAAGGCTTGATTGTGTTAAATATGAGTTTCAATTGATCGAAGGACTTGTAAATAAATTTGAAGATTGGCTATTGTAATTGGTCCAAATGAAATTGCCCACTTCCGGAAAAAAATGAACTTTAGAAATGGCATTTTAATTTTATTTTTAATTTCACAAGTGGTCACAATTCTTTCACCAAAACATTAATTTGCATTCCTATTATTACACCAGACATATCTTGTGGATTTGTTTTATATTCTGTTTGTTTGTTAGTTTTAATCTGACGACTTTATCTGTCATTTACCAACAGCCTTGACAAATCTCTATCCCATATTAGGCCAGAGCAAAACACGCCAGCTGAAAATATCAAAGTTGTTTTTCTTAATCTAGAAAAGAAATAAATTGTATTTGCTTGAAAAATAAAACAATTTATTATTTTCAAAATCAAAACAACTGGGCTTATGACCTTTATTTTAGTGGCAGCTCTGGGGTATGACAAAGGGACCAGATAATTCAAATAAGAGAGAACATATAACCCAATGTGGATGCATTAAATAGGGAAAAGCCAATAGCTCTGGCGTTGGACATCAGTTTATGGCCTTGTCAATGATTGTTTTATTATGTTTGTTGCTAAATGTTATTGTTGGGGAAGCTACCAGGTCGTCATCATTCTAGAATAAAAATCTAAAATAAAAATATTACTAAAAGCAAAAATACTTTTGGTCTCAAAAAGCACCCATGTCCATAGAAGTCTCTGGTACCAAAGAGAACTATTTTGTCTGCGGAAATGCTTGTTGTAAAATGGCAGAATGCTGTCACTGTGCTGGGTCCAAGCTGAGGTGGCATAGTGTGCAATAAAACTATGGATTGGGGTGCAGTTCGAGGGACTACCAGTGACTCAGATTAATTCAAGCATTCCCTCCATCAGTTTTTTGTATACTACAGAATTCGGTCACTCTCAGTGAAGATAGCCAGTTCCTGAAGTGGGCTGACACATTGCCAACACTACATGTTATAGTGAAGAGAAGACAAATGTAAATAACAGAATGTTAGTCCAACAGATGAGAAGGGCTGACTGAACACCCCTATAAGTAAGTTCATTAAATAACGTTTAGCAAAATGATCTATTAAAGCACTGCTTACACATGCAATAATGCTGTCTGTTGCTTTCCTCAATCTTGCATTTTGCAGGCTATATCGAAAAACATCTTGTATGTTTATAAAACATGGCATGAAAAATTGACCTTCACGTAAAACTTCTGTTTCTCACCTCTCCTTTTTTAGGTGGAGCATAGCAGCGCACAAGGCTGCTTTTCAGATGTGTTGTTATCTACAGGTGAGCTTTTAACCATGCCACAGCCACCACTTTCACTCGTTCGTGGGCTTGCCTTTAAAAAATTATTTGATGGCATTGATAAATGCTTTACATTTCTCCCACCTTGGGGTGGTTTCATTACCACCTTGGGGACCGACCCTGTTACATGGATTACTGCACGATTGCTGATATGTTTGACTGTGTGCTAATTACTTTTTTCTTTTGTGTCTCTCCTTTGCGCTCATTCATATGGCAGCCATGTTGCTTTGATCTGCTCATCGTTGGTGTTTTTTATTATTTCATGCTCGTTTTTCTTTAGGCTTGTTGTATTGTATGTTCAGTGGTGTGCAGTACATTCAGCAGCAGGATTCGTGAACTTGTACAATAAAACACAAATGCCATACTAAATCGTTTTTGCATCACTTATACTTTGATTTGTTAGGCAGCACTAGCTGAAACTATTGCAGTTGTATTACCGAGTGCCAGTGCATAATGGTAGAGGTCATTTTATGTTTTGCACCTACATTGAAAGGCGTGTCGTGTTGCAATGCCGGTGAGAGCCAACTTGACACATTATTGTCCCTGAATGCATGCTGGTGTGGCATCCATGTCTTCGGCTAGTTTACACCTTTGGATTAGAGAATCAGCTTTAAACACTGACTTCTCTTCCCTGCCACAGTTGCAGCCATTCACTTTCATAGAAAGTGTAAAGTGTGAGTGTTAAAGCTTGGTATTCAGTGGTTATGAAGGGTCCCGTGGAGAGCAGACGCAGTCTAGTCTATCCACTGGAGGTTTTGGAGGGGAGGAAGTGGCGCAAGAGGACAGGATTGGTGCACAGTGTGTGTGGGTAGGGATAAGGGGAGCCCTTATGTAGTGTGGGTAAGGGAGGGCCCAGCCTTTTCCACGCCAGCCCATTGCACGTTAGGAAGTGTGGCCACCCTCCCGCCCTACATGCGGAAGTGTATTTACATGGGAGATTTTTGTGCTGGAAGTGTGTATGTTCGGGGACGCCAGTTAGGGCAGTTTACTGATGGGGATGTTTGGTGGCAGTAGATAGGGGAGGTGGGGGAGTCAGATGCGGGCCTGGCCACCCTTCCAATGGGGGAGAAAGAAGCAGGTGAAGGATGATAGCATGGGGGATGCCTGAAGCAGGCAAGAGATGAAAGGAAAAGGGGGGATGTCTGGGTGAATTGAAGTGGAAGATGGGTGAATGGAGGGAAAGTAAGGGAATGAGTGAAAAGGAGGACGGGGGAAAAGTTTTAAAGTGTGGGGTTTTAAAGTTAGAGTTTGAAGTTGATTATATACAATGTTTATGTATATGATGCAATCCTGTCCTAAATAAATGGCCTTTGCACTACATAAAGAATTGTGTCAGTGACTGTGACCCGATATGAATAGTACTTGTTGATATAATCAGTTTGTACTGATTGCTGGATATATTTCTTAAGCATGTATCTACGGAATTAATATTAGCAAAATTATATTGAAAACGCCAATTGGGATGCAAAAAAATAGTATTAACAGAGTTACATTTGCTTTGCAGTATTTATTATTTATTTTGCATACAGATAAACGTGTGCCTCATTATTCGCAGGCAATGTAGCAAAAGTGAAGGATCGTAATAATGTAAGGGAGAGCCTGACTCCATTCAGCCATGTATGTTTTTTTGTCTCAATACCTGGTTTGTTTCTGCGTTTGCTGCTATTCCCTATTTCTTTAGCCGTGGTCAGGAACAGAAAAACAAAGGTGTGTAGGACCGACCGAAAGAAATTTAAAAAAGAGATACTGTGCATGCTTTTCAGAATCCTGACAGCTGTTGTTTTTACCGTGTGAGAGGGAGGGAGCTGGACAGCTGAAGCCTGTGCTGTGTCTGTACTGTGTAATGTACGTGCACTTGTACTGTTATTGCCTGCTCTTTAAGTGACTTTATGTGAGGGGGACACTAGGGGCCATATTTATACTCCGTTTGCGCCGAAATTGCGTCGTTTTTTTTGACGCAATTTCGACGCAAAACTAACGCCAACTAACGCCATATTTATACTATGGCGTTAGAGGCGAATAGCGCCAAAGTTCCCGGAATGTGCGTCATTTTTTAGCGTGAACCCCTTCCTTGCGTTAATGATATGCAAGGGAGGCGTTCCCGTCTAAAAAATGACTCCCAGGCCTTTACGTGGTATTTATACTCCCGGGCAAAAGAGACGCCCGGGAGTTGGCGTGGCTAAAAACGGCGCATTTGCGCCGCTTTTTAACGCCTGGGTCAGGCATGGCGTTAAGGGACAAGTGGGCTCAAAATGAGCCCAGAGTGCCCTCCCCTGCCCCCAGGGACCCCCCCTGCCACCCTTGCCCACCCCAGGAGGACACCCAAGGCTGGAGGGACCCACCCCAGGGACATTCAGGTAAGTTCAGGTAAGTATTTTTTTTTTTTTTTTAATAATATTTTGTGGCATAGGGGGGCCTGATTTGTGCCCCCCTACATGCCACTATGCCCAATGACCATGCCCAGGGGACAGAAGTCCCCTGGGCATGGCCATTGGGCAAGGGGGCATGACTCCTATCTTTACAATGATAGGAGTCATGTTGATGGGGGATGGGCGTCGTTAAAAAATGGCGCAAGTCGGGTTAAGACGATTTTTTCGACGTAACCTGACTTGCCCCATTTTAAGACGCCCATGCGCCATTTTCCCCCTACGCCGGCGCTGTCTGGTCTACGTGGTTTTTTCCCACGCAAACCAGGCAGCGCCGGTCTGATTGCGCCGTCTAACGCCATTCCATAAATACGGCGCCCGCATGGCGCTTCAGAATGGCGTTAGACGGCGCAAAACTTTTTGACGCTAAACTGCGTTAGCGCAGTTTAGCGTCAAAAAGTATAAATATGGGCCTAGATCTGCTAGTGTTTGTGTTTATTTTGTCATCCTGTGTTTGCTTTGCTGTTGATTGCTTCTTCAAGGAAGCAGCGAAGATATATGTAGGGCACCATTGCCTACGAGAAAGGTCCCTCACCATAAGCCTTCCATTCCCAAATGAGGCTGTTTAGTCAACTTACAATTAGTTTGATGGGCTATGTCATGTGATCCCTCAGGTGAGCTATCCTCTTCCGGGTAATACTGTTGCTTTGTGGGAATGTTGAATATAACTGCTTATTGGCACTATGGGGGTCATTACAACATTGGCGGTAAAAGGCACTTACCGCCGTGCAGAAGACCGCCAATACACCGCGGCGGCGGCAGTCCGCCACAGCTATTATGACACACATCTCGGAATCTGCCGAAATACAGACACCCACACAACTCCGCCACACCAAAGGTCAGTGTTAAAGTGGCGAAAACAAAACCTCCACGCCAACAGAAACACGCCCATGCTATTACGACCCACGGATCCACGCGGCGGTCGTTAAACCGCGGTATTCCATTGGCGGTATACACCGCCGCTCTCAAAATACACACACATCTCCAAAACACCGCCACATTGGACAATTCCAAATACACACACCTGATACACATACAAACACGACTCCCACACACCCAACACAATATAAAACACACACCCACATCACCCACAAACCCCAATGACCAAAATTCACGGACGAAGGCCAGAGATACAGCACAGCCAAGACAACATCACCATACAGAGGCACACAACACCATCACCCACACCACATCCACGCACAAAACACCACACACCACTACACATCACCACACACATCAACACTCACACCGCCCCACACATCACACACACCACCCCATGTCACGCCAAAGACACCCCCGCTTCTCCGAGGAGGAGCTCAGGGTCATGGTGGAGGAAATCATCCGGGTAGAGCCACAGCTATTTGGCTCACAGGTACAGCACACCTCCATAGCCAGGAAGATGGAGCTATGGCGCAGAATCGTGGACAGGGTCAACGCTGTGGGACAGCACCCAAGAAATAGGGAGGACATCAGGAAGAGGTGGAATGACCTACGGGGGAAGGTGCGTTCAACGGTCTCTAGGCACAACATCGCGGTTCAGCGGACTGGCAGCGTACCCCCACCTCCTCCCCCACAGCTAACAACATGGGAGGAGCAAGTCTTGACCATCATGCATCCAGAGGGCCTCGGAGGAGTCGGTGGAGGATGGGACACTGGTAAGTCAAATCTTAACTATCATATCCCCCACCCTACCTGCATGCTATCACACACCCCCACCCTCACACCCTCCCCTTTCACTCAATCTCCTCACTAATGTACTAATCACACAAACCACACATCCCAACACCAAGCCCTGCATGACACAACTAAGCATGGTCACCCCTCACTAAAGCATGCCCACTGCACATACCCAGAACACCCCCTAACCATCATCACACAAGCCCCCACACAGGAATGCCTGCACTGGGGTACACAGACACCCACCCACTGCACACCATCACACACACAAATGCATTAATTATGCTCTTATGCCCTTGCAGTAACCTGAAGGACCGTCACCACACCAGAGGGTCCAGACAACACCACTCCACCCCCAGAGGAGGCCCACAGTGACGATAGCAGCTCTGCCCTACTGGATCCTGATGACCAGCCCGGACCATCGTGGGCCTCGGGACAGTCGGTTCCCCTTGCACAGGCACAGCCCAACACTGACCTTCCACCCTCTGGTAACACCAGGACAGCACCCACCCAGCGGTCCCATACCTCCCTACCCAGGACAGGTCAATCAGCGGTGTGTCCACCACTACAGGGAACCCAGGAGCACCCACCACCCCAACAACAACAGGGAGCTGGGGGCAGTGGTAGTGGGCACACGGTCCAGGGGACGGAGGCACAGGAACACAGGGGAACTGGGAGGGCTGCTGTGCGACAGGAGGCGGACAGGCCAAGGGCACCCACTCTCCACGAGGTCCTCACCTCCATCATGGGAGCATACCACCACTCCCAGGAGACGATGGCCACGGTCCTGGCCAAGTTTCAGGAGACCCAGCGCCTGCAGGAGGAACAGTATTTGGGGTTCAGGGAGGAGCTCAGGACCATCAGCTCCGCCCTGGGCACCATCATAGGGGTGCTGAAGGACATACAGAACACCATGAGGGACACGTGGCACTCCAAGGGGCCCCTGACACTAGCCAGGACGATTAACTGCCCACCACCTCCGCCGGCGCTAGTGGACAGAACGCCCGGCCACAGGACCACCACACCAGCACCCCACCCCCTGCAGACGGACAACCACCACGCAAGCGGTCCCTGAGAGCCAGGAACAGGACAGAGCAAGATGGCAAGACCCCCGCCAGGAAATGAGACCCACCTGATTGTTCCCCCACTGACCCACTTTGTTACCCTGTCCATACTTGAACTGCCACAGCTCCACTTCCTATGCCCAGATGGGCAGTGCACCTGTGAGACTAATACACTGGACTCTGCCATGGACATTCCTCCACCATCACCCATTCTCATATTACAACCCCCTCCCATTTCTGAGCACTTCAATAAACACCCTTGAAACAAAAAAACAATCTGGAGTCAGTCTGTGAGATTGTAAATATGTATTATCAATGACAGAGTCATAATGGGGGTCATTCTGATATTGGCGGGAGGCGGGCGCTGCCCGCCAAGCGGAAACCGCCATTTGGCCACTCCGCGGTCAAAAGACCGCGGAGGCCATTCTGACTTTCCTGCTGGGCCGGCGGGCGCCCGCCAAAGGAGCGTCCGCAAGCCCAGCGGGAAAGGCCCTGCAACACTGAAGCCGGCTCCGAATGGAGCCGGCGGTGTTGCAGGGGTGCGACGGGTGCAGTTGCACCCGTCGCGATTTTCACTGTCTGCTATGCAGACAGTGAAAATCATGCTGGGGCCCTGTTAGGGGGCCCCTGCACTGCCCATGCCAGTGGCATGGGCAGTGCAGGGGCCCCCAGGGGCCCCACGACACCCCTTCCCGCCATCCTGTTTCTGGCGGTGAAAACCGCCAGAAACAGGCTGGCGGGAAGGGGGTCGGAATCCCCATGGCGGCGCTGCTTGCAGCGCCGCCATGGAGGATTAGCCCAGCCGGGGCTAATCCGGCGGGAAACCGCCGGACCCGGTTTTCCGACCGCGGCTTTACAGCCACGGTCGGAATGGGCAGGGAAGCACCGCCAGCCTGTTGGCGGTGCTTCCGACGACATCCACCCTGGCGGTCATAGACCGCCAGGGTTGGAATGAGGGGCAATGTGTTTCCCATTGTAAAGCCAACATACCTATGTCACACATCACAAGTCCTTTAAGGATGCAAGCAGATGACACACGTTGGTAACCACACCTGTGAAACCGTAATGTAAAGGAACAACTCAGTTACCAAATACTGGTTGAAATCGACAGACAGGATAGAGGTAGACGTGTGAAAGTTAATGTAATGGTAAAAATTAAAATGTTCTCACCTGTGTCTCACTGGAAATATTGCTGTATGACTGACTCCCTGTTGTCGTTGTCTTCTTCCTCAGCTTCCTCCTCATCACTGTCCACAGGCTCCACAGCTGCCACAACACCGTCATCTGGACCATCCTCCTGCAGAAAAGGCACCCGGCGTTGCAAAGCCAAATTATGAAGCATCGAGCAGGCGATGATGATCTCGCACACCTTCTTCGGTGAGTAGAATAGGGAACCACCTGTCATATGGAGGCACCTGAACCTGGCCTTTAGGAGGCCGAAGGTGCGTTCGATCACCCTCCTAGTCCGCCCATGGGCCTCATTGTAGCGTTCCTCTGCCCTGGTCCTGGGATTTCTCACTGGGGTCAATGGCCAGGACAGGTTGGGGTAACCAGAGTCCCCCAATAGCCACACACGGTGCCTCTGGAGTTGAGCCATCATATCAGGGATGCTGCTAATCCGCAGGATGTAGGCGTCATGCACTGAGCCAGGGAACATAGCATTTACCTGCGAGATGTACTGGTCTGCCAAACAGACAATCTGAACATTCATCGAATGATAACTCTTCCTGTTCCTGTACACCTGTTCACTCCTGTGGGGGGGGGACCAGAGCTACATGGGTCCCATCAATGGCACCTATGACGTTGGGGATGTGTCAAGGGGCATAGAAGTCACCTTTAACTGTAGGCAAATCTTCCACCTCAGTGAAAATGATGTATCTCCTTACGTGTTTCAGCAGGGCAGACAACACTCTGGACAAAACGTTGGAAAACATAGGCTTGGACATCCTTGGTGCCATGGCCACTGTTGTCTGGAATGACCCACTTGCAAGGAAATGGAGCACTGAGAGCACCTGCACGTCAGGGGGGATTCCAGTCGGATGGCGGATTGGTGACATCAGGTTTGGCTCTAACTGGGTACATAGTTACTGGATTGTGGCACGGTCAAACCTGTAGGTGATGATGACATGTCGCTCTTCCATTGTCAACAGGTCCAACAGCGGTCGGTCCCCCGGAGGATTCCGCCATCTTCTCACATGTCCCAGCTGACGGTGCCTACGAAGAACAACAGCGACGAATCAGTCATTTTTCATCCAGGTATGTACCCACAGTTACACACAAGACTACACCAATCACAAAACCCTTCCTGTATGTGTGTTGAGTGTAGGCCTAGCTATGTGTGACGCAGAGGTAAATGAAGCCATGTGGGCCCCTGAAATGGCGGCTGCCTGACCTCTAAACTGGGACAATGGGATTGTGGGGTAACAGCGCTGGCGTTGCACACCGTGGCGGTAGGCGGTCGTAGACCGCGGCGCAATGCAGCATTGGTTAACATTGGACCCTATGGGTCCCAGGAGCCAATGAACAGGTGCGCCGGGGGTGATGATGCGCACCGCCGCGGACGTCACCGCTGCGGACGTCACTGCCATTTTCTGTCTGTTCAATCACTAGATACCTGACCTTCGACAGGAGAGGACCTACACTGCAAGTGCTGCTGTGACCTCGGTCTGGAAGTGACGATGGCTGCTGCGTCTGGGGAAAGGGCCCCTGCCTTCACTGCTCAGGAGTTGGAGAAACTGGTAGACGGGGTCCTCCCCCAGTACACGCTACTATACGGTCCTCCAGACCAACAGGTTAGTACACAGGGAGCACGTTGTATGGGCTAGTCCTGGGTGGAGAGGGCTGGTTGTAAGAGGGAAGGGGGCAGAGTTCATAGAACATTAATGCATGTGAATGAATGGGCTACATGGCCAGAGTAGGGAGGGGGCCACTCACTTTGACGGTGCAGTTGGTAATGACTGTTCCTCTTCCCTTTGTGCATGTCATCTAGGTCAGCGCCCACCAGAAGAGGGACATTTGGCGTGCCATCGCCAAGGAGGTCCGGACCCTGGGGGCGCACCAGAGACAGGGCACCCACTGCCGGAAAAGATGGGAGGACATTCGCCGCTGCAGCAAGAAGATGGCGGAGGCTCAGCTGGGGATGGCCTCCCAACGTGGGAGGGGTGCCCGTCTCACACCATGATCCTGGCGGTGGCCTACCCGGAGTTGGATGGGCGCTTGAGGGCATCACAGCAGACACAAGGGGGTGAGTACAACCTCATTCTGTGGAGTTTGCGTGCAGTAGAGGGGTCTGGGTAGGGGAGGAGGCCTGTGGGTGTACCTAGGCCAGCCAGAAACACGAAGACTAGGCCCCTCTGTAATGCAGCCCATGTGGCACTCTACCCCACCTCAGTAGAGTGCCAAGTAGAGGTATAGTTGCCCCTGTGGCATCCATGTGTGCAGATGTCCACCATTGCCATGTAGGCCATATCCCAGAAATTGCATATGCAGAGGGCAGGAGCACGGCGTAATGCAGGGGGCTGCTGTGTCTGTCTTGTCCGGCAACGGTAGCGGTATGCCATGCACTCAACCTGTCTTTCTTCTGTCCCCCCCCCCCTTTTTCTGCTCTCCCTGTTCTTTTGTGCATCAGCATCATCAGGCGGAGGTACAGTGGCACCGGAGCACGAGGGAGCTGCATCCCACATGGCCATGGAGGGCCACACCACGGACTCAGAATGCACCAGTGGGACGGAGGGCGTGGGGAGCTTCACGTCGGCCACCAGATCACCAAGCAGCGACACGGACTCCTCCTCCAATGGGGGCTCCCTTGTGGTGGTGGCACCATCTGTGCGCCCACTTCTACAGGTACAGCCGCCACCTCCCCTACCAGCACCGCCCTCCCAGCAGCCCCTCAGCGTTCGCCCCGTGCCCGCTCACCCAGGAGGGTGGGCATCACCTTCGCCCCAGGCACCTCAGGCCCTGCCCCAGTCACCCCTGCTGCCCTCAGTGAGGAGGCCATTGACCTCCTCAGGTCACTCACTGTTAGGCCGTCTACCATTGTGAATGCCGTCCAGGGTGTAGAACGAGAGTTGCAACACGGTAAGGCATTCCTGGAGGGCATTCATTCTGGTCAGGCTGTCCTTCAGCGTACCCTGCAATCTCTGGCCTCAGCACTGATGGCAGCCATTGTCCCTGTGTCTAGCCTCCCCCCTCCAACCTCCTCCACCCAGACCCAATCCCCTGTACCCCAGCCCATCCCAAGCACACCTACAGACCAGCATGCACATAAGTCAGCACACACAAGTAGCTCAAGCAAACATAGGCACCACACAACCCACAGGCACTCACGCAAGCCTTACCCACTTACAGACACAGCAACATCCACTACCTCTACTGTGCCCCCTCCTCCTCTTCTCCCTCCTCCCTCCCAGTCTCATCTACACACACACCTGCATGCACCACATCTACAGGCACCAGGAATCGCACCAGGACACCCAGCACCACAAGCCGCTCACCTGCACTCACCACCTCCACTGCCATTTACACGTCCCCTGTGTCCTCTCCTAGTGTGTCTGTGACGCCCCCTCCCAAAGTACACAAACGCCGGCAATCACACAACCAACATCCATCCACCTCACGACAGCCTCCAGTACCTGCACCTGCACCCAAAACACCTAAAGTGACACCTCCTACAACCACCTCCTCTTCCTCCACTCCCAGGCCCCCTCCAACTACCCATCCCAGTGTTCGTCAGAAACTGTCCCTCTGTAAAGTTGACCTTTTTGCCCCCACCCCCCCCCCTCCAATTCATCAGTCCCGTCGTAGCGCCTCAACCAAAAAGCCTCCAATACCAGTGGTGCCTGTTCAAGGTATGTGGAGTGCACCAGCCACCAGGGCAGGCAGTGTGACCCAGAGCCAAGGCACTGGCAGCCCACCCCCTGTAAAGGCTCTGAAATTGGAGAGTGGACGACAGGACCGTGTGAAGCCTCCTGGTGGGAAAACAACTCACATGGGTTCCAAGGTGATTGGAGAGTCAGCTGTGACTCCACCAAAGGTGGGGAAGGGCCAGAGGAAGTCTGCCCAGCCTGTTGTGAGTATCACAGCGGAGAAGGGCGCCATCATTCCCGGCGGTCGAGACCCAACCGCCAGCACCGTCATCACTGGTCAGGAGACCACCGCTGGAGTCATAGCCCAGGAGGGCCCAAGTATTGTCACTGGTCAGGAGACCACCGCCGGAGTCAGTGCCCTGGAGGGCCCAAGTATCGTCACTGGTCAGGAGACCACCGCCGGAGTCATAGCCCAGGAGGGCCCAAGTATCGTCACTGGTCAGGAGACCACCGTCGGAGTCAGTACCCAGGAGGGCCCTGGCTGCCACAGCCCAGGTGGGCTATGAGGGAACGTCATGCCACACACCAATGTCCGTACCAGAACCGCCATGGCAAAGCACCGCTGAACAGTCCCGAACTGCCATGGTGAAGACCGCTGAACAGGGCAAGCACCGCCATGGCAAAGCACTGCTGAACAGGGCAATGACCGCCATGGTGAAGACCGCTGAACAGTCCAGAAACGCCATGGCAAAGCACCGCTGAACAGTCCCGAACCGCCATGGTGAAGACCGCTGAACAGGGTAAGCACCGCCATGGCAAAGCACCGCTGAACAGGGCAAGCACCGCCATGGTGAAGACCGCTGAACAGGGCATGCACCGGGTAAGAATGAATAGACCGCCACATCAAGCATCCTTATCACATGTGCAGCTGGGACAGTGACGGGACAGGAACTTTCACTGGGAGACTAATCCAGTCTGGGCACCAGTCCCCCTCACGAGCCACTGGCGGATGTTATCTACTTGCGAAATTGAGGCTTTGCACTCCCCAGGATGGCACAGTGGGCAAGCCACCCACTGTAGAGACTTGAGAGACTGTGGCTTTGCACTCCCCAGGATGGCACAGTGGGCAAACCACCCACTGTAGAGACTTGAGAGACTGGCTTTGCACTCCCCAGGATTGAACAGTGGGCATGGAGCCCCGTCGTGGATCTGGCTTTGCAGTCATCCAGCTGAGGTGCCCCCCCTTCCCTTCCCCCTGAGGTGCCTGTAGTATTTCTATCTGATGCCCTGGCAGTGTTCTCTCCGATTGTGGTCAGATATCTTTTGTGGGCCTCGCCCATGCATTTTTGGACTAGTGGTGCACGGACATTGACATGTACATATCTGCACTACTTCTTGTACTGTATATATTTCTGCCAGATTTTCGCATATATCTGTATATTTTTGCAAGACTTGTTTATTGCAACATTACAATGTTTGAATGGATTTCGCTTTGTCTTTGCATTCTTCCGGGGGGATTGTGGGTTGTTACTGTGATGTTTGGAAATGCATTGGTGTGTATGTTGTAATATGTGAGGGTGGGGGTGGGGGTGCTTCGTGGGTATCCCCTTAACTTTTGCCTCCACCCTCCCCCATGTCGTAGGTGCAGTACTCACCATTGTCTTCGGCGCCTACGTAGATGGTGGTCGTAGAGGAGCAGAATGACAAGCGCAGGGAGTATTTGTAGTTCCGGCTCCATGGAGTCCTCGTTCCTCGTGGGATGTGTTCAGGTGAGCGTTTTCCCATTGCAGCAACTGTTTCCGCCGTGTTTTTATCAACGGTGAATCAGCCCCAGAAAAGGTGGCGGATTGGCGGATTGTAATACTATGGGCGGTACATTGTCTTCCGCCTGTCTGTTGGCGGAGACCGCCGCGCTGCTTGTCTGTACTGCTGTGGTGGGCGGTGTGTTAAAGTGGCTGTCTTTTTGGGCGGTTTCCGCCAGGGTCATAATTCCCTTTTTTTGTCCGCCGGCCTGTTTGCGGTATTACCGCACCTTTAACACCGTCCGCCAGGGTTGTAATGACCACCATAGTCATTTTGAGCACCTTGTAGGCTATGACACATAGAATGATGTGTTTAGTGAAAAATATGAAGCTATGGATCACAGATTGTAATGTACCATTAACTTAAGGGCCATGGCTGAAGGTGTCGCTCTAAAGAGGATGCTACTTGACAGCGATAATTTCAGTTGTGCTGGCTGTGTCTACATGCGCTGTGCGCCCATTCCTTTCCACCTGTTTCTTTGATTTCTCTGTTGCTTTGGTGGTTATATTTTTTTTTATTACTGACTCCCCGACCTTTTCGGTGTTTCTCTTTATCATTTTGACACAGGTATGTTTGACCATTTTTCCAAAAATCATTACTTCCACTAACTGGGGATCTTTTAACCAAAGTTTGTCTTCTGATTTTATCACCTCTACATTGCAGCATAAGCTGATCTCTAATAATCTACCTTGAATTGTGCATCATATTTACAGGAGGCAGCTAACTTCCTAAAATCAATGACATACTCACCAGAATTTTCATTTTCTCTTTGTCTTCTCATTCAAAATAGTACCTTTCTAGTATGGTGCTCTTTGTTTGAAGAAAGTGCTTCTTTTTGTATGATTACCCCCCACTTTTTTGGACTGATGCTGCTGTTTCATTTTTTTTATTCTGAGGTGCACTGGGTCCTGCTGACTAGACCCCAGTGCATGTACTCTGACCCCCTCAAAGTCTATGTGCACTTGTTTAATCCCTGATTGGCATATTTACCTTACCTGTAAGTCCCTAGTATATGGTACATGGTACAAAGTGTTCCCGGGGGTAGTAAGTTGGGTGTCACAATTATTGTGCCACCACTGATGTGACAAAGTGAAAACATGGCTCTAGGTCTGCTGTTACAGCCTAATCTGGCAGCTTTTAAACTGCCAGTTCGGCATATCAAAACAATCCTTTGCTGTGCTTGAAAACGTCCTTTTTCGGTTGATTATGCAAGCGCTTTGACCTGTTGTAAGTACTGTGGGCTTTTAACCACGCCCATTACTTTCATTCATTCCTGGGCTTGCCTTTCAAAAATCACTTGTTGTCATTGGTATATGCTTTGCTTTTAGTCCCGTCTTGAGGCTGTTTTTGTCACGCCTTGCAGACTGCGCCCGTTATATGGATTATTGTGCTACTGCCGAAATACTTCAGCGTGGGTGAACTATTATTTTCTTTTGTCTCTCCCCTCAGTACTGCATGGAGACCATGGTGCTCACAGCACAAACAAGCACAACTGTGTGAACTTGATCTGCAGTATTGGGGCACTGGTCACATTGTTCACAGTTACCTAATCAGTCATTTATTGTGGCTTCCCCCTCAAAACACTTGAAATTGGTAAATGCTATACGTAAAACAGAAATCCTCAAAGTGAAAGCAGCTCTCCTGGCACAGCGGGAGAGCTGATACTACAATATCTACTTCTTTTGAGAAAAACTCACCCTATAATGCTTTGCAGGGCATTACTTTTACAAAACATGTTTGCTCATAACTCAGCCTGTGGTGGTCCTAGGACAACAGGACCAACAACAAAACATTCAGCTTAACATGCTCTTTCTGCCTAGATCAACTCTTGGTCCCCGCTTCTAGTTTGTGGGAACCCCAAAATGTTAACCCCTCCCACCATTCAGTGTCTTTTTAAGTGTTCTCATTACTGGAACTTTTGTTTGATAGCTGGGAATCATTTGTGCTTAAAGGCTGTGTTTGTAATATCATTGCTATGGGCTTTCTGTCCCTGAAAATATGTAATGCACTACATTCTCTATGGGCTAAGTGTATTATTACACTGCATTATTTATTTCTGTTTTCTTTTTGTGTGGTTATGCCCTTTAGGGGGTAGCTATATAGTTACATGACCATGTTTCTTACAAATGCTATTTTCATTGTGGTGTGGTGTTTTTTAGGGGCTGTTCTAAGAATTACAGTCATATCAACATACTAAAATATTTGTGGCACTGAAGCTTGCACCATAATGCTTTGCGGGGCATTACTGTTACAAAACATTTGTGCTCAAGACGCAACCTGTGGTGGTCTTAGGACAATGGGGCAACCCTCAATACATTCACCATGACATGCTCTTTCTGTGCAAATCATCTCTGGGTCCCCACACTATGTTAGTGGGGACTCCAAAATAATAACCCTACCATCATTCATTATCTTTTTAAGCTCTCTCTTGGCTGGAATGTTTGTTTTACAACTGGGAGAAGTTATGTTTTATTGGCCTTATTTGTAATATCATTGCAATAGGTCTTCTAGCCATGTATAATGCACTACACCTTCTAGAGGTTACATATATGGTTACACTGCATTATTTTCTCCTGTTGTTTTCATGGGGTTATGCCCTCTAGGGATAACAATATGGTT